>NC_092858.1:2353593-2354679 GCF_032062135.1 Pyxicephalus adspersus | reverse complement strand
ACAGGCACCCCAGATCATAACACTGCCCCCCACAGACACCCAAGATCATACCACTGCCCTCACAGGCACCCCAGATCATAACACTACCCCAAAGGTACTCTGTGGTAGCTTAGATCGTAGCTTAGAGGTAGCTTAGATCGTAACACTGCCCATAAAGGCACCCCAGATCATAACACTTCCCCCACAGGCATCCTAGATCATAACACTGCCCCTAAAGTCACCCCAGATCAAAACACTGCCCCCCACAGGCTTGGGCAATGTTTTGACCAGGCAGTGTGTTTACATTTTCTGAACAATTAGTAAAATAAGTAAAACTGATACCATTCACTTCTGTAGCTACAGGCATTGTGAAGAAATCCATCTTTAAAAGTCACAACAAAGAAACTAAAATCCCAGGTTAGGGGCAGGGCCACCCTCAACCACCACCAATGGCAGATCTCACTGCTATTTACCTTGACAATAGGTTACAAGCAAGAAGTTAGATTCCTAACATCATTTTGGCTTTACACTTCAAAACCTCCATGGTATGAAAGTTACAATGGTCATTTTGGCAGATCAACTTATTTACAACCAGAAAGGTCTGTTGAAAATTGCACCTCCAAGGGCAGCTGAATATGACAGGAAATGCAATATAGGAATAAGGACCATGGGGTACAACACCTATAGAAGAAACTGCTTTGGAAAAAAGACATAATTGCACAAAAGAAGATATTAAAGAAGATATTAATTGCACAAGGTAAATTGTCAGTTCAGATTTTCCTGAAGATTTTAGTATACTATTATGGGGAGCTAGAAGATGAAGTTTCAGTAGAAGGTCTGGAAACATGGATCTTATTTATTAAAGTTCTCCAAGGCTGGAGAGCATACACTTTCATCAATAAAGCTGGGTGATCCAGCAAACCTGGAATGAATATGGTCCAGGATCGAAAACAAATAGCTAACAAATAGCAAATTACTTTGAAGAAATTCATTCCAGGTTTGATGGATCACCCAGCTTTACTGATTAAAGTGTATCTTCTCCAGTCTTGAAGAGTTTTAATAAATCAGGCCCAATGTCTGGTTCTAGAACCAGGCTTGGACCAGGAG
>NC_092858.1:2341374-2351027 GCF_032062135.1 Pyxicephalus adspersus | reverse complement strand
AGGCACCTGCTTTCAATTAGCTGTGACCGCAAAGTTCCCACGGTCCAGGAATCCCACAATGACATTATGATTCATAATGTCATTGTCAGATAACCTGTAAAAAATAAAAAAAAGAACAAGTTTAAAATAAAAAACGAAATAAATAATTTAAGAAAAAAAAATTTTTTTTTTTTTTCCTTTCCAAATTTTTTCTGTCGAATCCCGTGTTTTTCGGGTCGGGTCTACCCGAATTCGAACAGCCATATTCTGGTCGATTATAGGGACAACCCGAATTCGAACATCAACACTAATCATTAGGTATTAAAACATTGGATATTAAAACAATACAATATGGGATGAGGTATGACTGATTTTAAGGTTTTTTTGTATCCTCGCAATCCTCACCTATCCCAGATTTTTGATCTGATGTATTGTTTTTTTGTTTGCTTGGTCAATACAGTAAAACAACAAATTCCACAAGAATACAAATAAATAGTCCACCCACTGCTGTGTGGTAGGGTGTTGGACTCAAAACTATACAAAACCCTCCTGTGACACAAATAAGTTGTCCAGCCACTAAGTATGGTGGGCTATTGGACATTGTGCTATACATATAGCCCCTGTAAATTCAATATGTGCCCTAAACAAGAGGAGAAAGGGATATGGAAAAGAAAATGTCGGAATAGCCTCAGAACCTGACGCGTTTTGCCCAGAAGCCTTCCTCAGGGGAGTCTCAAAGTATTCAATATTAGTTTGTGTTTTTATGTTTACTGGTTTAGGGAGCCAGATGCAAAAGTTAGGCAGGTAAACCTGGGGTACAGGAGAGTGACGATTTACAGTAGGGAAACAAGATCCAGCTGGATGGAAGGAAAAGGGTGAGGATCGTTAGGATACCCTTAAATTAGTCATAACTTATCCTATATTTACATCTTCAAAATTTAGCTCATGGATTAACTAACCATGAAAACTTTTTATTGGAACAACCATCATATTAAGTAAAAAAACATAGTTACCATTTCTTGTTTTATTACAAACATTAGATATTGAAACAATACAAATATGTATACAAAAAAGAGTACAATGTAAAAAATTACAAAGTCACAAACACAGATTTCCAATCCTTTGCTTTTTAATCTGGCTCAGTTAACATGAAATCATTTGTATATTATTGCTGCTGCTCTTGTATCAACATCCATCGATGCCAATTAAATAGACCAACATATTACACGTTTTGTGTTTCTCAACCCATTTCACCCATGGCATCATCAGGAGAAATGTATTAGTATAAATCTGAGAATATAATGCAACAATCTATATAATAAAGTTGTCAAACATGATGAAAAATACATTTTACATTTTAATTTTATAATATATAACTGAGCATTTACACAAAACCTTTCATCTCAGGTATGTGAAGTTAGTAGGATCTGAGGGTAGCTGAGCAGGAGAAAAGGCTTAGAGGACAATAAAAAGTGTGAATGAGAATCAGTACATAATATTGCCCAAATAAGTGTCTTTCCTTTATCAAATGGAGGTAGAATTTCTGCCTCCTCTGACATGTTCCTATCTTTTCCTATCTCCCTAGGAGCAGGTCCCATTGGCACTTGAACATTCTCAGAACACCATATTCATTGTGTGTTTCTTAAAATTACATAAACTTTCTCTGAAAATCATCCTCTTTGGACACTCTCCCTTTCATGGGAACCTCTTCTATACAGATTTATACTCCATATTATGTGTCTCTACCTCCCCTGAGAAAGCCTGAACAGCGAAACGCGTGGAGAACAGAGGCTATTACACCCCTTTTATATTGCTTCTGGAATTTCTATTAAAGTTTTCATACATCATTACTATAGTTTTACTTTGTCTAGTGTCCGGTGGTAAGAAATCGTAGGTGGGTGGCAGCCCTAAGTCACCCAAAATCAGCCAGGTGGTTACTAAAAAGTGTCGGTTTG
Organism: Pyxicephalus adspersus; assembly: GCF_032062135.1. Taxonomy (NCBI): domain Eukaryota; kingdom Metazoa; phylum Chordata; class Amphibia; order Anura; family Pyxicephalidae; genus Pyxicephalus; species Pyxicephalus adspersus. The sequence goes on along the minus strand of NC_092858.1, from coordinate 2,349,093 downwards.
TGCACCCGGCTAAAGGGGTCCTGGGAAAGCACTGCATAATATTTACCCAGATTAGTGTCGATGCCAATTAAATAGACCAACATATTACACGTTTTGTGTTTCTCAACCCATTTCACCCATGGCATCATCAGGAGAAATGTATTAGTATAAATCTGAGAATATAATGCAACAATCTATATAATAAAGTTGTCAAACATGATGAAAAATATATTTTAAATTTTAGTTTTATAATATATAACTGAGCATTTACACAAAACCTTACATCTCAGGTATGTGAAGTTAGTAGGATCTGAGGGTAGCTGAGCAGGAGAAAAGGCTTAGAGGACAATAAAAAGTGTGAATAAGAATCAGTACATAATATTGCCCAAATAAGTGTCTTTCCTTTATCAAATAGAGGCAGAATTTCTGCCTCCTCTGACATTTTCCTATCTTTTCCTATCCCCCTAAGAGCAGGTCCCATTGGCACTTGAACATTCTCAGAACACAATATTCATTGTGTGTTTCTTAAAATACATAAACTTTCTCTGAAAATCATCCTCTTTGGACACTCTCCCTTTCATGGGAACCTCTTCTATACAGATTTATACTCCATATTATGTGTCTCTCCCCTGTGTATACCTCCCCTGAGAAAGCCTGAACAGCGAAACGTGTGGAGAACAGAGGCTATTACACCCCTTTTATATTGCTTCTGGAATTTCTATTAAAGTTTTCATACATCATTACTTTAGTTTTACTTTGTCTAGTGTCCGGTGGTAAGAAATCGTAGGTGGGTGGCAGCCCTAAGTCACCCAAAATCAGCCAGGTGGTTACTAAAAAGTGTCGGTTTGTGCACCCGGCTAAAGGGGTCCTGGGAAAGCACTGCATAATATTTACCCAGATTAGTGGAGGGTTTAAAATATGTATTGGTGACTTTGTATTTTAAACTGTATTTTTTGTATTGATTTATTTATATAATGTAATAAAACAAGAAATGGTTACTGTGTTTTTTTCACTTTATACAATATTGGTTGTACCTATAAAAAGTCTGTTTTTTTAATGGTTAATTCACAATGTGTAAACTATGTACAATTTATAGTACTCATCTTTCACCTGCAATCATAAACACATTACAGAACAATATTGCCACAGAATTATATTAAACAACAAACAATATTACCACAGTGATCTTACCCCAGTGAAAAATTGAATTGAATTCGATTCCACCGGCATGGCAATCCTTTACCACTGACGTTATTTCCCTTTCTTGATGGGTTGTTGGAAATTACAATGTTAGGTTTGCTGACTATACTGTGACTGTGTTTCCCCTGAAAAAGCTAAATTAGGGAAACACATTGAGAAATACACACTTTTTGTGTAAAACAATAGGTCAAATAATTGTTTGACATTGCATGATCTATATACTGTGTGTTTTTACTGTTTTAATTATTTCCTAATAAAGTGGTTACAATTTACTTTGTATCTTTAAAGTCTCACAGATTTAATAGTACATAATAGATTAAAGTAAATGCCACTTTTTAATATACTCTATAATCAATTTCAGAGAATTAACCTTTTGCATGTGTGTTAAAGACCGGAATTGTTCATTAATGTATATTTGCTCAACTGTAGTTAACACAGAATTGCACAGAAAGAATAAAAAAGCTAATTTTTTTGTGGCTATATTTCCATATATCAAAATATATAAAAACCGTAGTGTTGGCCAACCCCTAGATCAGGGGTGTCAAACTCAGGCCCGCGGGCCAAACCTAGCCCGCACTGTGATTATATTTGGCCCACGAGAAAATACCAAATATCTACTAAAGCTGGCCCACCAGTAGACAGTGCATGCACCGCTAATACTATATACAAATCTCAGAATGCTCTGCTGGTGCATCAATCAGGACCCACAAGCACCCCCTCCTCGGTTGACATTCATTAGCGACCTTCCACAATTGTAGATATTGTTTCAATGAATATCAAGGTTGGCCCGCAACTTTGTCCAAATTTTTCATTTTGGGCCACTGTGTATTTGAGTTTGACACCCCTGCCCTTGATTCTAAAATATATAAAAAAAAGAACAGACTAGGGTTTGTGGGTGCTTAAATTATACACACATATATACCAATGGTATCTATTAAGATACAGTATAAGTTACAGTGGTTTACCACTGTATGTATATTATAAGCAGCCAAAACCCTACTAGCCTGTTCTTCTTCTATATAAACAAGCACTTGGGTTTAAGGGATTTTTAAATGAACAAAAAAAAACAATTTTTCTAAAATCAAGAATACACTATTAACCTAACACTGTTCTTTTGGGGTTTCCTGATTTGGTTTAGGGCTTTTTGCTAACAAAACATTAATTGGGCAAGCAGCATCTTTCAATATTTGGCATACACAGAACTGCAGCAGCAAGTGCTGGGATTTCTCATTAGAAAAAAGAAGTAGTGCTGGGATTCCTCATTAAAAATCAATAATTATCTGTGAAAATTGTGACTTGAATGCACCCTGCCAACATTTGTAAATTAAAGAATTTATGTAATAAAAATTGAGACAAGTTATATGGTACAAAAGCTTTAAGTACACAAAAACAGAATTCAATTGATACAAATAAATTATAAAATTTTAATGTAAAACATTTTAACTAAATTTGAACTAAAAAAAATGTACCTTTCCACAGATAGGAACTGCATGGGTGGGCACTCTTCAGATGTGAAATTATGAGCTGGTACTTCAAAATACTTTAAAAAATGAAAAACAAGTATTATGAATAAATGTACCTTTTGTTTTTCCACATTTTTACAAAACTTAGGTTTTCAGATTTGGGGAGGGGGGGAGCATTATTAGGACGGTTCCCTGGGGTACTAAGGGAGTTTTATTAGTAATCTGGGGTTACAGAAGCTCCTTTCATATTCACACAAAAAGGAAAAACAATAAATGAACTAATAGTAAACAAAACTTTGCTAATTACAATCTCTTTTGTGACTCAACTAGCTGAGTAAGTCCATAGTCATCTTATTTATTTAAAAAAAAGAGAGAACTATAATTATTTTCTTTTATTCTTTGAATCGCTGTATATAATCTGGTTCTTCTGTTTCCTTTTGTATTTATTGATTATGTATTTATATAGAAATTATATAGCGTTTTGGATTTATGTTTGCTGATGACACCAAACAATGTCATGAAAAATACATTTTGCCAGAATCACTAAGGTTATCTTTAACTGGAAATTTTTCTTTAGAGATGACACAGACAAAATATATAATTAAAGCAGCAAAAAAGGTCAAAGTTATAAACCACATAATTAGAATATGTGTGAAAATGGTGACCAGTTTCCTAAAATAATGAATGACAATTTTAATTTAATCCTACATAATGTACAGTGCTGTGTAATATGTTAGCGTTATAAATACTATTTACTAATATTAATAATAATAATAATAATAATAAAAATAAAATAATAGTCAATGTTCCCCTAGCTTAGCTTCATCTCGCACTGGTGTGTTTTCCTTTTTGATGGCACAGTGGAATCTGTGGATGGACCTACACTGACTTAAGGATCATTCAATAATTTGCCCTTCTTTATTTCATACCCTTTATTTTTTTTAAATAAAAGGCAACAGCACACCAAAAAAAAAACTGTGAACAGTTAAAGTAATATAAAGTATTAAACTCATTTACCTCTTAAAAACAAATTGGAGAGTAATGTACTCTTGTACCCATCTGAGCTATGTGTAATACTTTTTGGGCATTGGGTTGTTTTTTGTGTCACTGTCCCACCCCTTCACCTTCTAAAGGTAAAAAAAAACCCCACCCCCCCCCCAATGATTCTGCTGATGACCATGATCTCTACATTCTAGCTAGCTCCTTCTATAGAAGTCAGGTGCACTGATCAGGCATATGAACCCATCAGTGTCGGAGCTCATTAATTGCCTGGCATAGAAAATGGCAAATAACAAGAGCTGCTCTCCTGGTCACAAATCCCAGATTCTACTGCCCAGTAAGCCACCATAGGCACGGACCTTAATGAACAAATGTTCCTAGTGTTCCATGTCAAGAAACACAAGTGAAGATATCTAGGGGGAAGCATCTATACTAGATAATCTGCTGACATACATAGAGACAGATGAGTATGTAAGCTGGGGACTACCTGTATATATATATATATATATATATATATATATATATATATCTCAAAAACACATAAATAATATATGTACAGTATAACATAATATTTTGTTTTAAACAGAGCAAGTAAGAGTTGAATAGTATTGAGGAACTTTGCCTTTACCTATTTTTAAAACTGAAAATTGTTCTGAAAATGGAAAGTTATTCTTATACTTTGTAGCTTTCCTGACGATCATGGTATTAGAATGAGTTGGTTAGAGATGGCATGTCAGAAAAGGAAAATTTTCCTTTTTTAATGAATGAATTTTATTTCATTTATTATATGTAAAAAAAATATGTATATTAGGATATATGTATTTTTAAAATAATATTTTTATATAACATATATATATTTATATAATGTATATTTATATTATTATTCTATAATATATAAAATAAATATATATATAATAAATCTATCTATATAAATCCCTATGGTTGTAACTTTACCCCAATATTCAGCTCCATCCCCGTCCCTCCTCCAGTAATAGATCGCACTGACTCCTCCCCCCTCCCAAGGTTTTCTTACAAGAATCTCTCAGCCGGAAATCGCGTCTTTCCACATCTAGCGGACGTGACGTCAAGCGGAAATATATTCCAGTTCGCTCTTCCAATTGACCGTCAAGCCAATGAGCGGCTCAACGCTGAGCAATAGGCGAATGAGACGGTAGGAGGGAGGGCTTCATACAACGCGTACTTCCGGTGAGTTGGGCGGGTCTTTATTTGGTTGGTGTCGCCACCTAGCGCGAGAGAGAATCTGTAGGGGACGGCAGGGGACAAGACATGCACTGGGACAGCTAGTTCATTCAGTTGTTAGACTGACGAAGATAAGGACACAAGAAGCCATTAATATTCTATTATAAGAATAGATCTAAGGAAGAGATACTTCACATAAGGCAGCCATTTTACTTCAAAAATAGGTGGGATTTAGGCAGTAACCATAGGGGGCGCTATTCTATTTCAGGATTAGTCAGGAGGGGTAATTCAGATTGAGCAAGGAAGTATAAGGTAACAGCAAGGGCTTTATTTTAATCAGAGGGGGCGCGTTTTGATACCAGAATTAGAGAGGAATCTGTGGGGCAACCAGAAGGGGCACCAGTTTGGACAGGAAGTGTGAGGAAACCAGAGGGGGCGCCATTTTATCTCAGAATTGGAAAGGAAGTGTGAGACAACCAGAGGGGGGCGCCTTGTTTACCTCAAACTTGGACAGGAATTGTGAGGCAACCAGAGGGGTCGCCAATCAGTTGGGTGGGATTGGGGAGAAACGTGTGTAGAAACCTTGGGGGCATCATTTTACCTTGGTATTTGACAGGATAGTGTGTGGTAGGAACAGGGGATGCCAATTTAACTTGTGAGGAAGCCATAGGAGGTTACAAATTTACCTCAGGAATAGGCAGGAAAGTGTAAGGTTGGCTATTTTCATCTCCATCTTTAGTCTGTCTTATGGGAGAAGGGATTGATAGATAATTGTACGACGATTGAGAGACCTTTATAATATATCTCAGGATTACAGAAGGATTTCTAGAACGGAGGCCGTCCCAGGGGAAGCAATGTCCAACTTCCAGAAACTTGTAGTGACCCCAACACAGGAAGGATTTTCCAATCAATGGTAAGTATGACATTGTGGCTGTTCGCTTGGTGAAAAGAACATACACTCAAATCATAATAGTTTGCTGGTGGAGCCCATCAAGGAGCAGAGCCCTATGGCATTCAAAACTTATTTGCAATTTGGTAGGTGTGGCGACCTAATATTTTCAGTGGAGCCTGGAAGGTTGTAGTGCCCAATGGTGTAGCTTTTTTAAGGCAGTTGCTTGCAGTTTTAGTCTAATTTTGCAGGTGGAACCTTATGGGGGCAGTGGCCTATGGTGGCTTTCCAATTTTGTCGGAGATGATGCACAATGATGTTCTTATCTTGCAGCTGGACTTTGTTGGGGTGATACCCTATGACAATTGGTTCCCAAGGGTAGAACGCCTCAGGCACAATAAACCATGGTGTTAATGTCCCATAGTTGGAACCTGTCAAAGGGCTTTGTCCAATTGTGGAATTCTCTAGGCAGGCATTGGGGGAGACGATGCCCAAAAGTTTAGTAATCAGATTCAAATCTTTCAGGTGATACCCGACTTTACCCTGTTCTAATCCAAAGGCTAGTGTGGCCCTGTGCTGATATAATAATTGATGTTGAGCCTTTTATGGTTGATGTTGCCCTAAGGTGTCCTAACTCTCTAGATCAGTGGTCCCCAAACGTTTTTAGAGCTTGTGGATCACTAAACCTATGATCGTGCATGTGCGGGGAGCTGCAAAAGAGGGTGGTGAGCCTTGGTGACTTCCTAATCCTGTAGGTGATGCCAGGTGGGGGAAGTGGTTTATTATGTTTTCCAAATGTAGGTGGCCCCAGACAGGGAACAACGTCCAGTGGTGCGTTCTTAATCCTGTAGTTTGTGTTTGGCAAGAGAACATAATGCTTTGTTTTTACCTAATCTTTTAGTCAATTTTTCCCAAATGGGGTTGTACCATGGTGTTCTGTTTACCTTTTATGTGATGTCTGGATTTGATTAACCCAGCATTGTTCTCCGAATCCTTTAGCTAATGTCTGGAAAGAGACGTTCGTCTACATCTCTAGGTAAAACCTTACGGGGTTGAGTGCCCGGCCATGTTCTTCTAATCATGTAGACCAGAATTTCTTGACATAGGGAGACCCTTGAAATACCTTTCAGATCTTCCAGAAACTCCTTTTATATTCACAGCTTATAGTACCTTGATGGTCAGTGGAGAGAATGTCAGCATTACAAGATCCTTGGTGGCACTTAAATTTACCTTAGAGGCACAAAATTCTCAAGGAACCCCTAGCAACTTCTTGAGGAAGTCTAGGGGTCCATGGAAGCCTGGTTGAGAAACACACTGTAGGCTGTGCTTATCAGGGTCCAGTGGTCTGTGCTGGTCTCCTTATCGTCTGTTAGACCTGTCTGCAGTCTTTTTGTTAGGCGACTTTATATATTTGTTTAGACTTTGATGCCAATCAAACTAAGCTAAGGACCTAGGAGGGATGGATCAGTGGCTGCCCCATGTTGGTGTTTAACAACAATTTCGGTAGTATGCTCTGAAGCTTAATTGTAACTTTAATTTTGCCCAACATAGAGCATACGTAAAACCAAAGTATGCATTAACACACTCCTCATACTAAACTACTGGCGTGTGAACAAAAAAAATGTCTTGGAGTATTTTTTTTTTTATAAATTATTTTTGTAAAAGTTCCCACAAATGTTCTAATATTTATATTTTATGAGAATGAGAGGCAGTGAGGTACCAGAGGGAATCTAATTCTAAAATTGTATGTGATTGCCAAGCCTAAGTATACTAGTCAAAAACAAAGAGAAGAGACGGACAGCTTTTTTGGCAATAAAATAACTGATGCTTTACTTCATATGGGTTTGTTACAGATTCTCAACTAGACATAGCACAACTATGCTAGGTAAACAGGTCTAACATGAGGTGAACCAATGTTACATATCACATTGGATCATGAATGGTTAATAAGAGTTGTCTCGTTCCCCGACGCGTTTCACTCAATGTCTT
>NC_092858.1:2311547-2341114 GCF_032062135.1 Pyxicephalus adspersus | reverse complement strand
CTATTAGGTAGAGAGAGAAAAGAGAAGTGGGGTTTCCAAATTATCTCTTTGAAATAGGATAATGGGGGTAAAATCAATGATGATATATGGTTGGTAAAAAATGAAAAGGACTGGATGCCTGCATTAGGCAGTGTTTGATCATCTACCTAATAACGACTTCCAATATACCAACCAGAAAACTAACTAGCTCCAAGATAATTTAAAACACAATAGATCAATACAAAAGTGGACTATACCCAGCCACCCTCTAAATTTATACTTAACCACTGAGAGTAACAACCTCCTCACTCATATCACTATCATGATCAACAACCTACCTACCTACCAATTTGAGTCTCTGAATCCCCTGAGGGGAAACGTGTCGGGAAACAAGACAACTCTTATTGACCATTCATGATAATAATAATAATAATCCAATGTGATATGTAACATTGGTTCACCTCATGTTATACCTGTCTACTTAGCATAGTTGTGCTTTATCCAGTTGGGAATCTGTAACAAACGCATATGAAGTAAAGACTCATTATTCATTAATAAAAAAAGCTATCTATCCCTTTCTCTTTGTTTTGGACATTTATATTTTATGATTTAAGATTTTGCTACTTGTAATGGGGGATAGGACGTTGGTCTAACATTTTAAAAGACAACTCCTTTTCCCACAGGGGCTAAAGTTAAAATGATGAGGTCAGCAAAGTTTTTCTTGAGCATGTTGTCATATAAAAACCTTTGGCATTGAAATCTTGCACCTGTTTTCTCACACTTTGTAGGACATTTTGAGAGATCCTGGTAGGGCAAAAATGAGCTTTCTGAAGTCAACATTAGGAGATAATGGCCACAGGGAAACACATAACACTCTGAATAATAAAGAGGATGAGGATGGAGCAGCAGGTTTGCACATATTTTGCAATTTCAAGGTTTGGACTGAAGGAAACACAACATTTAAAGGAAAGCAAACATTTTAATGAGATGTCGGATATTGTAGACTAATTTCAGGATTTTAAATAAACAGTTCTGATTCAGAAATTCTCCAAAGGAAGTGGATACTTTCAATTGGTCCTTCAAAGGAGATCCTGCTGTCCCAGATCTGTTTAAAAATGTTAGAGCTACAGATAATTTATAGGTAACAATAATTTCTGCAGTGTAGATTTTTACTTCAGATTCACATTGTTTTTGAATATTTTATCAAATCCAAAACTGATCTAAATTAAGTAGTGCTATTATAAAGAGACCTTTACGTTTTAGAAAATTAAACACAGAGAAAACTCTGTTGCTTTTCTTTCATGCAGTAACAAGAGAAAAGATGATGATCATGCAGTGAAAAGAGCTCTTTTATTTTAGAACTTGTATATATTGGTTTGGAACTCTTTATAATTGCAGAGGTACTTAAACAGTCGCAAGACAGATTTTCTTTACTTCAGCATGTTGGATCTGATAAAACAATTGAATGTGAAGTTAACCCGAAGTAACATTTACTTCCAACTGATAGTAACCAACCAATTTTCCTCTTTTATATCAGTTCATTTCATATCAGGCATTGAATTCGTTTGTAAATCCCAATCAAAACTACATTTTATGAATCTCCTCCTAAAGTAATTGTTTGGTGTGTAGAAGGTATCAATCATCTCTGCTCCAAATTTAGGTAGTTATGTACTAGGAAAAAACAATCCAAAAGGCAGAATATTTTACACCCATACTGGTGTTTACAGCCTTTAAAATTCTGATTGGGTTAGTTAGTCCAGCACAAAACCAGGCCATAGTGTAAATATTGCAATAGCTATATGATTTTAAAGAAAATATTTAAATAATTTTCTCATTCTTAGTCAAACAATTGTGTATAAATTTCCATTCATCAGTTATTATAAAATTATTATTAAACCCTTATTTTAAAAACCTAAATTTAAGTGTCAATCTTTGCATACACAAAATGTTTATTGATTGTATTATGACATTGTTCTCAGACCATATATAGGTTGAATAGTTTCCAATATCAATTTTACTACAGAAGTAAAAAATGCTATGTTACTTCAGGGAAAAAACATTGTAAAACCAGTCCAACTATTCACATATCAAAGATGAACTCCAGGCACAAATAAAAGATACAAATAGATGCAGCTTTGTATTTTACAATCCATCCTTCCAAGCAATTAATAATGCAAGTTCTAGGAATACCTGAATGTAACTTAGTATTAACATCTTGCAATCCTATGTACAGGACATCCTAATTTATGGATTGGAGAATTGGCACAATGATCCAATGTGCTGTAGTGTTTATATACTAACAAAGAAACATGCTCATCAAAGGCAAAAAAAGGAGTATCAAAGATATTACACTAAAGTTTACTGTAATAGGATGGATGTGGTACTTAAATGCAGCATTTCCTACACTGCAGCCCCCATATTTGTACGTAATCCTTTTTGCCTTGAGTATAGCTTACAATTTGCATTCCATCGCTACAATTGTGACAAATTTTGTAACTTAAAGTTTAGTAAATCCTTGGTTTTACTTCAGCCTTACAGGGTGCATGTATCAAGTTGTTCAAAACCCAGGAGTACAAGAAAGAAATGTTCTGCAACTCATTCCAGTATTAAATGCAAAGGATAACCCAGTTCAAGTGTTTCCTTCTTCTTTCATGCCTAACACACCAGTGCTGAATGTAGCACAACCTGTTAGGTTGTCTCTGCCTTCAGCAGTTTCAAATGTTACTTTACCATGCCCAGTAAATGCACAACTGGTACAGCAACTTGGTTCAGCAAATTACATCATCACAACCCAGAAAAACCCTGCGGATGCTTCAAAAACCATACGTGTTGATAAAAAGCTTCCAGCTCACCAAAATACTACTGTTTTTCTGGAAAAACCTCAGCTGAGTTTGCCATCGAACTCTCAAACAGGACCCCAGTCTTTCATAATAATGAATACAAAACCTGCATCTGTTCCTTTGAAAACAATGCCATTTTTTCAGCCCGGACAAATACCCAATACAGAAGTGAAATCCACCCCTGCTTCTTCTGCTCCTTTCTCACTTCAGCAAAGATTTCTACCACCTAACACAAGTATTAATACCCCCACAATTCCCTCTCTTATATATGTATCTCCTGTGAATACTGTGAAGACACCTCCAACCTCCTCCAATCCCAATAAGTCGATGACAACCATCAAACAATCTTCTCCAATACTTCTACCAAGTGTAAATCCTAGTACAGCTGTACTTCAAGGACCATTAAAGTGGATCGTTCAAGAAAACAAGGAGTCCAAAGCTTGTATTGTTCCAGTAAAGTCAACTAGTGACACAACATCACAGGTATTAACTGTTATGCCAGAACTAAAGACTGAGGAACTGCATTTGCCAAGTTCCACTGGTTCAAATGTAACAAAAATGAAAGGCATAATGCGCAACAATAAAATTTACATTTTAGCAAAACAAGGAACTGTACTTAAAAGCCCAGTCCATATCAAACAAGAATCTTCTGCTGCAGCACCAATACATGTGGAACAAGGAAAAGATCTAGCTAATAAAGTGGTTGAAGTTGTTTTGTCCAAAAATAGTTTGTCTTCTCCAAACTCCAAACAAACATTAAACTCTGACAGTTCTCAATTTGTTCATCCTAATGCAAACAGTCCTGCAAAATCCAAAACTTTTACTCCTTCTAAAGCTAGTAAAGATATATCTGAAGTGATTTATATTGATGATGATGATGATGAAGATGTTACTGCAAGCATCCAAAAACCTCAAAACATTTCCAACTTTCTGCCAAAAGACACCGCTTCTTCCAAGCTGTTCACTCCCTCGCCATCACTGAGTTGTAGTTCGCACAGAACAGATGATCAGGTACAATTTTAAACTATTTTTTTTCTTTTCATAATAATGCATTTTTAGTTGGAAAACATCAATACTTGAAATTCTTAATTAGCATTTTTTTACTGAAAAGATTTGTATAATGTATGGAGTTCCTATTACAAAAAAATATATTTATATATGTGCACATGTCACACTTCACAATCTACAGTCACCACCTCCATTAACTACCACAACCACATCATTTTCTACTCCTTCCACTTTTTTTTTTTTTGGGGGGGGGGGTGCAATATTCCTTTATATATAATATTCCTATTCCCTTTTTGGATGGTATGTTTCTGCTTTCGGATGGTTTGTTGACAGCCCTTAAAAAATGACATGCAACACAATGCAAAGTACTGCAACAGTGTGAACGTTTATAAAACTAAGGTTGTATATTATATACGTGCACAAACCGTTAAGCATAGCAATCTTAGGCACTTCAAATAATTCACAAAAATATTTATTTTAGTCGGGTATCATTATTATTTTTAGTATTATCAGAGAACAGGTGCTCCTCACTTAATGACCAGGTTCCCTTCCCGAACCCTGGTCCTTAAGCGAATTTATCATTAGGTGAGCAGCATAGGATTGACCCAGTCTTCAGTGGTGCAAGCGTGGAGCGCCTGCTCACTGACAGTCTGCAAACCGGGGAATGAGATGAATGTGGAGGAGGAAGACAGTACAGTGTACTCCCTGGAGGAGACATAAGTGTGGGCGGTATCAGGTAAGTCCTAAAACAAGGAACACCTGTACTTATTTTCTTTTATATAGCTTTTATTTCTCCTTTAGGAAAGAAACAAACATTGGCATATACCACTATAATGACATCTTAGTCCCTCCCTATATGTTTTGTCTCTATAGACATGTTTATCTTAGTATTTAACTGTAACCTCAATCTCTTGTTTAAAGTTTTACCCTGCATATTCATCACATATGATTGTGGGCAAATTTGTTTCTATACTTAAAGTTTATTATTATAGTGCGTTTTGTCAAAGTGAGTGTGAAGAGATAAAATGTTGCTTTACTAAAATGTTTGAGGAAAATAAAAAGAAAGTTATAAAAGAGCATATTAAAAGCAAACACTATAAGACCATATTTAAGCAGTTGATGTTCTTGTGACAGCAGTTGCAATTAAGTCAGAGATCCAGGGGACTACAGTATACCCAATCTCCCCTAGACGTGGCTACAAGAGGACAATTGACCCCAGAATGGGGTCTATCAGGTCATATTGCAGCATCAACTTCAGCATCATCATCCACCTTTTGAGTGACAGTGGGGAAGACTTAAAAAGATACCACTGTTATAAAAAAAAACATAAAAATAAACCAGATTGGATTTTGTTAAAATACATATTGACAAGGCACAATGATTCTAGAATATAATTTTTACAGAAACTGAAGCTTTTTGGCAAGTCACAATTACTCTGTGTTCACACTAAAAAAATGAAGCTTTGAAAGAAGAACACCATTACTACTGTGAAAACTGGAAAAGACTTGGTAATGTTTAAGTTTGTTTTGCCGGGTCTGACACAGACTAATTTGAGTCTGTGATAGGAACAATGAAATCTCAAGACTTTGAAAACTGTACTTCCCAGTGGTAGAAATTTCTGCCTCAGGTCACAGGTCATTAACTAAAATGGAAAAAAATCTCCAAAAATGGAAGAGAACAAATCATTTGAGTATTTTTAAGTGGCCATGATTTCATTTCAATGCAACATCTTTGGAAAGAGCAAAAATTGGAAGTCTCAAGAAAGCACCATTCAAACCTGACACAGCTGAAGCAGTTTGCTCAGGCAGAGTGAGCCAAACCACATACTGTTAGTGGCAGTACTCTTGTTAAGAGATACAGAACTTATTTGTATGTACCAACTGTACAAGGCTTTGCAACAAAATCAGGCTAAGAAGGGCACCTATGCATCGTGACCGATGGCAGATTACGTCTAGTGTAGCTCTTGACAATCTTCTGTTTATTCCTGCACAGCCATGACAATCTACCTTGAATTACACTGCACACCAAGGTCACGTGGTGAACCATTCAAGGTGCCAAAGTCTTACACCCTCCACAAGGCAAAACATCAAGTTGCTGATGGCTTGGCCAAGAGTATCTCCAAAATGCTGCCTATACCTTAGAGCTGATGCTGCTCCCTTCATGACCCCTTAAAGTACATTTGTGACCCTGATGGGGACATGGACCTCTTTCTCTCCCTCCTTCAGGACTTAAACACTCCTTTTGAAGCTAAACTCTTCAATCCAATTCCAACTCTTCAAATTACGGAATAGCCTTCCATCCCAGGACCCACACTCTTACCAGGTTGGTGCTAGAGACTCGCCCCTGGAATAACCTTCCTATTTTAACATGGGTTCCCCTCTCCCATTACTTATTTTCCCCCGTCCATTTGAACAATACTTTTACTCCAATGCATTAATCCTAAAAGTGCAAAACGGGACCTTATTCTCCTTACCTCCAATGCGAAGACCCAACTGTCTAGAATAACAAGTTTTATTTCAAGCACAACAAACCTGACACTTTGTCAGCAACCAAAGTCTGCAAACTTTATCCTATTTTCAAACCTTTCAAATTAGGTTTGCATACAGGCAATCTTTCAAGCAATCCCATTTTTACCCATCACTTAAAGTTTTCACACAAACCGCCGCTTCTACGTAGTTGTTTTGATTCCTAAAGGCAGTGTTTTTTCACAATGGCAATTAGTTTGCCTCAATACTCGTTGACCATTTAGTACACTAAATGTACCAATGTGGTTAGAGAATTTAAGCTTAATTCTGTCACAGTTGAAATACAAGGACCATAATTGGAGTATATTCAGGGATACAAGTCCTATCTTTATGCTTTTAGAACAGCACGGAGGATACACCAAGTATCCGTTTTTTACATGAATGGGACAGAAGCTAACTCTGTAAGGGAAGGCGAGTGGCATTGGAACCACTGAGATAGGTCTCTTCAAAATCATTTGCAGTTTGCTAGCAAATGTTTTGAATCCGGGAGCCGATCCATTCCGGATTAGCTGTATCACCCAGCTTCACTGATGAAAGTGTATCCTCTCCAGCCTTGAAGAATGTTAATAAATCATGCACATTGTGAGGGCCCCTGGACTCAAAGAAAGTACTTCTGCCTCCACATCAAACTTGGGATCATGAAGCTATTTAAGAAAGCTCTATCAAGAGAAGGCGAATGCTTAAAATATTTGGGAGACATGTTCCCAGCATTATCAGAGGCAAAGTTCAAAGAGGGGGTATTAGTTGGTCCCAACATCTGCAAACTGATGAAAGATGCACAGTTTGAGACAAGAATGGATGAGAAGAAAAAAAGTAGTTTGGCTTTCGTTTGCCAAATTCCTTGGTAACCATATAGACCCAAAGTTTGAGGTCATCATTGAAAATATGTTGACAAAATTAGAAGAACCTCCACTTTCATTTGGAATATATCTCGGAGAACTTGGGTGCAATGAGTGAACATCAATGTGAGCAATTCCATTAGGATATGAAAGAAATGGAAAGGTACACCGGGCATGTGGAACTTTGGTACGATTGCTTACTGTTACTACTGTTTACTGCTTACTGGTAATACTGTTGGGTGCTGCAGTGAGAAACTGGAGAAAAAAATACATAAAAGGAGAAGCCTAGAAGTATTAAAGGACTGCAAAAACGCTGTTGAGTACATGTGTACTCTTTTATTCTAGTTTCAATTTTCACTGGCTCTTTTTTGAATGTTTGTCCTCAAAATGTGAAATAAAGACCGGGCAGCTGCTTAGACTCTGCACCCTGTGCATGTCTCTGCCTACTGGGCTGGTGACACAGAGGGTCCACCATCCTGCCCAGCAAAACTGTGACAGTTAATTCAGGCCATGTACCCCGTTGACATTCCATTGCCTGATTCCATGCAGGACTTGCGTGAGCGAATTCAAAAACAGGAGTTTCTTCAGATTTAAGTTGTTGACTTCCTCCGGAGGTGTGATGAATGTCTAAATGAGCTCCAATCTGCCATTAACCAGTCCCCTACCTTTGCTCCTGCAACTGCTGTTCCTGTGACAGATCCAGCACCAGTCCCAGCCTCCATGCCACCCTACTCCACGCTCCGGGTTCCCCACTCCTCCTCCCTACTTCGGCAACCCCAAGCTCTGTTGGGGATTTATTAATGTCAAATCCAGTTTGAGTTGCAACCCTGGAACTTCCCCCACAGAACGATCCAAGGTGGCCTATTTCAATTCCCTTCTGACAGGAGGCCCTGGCGTGGGCATTGTCCCAAGGTGGATCCTGTTCTTAATGAGTTCAACACCTTTCGAAAGTCCTGCAGAAAGGTGTTGAACTCATTTAGAACAGGATCCACCTTGTTCTACAAACCTAGCCAGCCTCCTCAGCAGCATCAGAAATCCTGCACCTACATCAGGCCTCTCTCTCTCTGTTGGCCAGTATGCAGTAAAATTTCAAACACTTGCAATAGAGTTGAATAGGAATAACAAAGCTTTTGTGTTCTGGCATGGCCTCGAAAGCCATATCAAAGATGAACTTGAGGCTCGAGACCTCCGGTCTACACTCGATGACCTGGTATCCCTGTGTATTGGGGTACACATTCGTTTCCAGGAACGAGCACGGGAGACTCAGAAAGTCCAGCGTCCTATAAAATTGGCTCCTAATTTCCAGAATCCTCCTCCGTCTCAAGAAAGCGCTCACTGCAGGGACCAGAATCTTTGCATGTACTGTGCTGGAGAAGGCCACTTCAAGTCTAACTGTCCACAAAAGGCCCCAATAGTCAGGGCCGAGGGAGATTAGGGGAGGGTCCCCCAGGCAAAACTTTTTTCTCTCCACCTACCAAGATTATGTTTTGTGTACAGATGTCAAGCAAGGGTCACTGTTTCTGGTCCCAGGCTTTTTTGGACTCCGGCACTGACAGAAATTGTATAAACCAACAACTGGTGTCACGGTACAATATTCCGGTGGTCCCCCTATCAAACCCTTTAGTGGTCACTGTGGTGAATAGGACAGTCCTGCCCGGCAGTATTCAGCATGCCACTGTATCACCTTCTATGAAGCTCTGCGATTTACACACTAAAACCATCTCCTTGTCATCCCTAGAGCAGTTCATCCTGTCCTGCTCAGGTTGCCCTGGCTCCGCAAACATGCTCTGGTAATTGAATGAATTTCAAGAGACATACTTTTTATGGAGTACCACCTGCTTCCAGGTTTGTCTTCCCAGGCTACTTCCTGTCCAGCAAATCTGCTCTTCTGCTGCTTCCCCGCTGCCTGGCTTATCAAGACCATACTGGGGATTTGCAGTCATTTTTAACAAAAACAATCAAAATCTGATGCGCATTCGTATTGGAGACGAATGGAAAACTGCCTTGAGCACCCGGGATGGACATTGCGAATATTTGGTAATGCCATTCGGGCTCTGTAACGCACCAGCAGTTTTTTTGAATTTTGGAAACCATATTTTCCGAGATCTCCTATTTGTATGGTTGACTATCTGGATGACATTCTGGTTTACTCCAAGGATTTGCATACCCACTGTGACTGTTCAAGACAGTCGTGCAACAGCTTCGGGAAAATAGACTTTATGCCATGTTGGAGAAATACCAGTTTGAGCTCTCTTGAGGCCCTATTTTATCATCTCAGCAGACCACTAGGGTTAAAACCAATTAAGTTTCTTGGCTTTGCAAAATTTTATCGTCAATTCATTAAAAACTATTCTACATAATTTGCCCCAATTACTTATTTTACCAAGAAGAGGAGCAATTGTAAGGTCTGGTCACTGGAAGCTCTCCAGGCCTTTCAACCACTGAAAAAAGGCCTTTGCATCAGCTCCTGGTCCTTGGTTCGCCCTGACACCTCTCAGTCCTTCTTTTTGGAAGTGGATGCTTCTTCTGTCAGAGTTGGGGCAATCTTATCACAGAAGAATGCTTCAGGCAAGCCGAGATCCTGTGGTTTCTTCTGGAAGAAGTTCTCCCCCTCTGAGAGGAACTACTCCATTGGAGACCGTAAATTACCCGCAGTTAAGCTTGCCCTAGAGGAATGGCACCACTTGTTAGAAGGAGCTCACAATAATCTGCAGCATATACAGACTGCTCAGTGCTTGAACCCCCACCAAGCCCAATGAGTGCTCTTCTTCCCCAGATTTGTTTTTCTGCTCACCTATCGCCCAAGCTCAAAAAATATTAAAGCGGATGCCCTGTCCTGTTCCTTTGAAAAGGAGGACCCTGAACCAACCTTCATCATTGACCCTGCTCAAATCTTGCCCCTGGCCCCAGTCTGGCTGGACCAGATCCCTCCAGGGAAGTGGAATGTTAAAAAGGGCCAGCGCCCTTTGATCTTTTATTGGAGACATTCCTCCAGGTTTGCTGGTCACCACGGGCAAAACAAAACCTTGGAGCTAATCAGCTGCAAATACTGGTGGCCAATTCTAAGACAGGAATGAGTTTGTGGCTGCTTGCACCGAGTGTGCCCGGCACACTTGCAGATCCTCCTCCGGTCCTTTACAGCCACTCCCAGTTCCTGGACAACCGTGGATTCGTATGGACTTTATAACAGATCTTCCATCCTCTAATGAGTTTAACACTATTTGGGTAGTGGTGGATAGGTTCTCATAAATAGCCTATTTTATCCCTCTACCTAGTCTTCCCTCTGCTCCCATCTTGGCAAAGATCTTCCCTTAAAGAAGTCATTCCTCTGCACGCATTACCATCTCACATTGTGTTGGATCCGGGGGTCCAATTCACATCCCGCTTCTGGGAATCCCTATGTCGACTATTGGAGATCAAATTGGACTTTTTGTCTGCCTACCATCCTCAGTCTAATGGGCTAACGGAGTGAATAAATCAGTCCCAGTAACAGTATCTCCGCATTAAGGTCAGCTCCCAGCAAGACAACTGGTCTGATCTTCTGCTTTGGGCTTAACTGGACCACAGCAACCGCTTCAACAAATCCATGGGTAAGAGCCCCTTCTTAATTGTCTCTGGTCATCACCCCAGGCTCCCTGGGTTCAGACCCAACTTTTCCTGACATAACTACTGCAGCTACTACCGCTGACCGCATTTATCAAGTTTTAGAGGAAGGTTCAAGAGTGAGGTTTGCAAAGCTCTTTTGTACGCTACAAGAAATGGGCTGATAAGAAGAGAACTCCTACACTCAGTTTTTTCCAGGGGACAAAGTATGGATATCCAAGTATATTTGGCTGCCAATGCCATCTCCCAAGCCTGCTCCTCGCTTCATTGGCCCTTTTTCAGTTTTGTCACAAATCAATCTAGTCATTTACAATGTAAAACTACCTCCATCCTTGAAGATTCACAATTCCTTCTATGTATCACTTCTCATGCCAGTCATTTTTAATAGATTTTCCAAGAAGATTAAACCTCCTGGCCCTGTTTTTGCTGCCTCAGAAGAAGAATACGAGATCGAGCAGATGCTAGACTCCAGACTGGTCCAGGGTTCATTACAGCACCTAGTCCATTGGAAGAGCTACCACCCTGAGGACTGTTCCTGGCTCCCTCGAAAGGATCTTCATGCTCCTTTTCTCCTCAAGAGCTTTAATTTATGGATCCCCAACAAATCTGAGGGGGACCGGGCCAGAAGGGGTTGTACTCCCCCCTCCTGTAAGAAGGGGGTACTGTCACAGATCCCCGCAGGACCAGGAGATCTGTAATCCCTTCAGTGTCACCCACCTTGCACTCCCCTGCTGCCTGTACCATCTCTGCTCAGGGATCTTCTCCTCAGCTCACTTCCTGGTCCAGATCATGTGACCCCCAGTCAGCTGCTTCCTTACCTTAGAGGACTAGAGTGTTCCACTGACGCGTGCCCCTTGCTGGTGGAGATGTGAACATCATCTACCTCTCGACTCCTGCACTCTCCTTGGTGGTAGGAAAAAGGTGCCAGCAGGTCACATGGCTTCTATCCATCACCTGATCCTCCCTTTATAAGGAAGTGACTGGCAACAAGAAGTTGCCTGACCAAGGAGTTCATTTGACTCTGCTTCCAGGTCCCTGTTGTTCCTGATTATTTGTGTATTGACCTCGGCTTGACCTTGACTACTCCTGATCCCTGCCTGTCCTAACCTCCTGGCTTGTCTGACTACTCTTTGTCCCTCGTTCTGGTACAATGCCTAATTCCTGCCTGTCAGCAGTCACCTGCCTCTGCGTGCATGGGGGCCGCAACCTGGCAGTTGTCCATAGCCCAACACTCTCTCTATACCTCTAGATCCTCTGGTGAAGACCGGGCAGCTACTTAGTTTCTGAGCCTTGTGCACGTCTCTGCCAACTGGACTGGTGACAGAGGGCGCACCATCACACCCTGCAGAACTGAGACACCCACACGTGATAGGATCATTTTTACTGGATTTTTTTCTTTGCATTTTGTGGGAAAACCTGTAATTGATAAATAAAAGGAAATAATGGAATTCGGAGCCCAAGAAACATAAGGTACAGTTGAAATATAGAAAGACATTTTTCGAATCATTGAAGTTTGTAGGCCTGTGTTATTACAGCTTCAATGTGAAAAGCCTGGCCACCCCTCTGTAATATTATTCAAGAGAGATAAAGTGACAAGTATGTATACACTGTTTTACTTAACTTAAGGCCACTTGGTGGCTGGCCTTCATTTTGGTAATTGGGTGCTCTGTGTTAGCTGTGATAAGTAATGCCCGTAATTCGTAGATTTCAGAAAAAATGGTTTGCTTGGAAACCTACAGAGGAGCATGGGGGAATGAGCAGAGTCACTTACAGCATCTTTAGATTACCAGTCTGGTGAGTCCAGACCAAAGGAAAGAGCAAGTCAATCAAGTGGCTTGTGGTTTCATGTGACCTAAGAAGAGATCAAGTGGCTTACCCAAGCCCCAATGGATCTGTGGTTGAAGGGTCCCAAGGATCTTAAAGAACTTAATAACTCTTTCCTAGATGGGTACTCCTCACAGAAGATGGTTACAGCTCAAGGTCTCCCATAATTATTGCACTATTGGGAATTGCCAAGGGGATGAGCTGTCTTGAAGCTGTTGATATTAGTTGATCAGTTGCCCCGTCTGCATATAGTACCGCCAGGTCGATTACATTTGTCAGTTGCAGGTTATTTCAGAGACCATTGTGTGTGTTTTTTTCATAAAAGGGGATCAACAGATCCAAAATATAAAATCAGGTCAGTACATTTCACATAAATATGTTTACAAAATCACCTCAGCATAAAAAATGTTCACATTAGACTCTAGTCCAGCTGTGGTAAATTGATTGGACATGATTTGGGAACGCTCAACCCCTCTATAGAAGCCTCATAACTGACAATCAGCAAAAAACAAGCCATGTGGTCACAGAAATGGCCTGCAGAGGTCAGAGACAGGACTGTTACAAAGCACAGGAACCTGAGGAAGGTTACAAAAACATTTCTACAGCACTAAAGGTTCCCCAGAGCACAGTGGCCTCCATAATTCTCAAATAGAAGAAATGTGTCACAACCAGAATTCCAAGAGCTGGAGGCCTCACCAAGGGAGGGAGAAGGACCTTAGTGAGAGAGGTGACCAAGAACCCAATGATCACTCTGACTGAGCTTCAGAGATCCTGTGTGGCGATGGGATCAAGTTGTAGAAGGACAACTAGAACTGCGGCCTCTATCGATCTGGGCTTTATGGCAGAGTGGCTATAGGGAAGGCTCTTCTCAATGCAAAACCAGATTAAACCAAGATTGAACTGTTTGGTCTCAATTTCAAACACTATGTCTGGGGGAAACCAGGCACCGCTCATCACCTGCCCAATACCATCCCAACAGTGAAGCATGGTGGTGGCAGCATCATACTGTGGAGGTGTTTTTCAGCAGCATGGACTGGGAAGTAAAAAAGAAGAATTTAAACAATTCTACCATCAGGCTGCAATATAGCAAAACTGAAAAAAAAAGTAATGTGGGCCTGAATACTTTCTACTTTTTCCAGTCCTTCACAAATGTTTCTCCTAGTGTTTGAGAACAATAATTAATACACTTATGAGTTTCAAATCCATTTTAGACACATGCAAATATAAATAAGCATATGCACATAAGTACGTACTGTAAGTTGTATAAAATGCTTTTTTCAAAACTTTTTTTCCACTAGTCTTAAATTGATTCTGTTTGCTACCTTTCCTTAAGTATTTTTATTTTGACATCTATGATGACCACTGAAAAAAGACAATTCCTTTATGAGAGATCAGTTTCAGCTCCTTCCTTCACACTGGAGCTCTTTTAAAACATAATCCCTTTCGCATTGCAGTTTAAAGGTTATTTGTGGGTCAGGGCCCTTTTGTCCAGATCTGCATAGAAGGCAGGTGGCATTACCTTACCGATTCCTGACTTTAACCCCCCTAGTGGTCTAATTCTCTCCATATTTCCATGCAAAAATCATTACATTTTTTTTGGTAATAGAAATTTATTTTACAATGTAGGCTATAATCCTTAGGCATAATTCACCAAAATATGTCCCAATATTTATTAAATTTAATAATAAACTTTAAATAGAAAAACACTGACGCTCCTCCTGCCCCCACTGACGCATGCACCAATGTCACCGGGAAACCCCGGAGATCATCTCTGTATTTGCCGGCTGCAGATCGAAGAGGACGTGTCCCCAGGACCTGCGGGACCAGCAGCACGAGGGGGGACGCCAGGTAAGTGTTTTTTTTTTTTTAAGTTTAAAGCAACCCCCAGTGTGGACTTGGGATTACCACTTTTGCATGGTATATCCACCCCGTCACACTCGGGAATACTGCTAGGGGGGTAATATGGAAGTGATCTAGAATCTGTAAACCAACGTTCGCATCTACAGCACTGGCAAAATGCAGTGCCTTTTGAAAAATGTAAATACATTTTTATTTTATTATTTTTCAACTCCCCTGCTTTTATTCTTCAATCCACATATTTTTTTATTAGAATCTTTGACTATTTTTTTTTACAAATAAACATAGATTTATGATTAACAGGAATATAGATTTTCTGTTTACAGCTTTTTGTCATCAACATAAATAGATATTGCTGTTATCAATCAAAGTTCTAATATGGTTCATTAATCCTCATTTTGTAAATCAGTGATGGACTTAGCTAGCTATGGATACAGTATCACATTTCCCTTTACCAGTGAAGCCAACTGCCATGTTACATACCTGTAAAGCATTCATCCCAATCGTGCTACACATTTCAGAAAATACCCATATGATACTGGTCAGACTTCTACTTCTCACTGTTGTTTACTCAAATCCTCACTTACAGAATGTCTGCCTTCTATAGCTTTCCTAGCATTGCTCACCAATGCCTCCATGTTGCAGGGAATGGTGTAGAGAAAGAGAAGGGACACCAATGATGGGTTTAGTATAGTCTGCTCATGAATGTCTTCGGGCACCTCTGAGAAGTAACAAAACATGGGCAGATACATCAGCAAATTTAGGGCATCCTGTGTACCGAAAATGCATCTAAGGGTATGACCACCCACGCTGTAGTACTGAAGTCAAGTTCAAACTGATTAAGTGTATTCTAATGAAAAGCCATAACATTCTGTTTGCTATAATTGTATCAATAGGTAAAAACATTAAATGAGTTGAATATAATTTAGGGTCTGTCTATGGGCTTTGGATTTATATCAATGGCATCAGTTTGAGATGCTTCTGTGATCATTTTGAATTTACCAATGGGTGCATTGGACCAGAAGGTGATTTCTTTCTAACCTGAATTTGTCCTTTGCTTCAAGCAGGGTTTGCATTGCAATAGCCCTGTATGAGAATTCAAAACTCACCTGTCTCTACTTTGCAAAAGACATTGAGGTGGGTTTAACAAGCAAGCTGCATGCAGAATTAAAGACTGATCAAGTGCAAATTAGGAAGTCCCTAATTATTTACCTATTTGCAAACAGGTTTGTGTGATTGTGACCACAGAAATTCTAAACAAGTGAAAGCTCTGTAAAATTAACTTGGGATAATTTACTGCCTTATTTTTTTACCTTTTGAATCGCTGACCCAGAATAAATTATACAGGCCAGGTGTTCATTCAGCTAATTGTAGCATGCTTGTATCAGGTGTGATTGAAACTACTGAAACCAAAAGACCAGATTTACTTCCAGGTATGTGACGTTCTTTACAATGAGTCCAGAAATGGCAGCTACAGCTTATATAAGAATGACAACTCTGAATTCAGGAACATTGCAGCCTCATTAACACAGCACAAGCAGCTAGAAATTGTGAACTTTGCGGGGGGGAATAAATAAAAACTGTCAATGCAGACGCATATATTTAAAGACTGCAGCATGTTTTTAAATGGGAGGCAATTGGAAATTGTAGTTTTATTGTAACGTAATAAAAAATTTTATACTGCTCTTGTTATCTACTACCTTACTTGCAACATTTGCATACATGCTGCCACCTTTTTCTTTGTTGCCAGAGACACTTGTATTCATAGATCTGGGTCTATTCTGAATGAATCATTGGGGACTATTTGACCTAAACTTGGGTACTTTGAAACAGCATTTTTTTAAAATATTTTAGTTTTCTGAATGTAACTTGGTAATGCTGATTTGTTCTCTATTAAATTTACATTTAATGATAGAATCATCCAAGTGACTCCAAGTTGCAAAATATCTCCCACAGTTTTTTTTTTAAAGTTTATATTTCTAATAAATTAAATTTTACGAGCTGCAAGAAAATCAGAAGCAGTATAAAGTATTAAAGCCGGCATTTTCAGTCAGGGGTGAGCAGAGACAACCTTCATATATCCCTGAATACTGCAAGGTTTATACAAGTTTGTGTGTGTTAAGTGAAAACTGAGTGCAGACACAGGGGTTACTTGTATACTAAAACGAACCAATATCCTCTGCAAAATGACAGGTTTGATGCTTCTACCTGATTTGGTATGACATTTTGTGCATTTAAAGGGTGACTGGGATCCCTCCACCCTCATCAATTAAATGCTCATGTTTTATTCATATCCCATAGTTTATCATTTAATCACAACATATGTCTTCATTTTAAATTTGAAGGCCAAGGACAAGAAAGCAGAAATGACCAAGAGCACAGATGCACCCATGACCCACATAAGCGACCAAACCCTGAGGGCTAAATTTGGCCTTTTCAAGCAGGAGAAGATCATTCTTAGCAGGATTCCTGTACTCCATTCTAAGAGCAAATCTGATTCTGGAAGTCCTAACAAAGACATGGTGGTTAGTACAACTCCTTTTTCATTGTCTATATACACATTTCATAAAGCTACATTTTATCAGAATCTGTTTGCTTAAACATTTACAGCTGATGCCTAACTAATATATAACTTTTTTATCCTTCTTTGCTACTGCTTCTGTTAGTAGATGTCACTCTTAACTAGATGACATTTTATTTGCTCTGCATTGTGTATCATGTACCAATGTGTGTTTTTATCATCAGAATCTGTTTTTATGAAATCTGCAAAATTACAAAACTATTAAAGCATCTATAAATTAGCTATTGGGTTTACATCTACTTATCTATAAATATATTTTTACAGTATTGTTTAGTTATTTTACCCTGGATTAGAACAGGTTGCAGGAGCCAGGTAACCAACTATAAATAACACCTGGTGTGTTTTTTGTGTAAATGAAGGCTGCTAACAGTGTCCGTAGAGACCTTGTAAAACAAAAATGTTGGTTAACTATTTATTTCTCATTGTTGGGGCGCTGGAAATCTTGTACCTTTGGGTCATATTGTTGCCTACAGGAGAATTTTGACTTCTGTTCTAGGATGAGAAACATCTTTTATCATCTCTCGCTGATTTTCTTAAATATAAAGAATAATGTACATTGATGATCTCTCAATTTGCCGCTGTCTGGGCACAGTTTGTGACCTAATGTTGCACTCAGACGTTGCTAAAAAGGTCATTTCAGTTAGAAGATGCATAGCCAGTGGACTGGGTTTCATGTACATCACTTTCTAGACTTTATTCTTTAAAATAAATTAGCTGTGGAGAGCATTCCATTTTCTGAGCATTGTCTCTGCACTGTTAATAGGCATGTTGGGTCAAGTGACAGGAACTACCAGACTATTATGTTGTTTGGTTCCCTAAAAATCTAGTTTTCCTGTAGCTTTCATTATGGAAGGGTTACCGCTGTGGGACTGATCGCTGACATCATCCACAGGATACAGTATTGCTTGCATGCCACATTTTCTTCCCACTGTTTAGCATTGGAGAAACATCTCCCTGCTGCTTCTGTTTCTGCTGTAGCAAGTCACATGGAACACCAATATTCATTGCTGCTGCTGCCCACAGTATCATCAGCCGCCAGGGTTTTTTGAGTAATTAGGACCCTGCCCCATACTCTGAGCCTTTAAAAGAGTTTACTGCTATGCAGTTGCCACATACTTGATTCCATGGCCCAGGGACAGTCCACAGCTGGGAAGGGCTCCCCCACTCTCTCTGGTTGTTTTATGCTTTGCCCTTTATTCCACACCCTTGTGTAGGACTTCTAGAATGCTGGTACTGTTTATTGCTGTTTATTATTATTAATAATTAAAATATTAATAATAATAGTCTGCAGATTTTGCACCTAGAAAGAGCCTTCGGTCTTTGAAGCATTATGAAAGAATATATTTTTGTTTGGACTTACCCTAGGATCATATTCCCAAGAATACTTTTTTGAGGCAAGAGTAGTAATCTTCTGGGGCACAAAAAGCTATGAGCATAACCTTTCCACCCTGAAAATATCACCACTGAAAAGTAATTACGACAAATAGTTTAGGAGCTATGAAGGTTTGAACACGGAGTTATCAGGCTGCAGAATATGGCAAGCAGTTTTTACACACATCTATCACACTATGCTGCTGATGGTCATTTTGGTTTCTTTTGGTCTATATTCTCATGTGGCTAGTCATTTTTATGTCATACTGTTGTACCTAGATGTATGTTGTTTTCTGTGTTTTGTAACTGAACATTTATGCTTTTATCAGGTTTATAGTAAAAGTCAGGATAAAAGAAAATCAGATTGTTCAGAAACATCCAAAATCTCAAAGAAGAGAAAAAGTACAGACAGTTTTGATCCCAATATGGAGGTAGTTACTGAAGACCCATCTGGAAATTACTCGAGGTTATCTTCTACAACAACCCTACCTGGCACGTCCAACATCAAACACGCTACAACGTCTGGAGAAAGGTTATTAAGTTCCATGGCATTGACTGCAACAAACACAGGCCAGGAAAATTCGAGCACTTCACTTTTAGCCCAAAACAGTGGTCCAGAAGCATATACAGATCCTTCACAGGATTCCTTCTACGTTGAACAAGTTATCACAGGATCTATTAATGAAGCCTCTCTGCCGAGACAAAGGTTTCACATCGAGTCATCTGTGTATCCTGATGAAACTACCAAGGATGAAAAAATCCAGCGTCTGAAGGCAGTATTAAAAGAACGGGAGCAGGCTCTTGAGGCCTTAAGACGACAGAAGTGGTCATAACAGCTGTAACAAATTGTCAGAGAGCACCACAAAAACTGTCTTATTGCTTCTTAAATTTATTTAGCACCAGTCTAATAGCAGCTGGATTAATATTTTCAGTTTATAGATGTTTGCACTTATAGCGAGTCAGCCATGATGAGCCCCATGCAAAGGCTACCATTATTGGCACAGTTACTTAAAAGTGGTAAATAAACCCAAAAATCCATTTTTGCTATTTAGCATCACAGCTCAGTGTCTAAACTTTTCTCAAAGTGAACATTTCAATCAAAATAAAAGCTTTTGTGCAGTCTGGCTCCCCTCCCCTTTCCTAAATCCTCTTTTGTAGGCGTAAGTTGTTCTTGAATAGAGAAAAAATGTTTATAGTTACGTTGCCCTGTCTTGTAGTTTGCCGGTCATGTCACCATTCTTCTGGGTAGGTTCCTGGAGCAGTGTTCTCCCCAGACCCTCTTGGAGAGCTTTATTAAACTGGACCCAATGCGAGAACCCCTTGATACCTGGGATTTTCCTATAGCTGGTACCTTTCTTTAAGTGAGTATTCTCTGTCACTATAAAGTTATTGTTTAGATGTCTGGCTGATTTTGAATATTACTATAATAAGTTTATTTTTTAAATTACTATTTTTACAGGAGTTGTATGAATTGATTTTTCACTCTTGGCTGCAATTAGCCCTGTTTAGTTTCTGTATGTTCTCGCACCTTGTTTACAGGAATATAGCAGGATATGGCACAGAGACATACTGATCCTTAGATTGAAATCCTAAGGGTGAACTATTATTTACTTTTTATTTGCACTCTTTAGTAATGTTTACTATCCAATTGTTCATCCTAGAGTTGTTCTCTCTACCTTTACTATACTAGTTTCATTGTTCAGAACACCTCCCCTTGTGTTGTTCTGTACCTCTAACACACTTCCTGTAATATGCTCCATGGCTACAACACAGTATATGGGCCCTGTCACCCTTGCTAAGGGTTTGAATTGCTAACACAATCACCAGGTGCTAAATAAGAGCGGAGTGAGAAAACTTATGCAGCTACCCACCGCATGTAAGGACTGGCAAGCTTTACTACAGTACAATATTGTTCTCAGGTTTTTATTCACTTTATATAACACTTGTAGAGAAAGAAGTAGTTTTGTAGCATCTCTTCTCCCCACAGCCCCTACTTTCAAATGACAAGCGGAATGAATGGTGTGCACCATGTGGTGTCCTCCTTACACAAGCAATGGAGGAGTTGCGTCAAATTGTTGGTTGTTTTCATATTGTCATTTGTGAAAATGTTGCTCTATTCGTTAATATTTTAGTAAACCTCATTGTAGCCCTATTGTTTTATTTCCTACTTTCAGTATTAGAATGGAAAACAACCACAAAACCTTTCCGCTGTAGAATATGGATTTGTATTATCTAAAATAATTTCTATTTGTATGACCCATAAAAAAAATAGGGCCATGGGTTTGGATAGTTACCAGGTATAAATGGCCCTGGTGATTATAAATAGAACTTATGATCTCTTCCTTGGAAACAGCTGTAATATTTGTTCTTTGATTCTTCCTATTTGAATAGTTCATAGCAATTGAGGTGTTAAAACGACACCAAATTTTTAAAAATCAATTTGTGTATCCAGTGAAGTCCTACTGAATCTCTTTTGGTTAAGATCCTGAAAAAAAATTCTAAAATTAATGTTATTTACTTAACGTTCTTTTAGTAGACATGAACTCATATTTTTAACTGGGTTATACATATGATATACAATTGTTCTCAGAATAATAGCAGTATGTTAAAAAAATGATCACATTTGTGTTATCCCTTTATAGAAAGTAAAGAAAAGGGAATATTATAAGTGAATTATTATAATTATTATAAGAATTATTATATGTGAATAATCTGAAAATCCATATAATAACTTTTTATTTCCATTCACACAAATGCATTAGGATGTCTGCACATTCTATTCCACATCACAAACATTGATCAAACATGTGTTATTACTTCACTGAAAGTGAAGAGAAAAGAATATTAGGCTGTTCAATATAATAGCAGTGACTACTTTTTTTTTTCCTTTCTTTTTTTTTTTTTTTAACATTAACTGTATAAACTGAAAAATGTTTCCAGATTTGATTTTGCTTTCCTTGGAATAGCTGAATATTTAGTTGTATAAATATATTTATTTATTATATATATTATATAATATTATATATATTCCAGCAAAGATCCAAAAGGTCCTGCTTCCAGAATTGTGTGTGTTTAAATAAAATACAGAAACTTCATTAAATTAAAACCCAATTGTCAAATGAGTTAATGTCACATGAAGAGAGCAAAACAGTGCAGGAACATTATAGTGCAAGTGTTACCTTTTATTGCAAGTGAACCCCGCTATACTCACCCATGCCTTTCTGAAATAAAGCCCGCCTACTCACAAATGTTTAAAGTGGAACATTTGTCCTGCTTATACTAAGTAGGAGCCAAAAGTTTCCAGAAAGATACTGTCCTGTTGCAACAGCATGTCCTATGCATCGACCCCGCAAGATGTCACCTCCAGTAACACCAAGTCTACAAGTTATTGTTGTCCTGGAAAGCCGTGATTGTTTATATATTTACTTTTTTGTGATGTTCAAGCTGTTTTGTTATTGATGTATTGTGTAAAATTTGTTTCAGTTGGCAATGGAGACCCAAAAAGTATTAAAAACCAACATTTGGGGATGAAGCTGTAGGCTTCACCCAAACCTACGAGTGATTCAAGTGTTTTAAAATGAAAACAAATGAAAACAATCAAGGTAAAAAGAGGATAACACCAAATACACTGATAGAGATGACAGAAAATGACTTCCTTGGGCGCTCCCAAGCATTAAATCTGCTTACGGACTGGTGTATCAATGTAGGAGACTAATATGAAGAAGATGAAGTCAGTTAATTTATTTTGTAAGTGTACAATTTGTAATAAATACATTCCAAGAACTTTTGGCTTGAACCCTTGTAGTTACTAAAAATGCCTAAGGAAGGGACTTAAGCATTCCTGAATCTACAAACTTTATTAGTCATTGGATAACGTGGAACAAGACTCTGCTACTCAGAGAAAAGCAAGTAATATTTCCATATAGGATTACCATGTAATATATTGTGCAAATGTAAAACAAGCTTCCAGAGAAGTAAGTTTCTGCTTAAGCTTTTAGACAACAACAATTAGACCCAGAATCTGGACCTACAGTACAATAGTTTCTACTCACCATCACCATACCCAGCTGTCTTTTGCTGCCAAACTGTTCTCAACTCTAGCAGTGTATGAACCCTGGGGAACCAGACACAAGAATGAACTTCCATACAATAACCTCATGGCCCATCATTTGGTTAGAATCACATTGAAGTATAACTGTATTGATCTTTTTTTATGGAGCTTGACTTCTTTAATCTCATTACCATGTAGATAGGGAGTGTGTCCCCACCTTAATGGGACACAAATGACGTCCTATTCCTTGCCATTTTCTTGTGCAAAACTGGTATACCCTTGGCAGGAGATGACAGAATGCAATCACTGTTTATCCTTTCCCTATCACCTGGAAATATGGTCGTGTTCACATTGAAGTACTTGCCATGACTTATTTCTTTGCAGGGTCAGATTTATGGGTTTGTTGCTGTTTAGAGGGTTCATGCTTTGTTTATATATAATAAAATAAGAAATCATTAACCTCCCTAGCGGTTCATTTCTTTCCGGTTTTATTTGTCTAAAAGCGGTACATTGTTTTTCATGAAAATTTATTTTACAGTATAATATAATAGTATGAGTATAAAAAAGTTATATTACACAAAATCGTTTAAAAACAACAAATTGAATAAATTAAAAAAACTATACATTTAAAAAAAATTATTTTTTTAATAAAAAACATTATACTCATACAATTATATATACTGTAAAATAAATGTTCTTGAAAACAATGTACTGCTTTTACACATAAAAATCAAATGTATTGCATTCAGTACATTTATTTTGTATTGAATGCAATACAAATGGATTTTGAACTTCCCGCCCCGTCCGGCCGGGACGTACACATGCACCGACGTCACTGGGAACTCCCCCGGTGACTCATCGGATGCGGAAGAAGAAAGAAGATGGAAATCTCAGCGCTGGACGGCGCGGGACCCCGGCGGATCAGGTAAGCGCTGTGTTTACAAACCTTCCATAGGTGTTCCAACCCCGAGTGTGACTCATGTTACCACTCTTAGCAACTTTTTCCCGCTAGGGAGGTTAAATATCAAGCTGTTTTATTATATTTGTAGCTGTATTCTTGTTATCTTTAGCCCTCTGCCTAATTAATTTTCCTAAAGGTAGTTGAAGGTGTGATGGGACATCAACCAACTGGGTACCCCCAGGCTTAGTAATCAGATGGGTTCCCCTTTGTATTCTTACTTGTACTTCACCAATCATCAATATAGGGTGTAACACTTCAGAAGAAAACAGTGTTCTGAATATGACTTGCTATTTTTCATTGCCAAGAAGCAAAATTTTCCCAAATAGGACCTGCCAGTGGTACTGAGTTTTTAGCAAGCAGCCCATCCTGCTGAAAAAATACGTCCCTTGAAGTCAACCCTCAAGATCAAATTTTTAGCAGTCAGACAAAAAAAACATTTACAGAAACCTCTCTCATCTTAAAATGGAGAAATTGTGCAGATGCTTGTGATTTTAATATGGATACAGTTACTGAAGACCCACTGACTATAGGTCAGTGTTTCTTGACTTTTTTTCAACATGGAGGAACCCTTGAAATAATGTTCCAGTCTTTAGGGAACCCTTTCTAATTACTATATCCACACCTCACAGTACATTAATGTGGTGGTCAGTGGGAAGAATTCCTCTTACATTGCTGGCCATTGGGATGAATGTCACCCTTACAGATAGCCAAAAAAGTTAATTGGTGTCATCTCAACCAGTAGTCGCCAACCTTTCGGACCTCACAGACCACTAACTTCATAATTTAAAATCCCGTGGACCATTAATATATAAATACATTTGTAAAATATTTATCTTCTTAATGGTGCCTTGCGAGGACTATGGAATCTCTGATTAATTAATTAGCTCACGGTTCAGTGAAGTATTACTATTGTTACTATTATCATGAGTTGCATTATCTTTGGTATTAATGAAAAGAAATGCTAAATATTTGTTTGCTGTTTCTCACCCATTGATTTATTTTATTAGAATTTGAGGCCAAACAAGAAATGATAGTTATCAAAATCAAACTATTTGATGCCATTAAATATAACAGTTAAAGAAAATATACAGTTAAGTTAAAGAAAAGTTACACAGTTAAGTTACTTACCTAAAAAGATCATCTGAGAAATAAAATTAAACAACTGGATGAGAATCAGTATTGGCGGAGTGGGGGTGACTGTTGTAATGGTGGAAACAATACTGAATCGTACAGCTTGGCATTGGTTTCCTCATACAACTTCACAGTGACGTCACACTGCGCCTCCCTTGTTTTAAGGCCTCTAGTACGATTTGTGAATTTAGTGCAATATAAAGGTGAAAATTGTCATTAAGAATATAAGAATTTATTAGAATATTATTTTTGTTTTAATATTATAAAAACAAAAAAATTGCAAATAGTGTCCTAAATTCTGTGCACCACCCAAATTTTCTTGTGGTCCGCGGATCAACATTTGGCAACCGCTGACCTAAGAGGTCCAAACTGCTCATTGCTCAAGGAACCCTGGCTGAGAAACTAGGGTCTAGAAAGTAGTTGAGCTCTAGGTCATCTCCAACGACAGCTGCACCTATTCAAAAAGTGGTCCAGAAGTGCATAGAGTTCCTTCAGACAATGATCCTTCAATGTTGGCTTAGGTTTCATAGGACATTTTAGTGGAGTACTACAAACGATGAACGAGAACAGGCTCTTGAGGCTTTAAGATCACAGAAGTGGTCCTAGAAGTCGTTTGTAATACCACCCCTTTATAGCTCTTGTGTTGTTTCCCAATAGAGGTGTACATTTTTTTTGGTCTGTGTGTTGAAAAAAGTTGTACCTTAAGACCCTTCCAGTTTTAGCCATTACCAACATTCTGGCAATACCAAGCCATTTCCTCACAATTTGCAGACCTGATAGCTAACTGCACAGTCCATTGAGAACTACAGCTAAATCAGAAGCCTTAGCTTGGCCTTGTTGGCTAGTGGTGACCTCACACACTTCAAAGTTCTAAGCAGTTAAAAAAAAGCCTCATTATTCTGCACATCGGCAAATATATTTCATAATATTCTATTACTTGAACCATTTGTAAAACAGAGGCTGAATGTCCCAGGTCTAACCCTTCCTGATGTCTACTTTCCATACAGCTAGAGAACATAGTAGTGAAAAGGCAGTGGAGTGTCTTTCCACCCAAGAAAACCCAATCTTTTCATGACCCCTCATCATTTTGTTCCTTCAATTCTTTTTTTATTAAAATATTTGCAGCAAATACATAGGACAGTTCGACAATAATTACTCCAGATCCAAAATGTAAAAGACATAACAGATTTTTATAATAGGCTGAAGGTATTGAATCTTTACAATACAATCTTATCAGTCAAGTGCAGAGCATACTGATTCATGCCATCTTTAAATTGAAATGACAGAAAATGCAACACCGGGGCTTTACTATAGTAAGAGGCGGAGGGGGTTGCCAAAAAAAGCTTAGTCCTCAATTGTGTCTTGATCTTGAGAATTCATATATCTCTGGCTATCATATAAATTTATAAATGACAAAACACAAAATCCTGGAGCCGGTCACTTCCTGATCTGTGTCCTGCGTATTGATACAACAGACGAGGGCCAGATAATCCACAGGGCAACCTTTACAGGAGAATAAAGCCCAGGGAATATCAAAGGACCCAGCTACAACCCTCATATTTGGTCAAAGCTCTTCACCTGACTGTCATTTAACAAAAAAGCAATTGTGGGCAACAAGAGAATGACTTGGGGGTGGGGGGCCAATGCTGCTACCCGGCCTAGGGTCCGATTCTTCTATTATCTTACTCTATGATGGGCCCTGGGATTAGGGATTGCCTTACCCAGTTTGCCAACCGTTCTGGTTTTCTTGTACCAATAAAAAAACAGTTTATCTATAATAATGGTGATCACATGAGCTTTGGTTGTAAATACACCCATATAATTCCAAGTGTTGGTGAATTTTTTATTTGTGCACTTATGGTAAATGGTTTACAAGAAATTGTCAATGTATAAATCTGAATAGGATATTTTTAAAGCATTGTACCAAAATTAGGTCTTCTATGCCCTCATCGGCTAACTACACCGTTTTCACATAAAGGGGAGTTATTAATAGCTCTCCTTATTCCCTGAGACAAATTAAACCTCTCTCCCCCTCCACAGATTTATATTTACCAAGATAGCTGATGAGTCTTTATTTACATTCCCCCCCTCCCAGGGTGCAGTAGACACCCCTGCACAGTACAGATTTCCATGATATTCTTCTCAATCCTTGGAGAAAAGGAGTCCATAGATCTGTAAGATGCAGAGGTAACACTGCAGCATTGGATTTGCCAGCCATCTGAATCTCAGTAAGTGTAAATCCAAGGACTTTAGGATTTTGAAGGCCTTAAAGCAAAACTGCATTAAGGCAGGAACACCAGCCAACTCTAAAAGGTGACCAGAGACCGAGCAGAAAGAATGGTATACAAACCCCCTTTAAAGTATTGCTACTTGTACCCATTTGATCTGGTGTGAATATCCCTTCATGTTGAGAAGTGTGGTGAAATGGATAAGCAGGATTAAATTCCCACATTAATTGGGTGCCCTAGTCCCTTGTGGTACAGTAGGTCTGGTTTTTGCAGGAAAGTCCTCACTTGATACTCACCAACAAGGAAAGTGCATCATCCATCTGCCAGTGACATTATAAATTATATCATCCGAAGCAGATCCAAAGAGGCACTCTCCATCCAAGCCCATATGGGATAAAGTCTGCCTAGGATCTGCAGACCACTGCTATATCCACAAATTTCTACCATCAATAACAGGATTGTCTAAGAAACCAAAAAAGCCTCTAAGTCATCACAGCTGAATTATAAACTTTCTACCATGAAATCTCTAAGCTTCAGGCGAGCAAGATTACAGTATTAGTTTAGAGAGCTTTGCAGGGTCAGATTTCCCACAAGGCAACCTAGACTGTGGCCTAGGCTGCCATGACCACTAAGGGTTACATCTCTATGTTGAACCGGAACCTTCAGCTGCTGACTGACAATAGACTAGTAAAAGAAATCTGAAAGTGATTATACTGAGGTTACATACATTTCAGGGATCTGTGCAGGGTGACATTTGTTTGAAGGTATCACTCTTCTCTCACTCTCACACTCATCTAGCCTAAGGGAGCAAAAAGTATAAATCGGGCCCTGGAGCTTTGCAAATCAATCTTTACCTACATTGCCATAGTCTGGAAAAGTGTAGTCACAGCAAGGGCTGGGGAGAAGAGCAGGGCCAGCTAGACAGAACTGAGCTACAAGGAGAGACCTCACCTGAGCATCTAAGAGGTCTCTGAACCCCAGGACTCCCACTAATTTTTGTTGCCCTTTGTTAGTATAAATTACAGCTTGGTCCACCACAGCCAACAGAGAAGGTAAATCCTACCTTCAAGGAAATGTTTAGGAGGCAAATAGTCATAATCATGACATGAAGGTCTACTAGTCATGTGTTACATATTATGT
This sequence comes from Pyxicephalus adspersus, assembly GCF_032062135.1. Classification (NCBI taxonomy): domain Eukaryota; kingdom Metazoa; phylum Chordata; class Amphibia; order Anura; family Pyxicephalidae; genus Pyxicephalus; species Pyxicephalus adspersus. Next base: position 2,313,176 of record NC_092858.1, on the reverse strand, counting down.
CTAACCTGATATCACAATACTGGTTATCATCACTGACGTACCACCATAACAGCAAGATAATATATTACACTCCTATGTAGATTTTGGGCTGTATAATATCTATCTCTTTGCAAATAATGTAAAGGTCCAGTGTCTCTTAAAGTGGTATTTAAGTGTTTGGTGGATGCTGGAGTGTTAAACACCAATGGAGTCTTCTCTGTCTCCTGTTGGAGAGATCTCTGCTTTGAGAGTCTGTACAACTGTTGTGCCTAGGGACCCCAACCATGCCTGTGCTTAGTTTATGGGTCTGTATACCTGTGTGATCATTATGAGGGGTTCCCCCATAACTGTGCTGAGTACCTGAGTCTGCACACCACCTGTGCCCAGTAAGAGGGGCTCTCACTGTCCCTGTGCTGAGTTCCCGGGTCTGGGAGGGTGAGGACAGGAACAGATCATTACGGACTGGACATGTCACAGATAGAGTATCCAAAGCTTATAAGAAGCCAGTAGACCACCATAATCCACCAACAACTAAAATACCAATTTTTGGAGGACCAGTCCTTTGTGTAAGCATGTTTACATGTCCACTCCGGCCTCTGAGTTGTCAATGTCTCCATTTGCCCCTTTTTGGTCCAGGTCACCAGTAGTTGGCTGGTATGGCGGACAGTCATCTTCTGGCAGAATGCTCCTGAAGCTCTCCTGATGCACCGTGACCTCCGACGAATCCCTTCCAGATCCCACAGACTCCTGGTCATAGGTCTGGAAGCTGCTTTTCACTTTCATGATGTACCGACTCAACACATTCTCGTTTTCTTTACCATTATCCACTGCTCCCTTGTCTGTTAGGGAACGACGTAATTGTTTCACCTCTGACTGGAGACGGATGACATTCTTGTTCAGCTCCGTAATCCGATTGCCAAGATCTGGGGAAAAAAAATATTTTTTGAAAACTGGTGAGCGGTGCAGATGTACTTCTGAGGACTCTGTGACTAAAGATACGTTTGTAGGCATCCACACTTCTGCCGGTGGTAATTAAACAACATCCCCCGCTGCTTGCTCACTCTGACCTCCACCAGGGAGTCTCCTTTGGCATTCCTAGATTTGTTAGTTTTCCTGGATGGAGTGGAAGCCATACTGAGATAGAAGGGGGCACATGGTGGGACTGGAGGTCATACAAAGTTAGAAGGGGGAACCTGGTGGGACCAGTGGTCATACTAAATACAAGAGGGGGCATGGCGGGACTGGGAACCATACTATTATAGAAGAGGGACCTGGTGGAAGTGGCAGCCATACTGAAATTTAACAGCGGAAATGGTGCGACTGAAGGTCATTTTAAGATAGAAGGGGGACCTGGAAGGACTGGGGGTCATACTAAGAAGGGAGGACCTGGGGACTGGATGTCATAATGGGGGAACCTGTTAGAACTGGAGGTGATATTAAGACATAATGGGGGGATCTGGTGGACTGGAGGTCATACTAAGATAGAACGGGGGACCAGGTGGTGCTGGAGGTCATGCTAAGATAGAAAGGGGGACCTGGTGGGACTGTGGGTCATACTAAGATAGAAAAGGGGACCTGGTGGGACTGTGGGTCATACTAAGATAGAAGGGGGACCTGGTGGGACTGGAGGTCATACTAAGATAGAAGGGG
>NC_092858.1:2293844-2310048 GCF_032062135.1 Pyxicephalus adspersus | reverse complement strand
GAAAGAGAGATAATAGGAGAGAGAATAAAACAAGAAAACAAGATTAGAATTTTATATTGACAGAGAATTTATAAATTAATTTCCCCATCAATTTGTCTGAAATTTGCTGAATGGGGTTCAAATTTCTCTACACCAGTGGTCTTTTCAGGTCGGCGGACCACTAAAATCACTGGCTCCCGACCGCTGCCCTAGACTTCTCTTTCAGATCCTATTAAAACACCTCCCGTCGCCCCTTTTCCCCTGGGCTGATTTATTATATGTGTTTGTTTTTGTTCTTTTTTTTTTTATTATTTGTTGTCCAAGATTATTGGTTTACACTCTGTGCCATTTGCTTCCGCTAGCGGATATGTAGCTGCTTTTATACGGGTTCAATATGTGCTATATGGTCCCTTTTGGACTAATATGCTTTTTGTTATATTTTTCTGGGTATATGCAGCTTTCTGGTTATTTACTTCTGTTAACGCAAAGCCTATACTGTTATGCTTGAAATGTTATACGCGTTGTATGTCTGATTTCTTTGTTATGTTTATTTGTTTTTTGTTTTTTTTTCCTCTCTCTGAAAATTCAATAAAATCTGATTGAAAGAAAACAATGACTCAAATGGCATATCTGTCACAATAGGAAATGCAATTTGAGCAAAAATATATTATGAATAAATGCAAAGTGTATTGATGAGGGAATAATTTATAAATAGAACCCAATGTATTCCTCCATAGTGTAAAGTCAGCCAATTACTTTCACTTTTTTTTTTACTCTGTCCATCCTTAATGTAAAGTATTCTATTATTTTTCTTTAATGTAAATCCCTATAAAATGTAGTATTAGTTGGTCTAATTCAGCTGATCTTGTTCTTGTAATGTTGAGAACATTTTGCAGCCTTCCAAGCGGCTTCTTCACTTCTTGCAGTGTAGGAAACACCCCGGCATTTCTATCCACACAGCACAAACACCTTCATCCAATCACCATGGTATGTGACACTGCGGGTGGTAATTGTCCAAGATCTGGAGGTGTGAAATGTGTTGAACCACCCTGTTCTATTCACATAATCCCATCCTTGGTGTTAGGAAGTCTCCATAGATGTTACACCTTTGCATTTCATAAGTGAAGATTAAAATTGTTTTCAAAATGCTGCCATAGAGATGTTAGGTGCATTATAGGTGGAAGGCAGATGGTGTAGAAGGCCCTCACCCCATTCAGAAGATTGTTGTTTCTATTTGACATCTTTTGTAGGGTTGTTTTTATTTGGCCTCTTTTACGACTTTCCCAAACCAGTTGTCCTCTCCAAATATTCACCTGATTGTCCTGGAATGAATGTCCCCTGTATCATTTCCCCTTCTATGCTGGGCCATTGTTTTTTAGGAGGTTGTTTCGTCTCCCTGATGTCCATGAGGTCTTTGCATTCCTACACTGCACTCTACGTACCAAGTCTCATCCCTTGTGTTTGGGTATTGGGTCCTATGGGTTGTGGAAGTCAAAAAGCGGATACTGGTCTGTGTGAGTTGGTTTCTTGTAGACCTTAATGTTCAAATAACCCCCCTCAACCTTGACAAGTAACATTCAATCCAAAAAGAGTAATTTTCTGTTGGGTTTTCCCAATTTTAATGCATTTGTCCACATGTTCAAGCTTGCATCCCCAATGTTCTAATCTTGACCCAAAATATCCACAGACAGGTCCATAAATAATTGGACAGACAACTTTTTTCTAATATTGGTTCTGTACATTACTAAAATACATTTTAAATGAAACAACAGCAGTTGAACTTCAGCCTTTTAGATTCAAAATAGTGGGTTGAACAAAATGAATTGCATAAAAATGTGAGGAACTAAAGCTTTTTTTAACACAATCACATTTCAGGGGCTCAAACGTAATCAGACAAATTAAAAAGCTGAAAATAAAATGTTCATTTCTAATACTTAGTGGAAAACCCTTTGCTGGCAATGACAGCCCGTAGTCTTGTACTCATGAACATCACCAGATGCCGGGGTTCCTCCTTTTTAATGCTCTGCCAGGCCTTTACTGCAGCGGCTTTCAGTTGCTGTTTGTTTGTGGCCCTTTCTGTCTGAAGTTTAGTCTTCAACAAGTGAAATGCTGAATTGGGTTCAGATCAGGTGACTTGGCCATTCAAGAATATTCCACTTCTTTGCTTTAATAAACTCCAAAAGAAGTTTAAGCTCCGGATAAGGAAGGGATTCTTCACTGTAAGGTCTGTGAAAATGTGGAATCGGCTCCCTCAGGAAGGAGTTTCAGCAAATACTATAGATTGCTTTAGGAAAAAGCTGGATGATTTCTAGACGCACAGAATATAACTGGGGATTAAAGATTCAAATATACCAGAGACTGCTGATCCAGGGAACATCCAATTGTCTCATGGAATCAAGAAGGAATTTTTTTCCCCTGTTGGAGCAAATTGTACCCGGGATTTTTTTGCCTTCTTCTGGATCAGCTATGTCCATAGAGTTTTATATATGGGATATGATTATTTCCCTAGTGGTTGGACTTGATGGACTCTTTTTGCAACGTAACTATGTAATATACTTACCTGTCTGGAGGTTTATCTGATTGTCAAAAATCTATTCTTGTCCTAAATGTTTTCTTACAGTCTCAATAGGTTCTGCACTTGGTATACAGTTCAGGGGGTGGTGTACCATGTTGCTAACTAATTAGCAGCCAGATACTTAGCAATATTATATGTGCATATGATCAGTGGAACCTTGGGGAGTCTGTATAAGCATTGTTTAGCTTGATGGTACAAAGTCTGATCAATGGCACCTTTTCCAGCTGCTGTAAACCTTTTCCTTGTCGGATCCCTCATTAGTGCCTCATAGGTATTAGCAGGAGAAGAATGGACACCTTTTAATAGTATTCAGGTGTAATCATGTCCAGGGTTTTATCTTCCCTTGGTGGCTGGCATGATAGCAATGCTTGAATCTATATAAGCAAAGAAGGAATATTCCTCGCTTGTGGGGTCAAATTGGAAAGAGGTGCACAGAAATCTGTGAAATGTCTTTAACATTGCAGGTGAATGTAACCAACTTCTACTGGATGTACAATGACCTGGTAAATGAGAAACTTCACAGACCTAATCCTATAACATTACACATTTATTATATCGTAAAGAATTAATTTCTTATGCTGCATATATCACTTACTGTGCAGAATACTATCAGTGAATCTTTATTAATGTCTGAATGATCGCCCCAGGATCCCTGCCTAACGCTGCCATGTCTTGTTTTCCTTCAACAAACCAATGAATGAATAACTAGATTGTAAGATACACATCTGCTGAACTGAAGGCATCATGAGAGAAAGGTAACCAGTGAGCATTCACCTTCTGAGATTAGGATATTCACCTGTTTCCTTTATTATCAATTTTAAAGGATAGGATGCCATTTCTATGAAGGTATATTAAACAATAGGACCAGTAAATTTCATCCTGCTCCAATTCAAATGTCAAACTTCAGATTATATATAATATGTTTTGGGGTCACAATGGGTCCATGCATAGTAAGTTTGTGATAGACTTTAGTTATTGTTGAATATGAAGCTCAGCTGGTTTGATATAAATTGCTTTAGGCCCTATATAGCTCAGTGTTCTCCCCAGACCCTTTTAGCTGGGTGCACCGCCCAGCACTTTTCAGTAACCACCCGGCTGTTTTTGGTCACAATACCGGGGCTGCCACCCACCTACAGCTTCTTCACACCCGGCTCAAAAACTATTTTGATGGATGTGATCTCAGATTTTTGTTAATCAGATGCTCTCTAATCACAAATGTATAGGAAGGAGCCGTCTTATACAAGACTCGGTGTTTCTGAATGTACGATATGTCATTGGATTAAATCGCATTACCCGCCTCTCCCTCACATTAAGGCAAGGCTCTCACCTCGATCTTCTGGAAAGAGTTGGTGATCATGGCAATAAGCATGTTGAGTAGGACAATCACCATAATAATGGTAAATATTCCATACAGTGCCCGACCAACGAATTCCGCCACAACGTAATGGTTCATGTCCACAGCCGTCCTCTCCACCATCTGGAACATCGTCCAGAAGAGGAATTGGAAGGTCTCATTGAAGCTAAAAATGCCAAGAGACAAGAGGTAAAAATTTTACAGGAAGGACCGACAAACACAAACAGAATGTACCTGCTCTCTGGACTCTAACATGGGTTTATATGTGAAATGTATATTTTATATATAATAATTATTATTATTATTAAACAGGATTTATATAGCGCCAACATATTACGCAGCGCTGTACATTAAATAGGGATTGCAAATGACAGACTAATACAGACAGTGATACAGGAGGAGAGGACCCTGCCCCGAAGAGCTTACAATCTAGTAGGTGGGGGAATTTCACACACAAAGGATGTGAGATATGTAGTGTGGGAAGTAGTGATGGTTTCAAATGACAGAAGAAGCCGGGTAGGCAAGTTTGAAAAAATGAGTTTTGAGCGCTCTTTTAAATGAGCAGAAAGTAGGAGCAAGCCGAATAGGACGAGGAAGACCATTCCAGAGAGTCGGGGCAGCTCTAGAGAAGTCTTGTATCCGTGCGTGTGATGAGGTTATGAGTGAGGAAGTCATTAGTAGGTCATTGGAGGAGTGGAGAGAGCGGCAAGGGGAGTATTTTTTAACCATGTCAGAAATGTAAGTGGGACAATAACTGTGGAGGGATTTGAAGGCAAAGCACAGGAGCTTAAATTTGATTCTAAGGTGAAATGGAAGCCAATGGAGAGAACTACAAAGAGATGCAGCGGAAGAGGAGCGGAGGGAAGGATGGATGAGTCTGGCTGCAGCATTCATAATAGATTATAGAGGAGAGAGTCAGGTTAGTGGAATACCAGCGAGAAGGATGTTACAGTAGTCCAGACGAGAAATGATAAGAGCGTGTACAAGGAGTTTGGTGGTCTCAGGGGACAGGTAGGGGCGGATTTTGGAGATGTTGCGTAGGTGAAAGTGACAGGACCTGGAAATGTTCTGAATATGGGGGGTGAATGAGAAGGCCGAGTCAAAGGTGACACCAAGACAACGTGCCTGAGGGGAGGGCCGAATAATAGTGTTGTTAACAGTTAGATATATGTCAGGGGGGGATTTGGAGTTTGAGGGGGGGATGATGATGAGTTCTGTTTTATCCAGGTTGAGTTTCAGGAATCGGTCAGACATCCATGATGAGATGGCTGACAGGCAGCATGAGACCTTATCCAGGACTGAGGGAGACAGGTCAGGGGTGGACAGATAGATTTGGGTGTAATCAGCATACAGATGGTACTGTATGCCAAAGGAGGATATGAGACTACCGAGAGAGGAGGTGTACAGAGAAAAGAGAACCGGTCCAAGGACTGACCCTTGGGGGACACCAACAGGGAGGAGAGTGGGTGAGGAGGAGTTACCATTGGAAGAAACTTGAAAGGAGCGGTCAGACAGATAGGAAGCAAACCAAGAGAGAGCAGTGTCACAGATACCAATGGAGTGCATGATTTGTATTAGAAGGGGATGATCAACAGTGTCAGAGGAAAGGAGAAGGAGCAGGGAAAAGTTGCCTTGAGACTTAGCTCTGATGAGGACATTGGACACTTTAGTAAGGGCTGTTTCAGTGGAGTGGGCAGCTCTAAAACCAGACTGGAGGGGGTCAAGGAGAGGGTTGGTGCTCAGGTAATGGGGGAGTGTTTTGTAGACAAGGCGTCCAAGGAGTTTGGAGATATATGGGAGAAGGGAGATAGGGCGGTAGTTGGAGGGTAGGGAGGGGTCCAGTGAGGGTTTCTTTAGGATAGGGAGAATTATGGCATGTTTAAAAGCTGAGGGGTAGTTACCAGTAGAAAGGGAGAGATTGAATAGTTCGGTTAGGGCAGGGGCCAGGGTGGAGGAATGGGCACGGAGTAGATCAGAATGTCCTTCATTCTGTTTCCTGACATTTCTAGACTGGTCTGATTACGTTATTTGTCTTTTGTCTTCTTCTTTGATGATGGACATGTGAAATACTGTATTCCTTCTTCTAACAAGACCCGGGAGGCGGGTCCATGACAGCCTGGTTTTATGGGATGCAAGTGGAACGAGACTGGCTGTCATTCAAGCCAGAAGATTGAGGACATCTTGTGGAAGTTACAAGTACTGCAGGGGACATCTTTGAATTAAATTTATATATAGTTATATATGAAATGTTGTGTATGGCTGTCAAAATTTCTGATTTATAGACAGCAATTGGAGCTCAACGCTCCTTTTCACATTTGCAAGGAAACATAAAAGCTCAAATGCAGAAAAAAAAGTGAAAGACTGTTTTAAAGCATCCACTAGCCTTTGCTTTCTAATGTTATTCTTTAATTTTTACACTTTCTGAAATGTTCAGCTAACCTAAAAACATAATGTTTACAGAGCTCAATGGGTCAAGCTGAAATTTACACATGTGAATGAGTTAGAGAAGTGACTCTTGCTTTTACTTTATAGAGCTCACAATGTTCCATGATACTGGTGCCATGGCTGCACAGTTTATTGGAATGTATACTGGAGTGGAAGCAATGGCCTCTCTGTAAGTGACTGACACTGCCCCAGAGCAAGAGATTTCCAATCAGCAGGGAGTGGGAGGATTTCTGATTAGAGCTCTCTACCTCTGACCCAGAAGGAGACATGTAGGACCTCTATAGGCGTAGACCATGGAGTACTTACTTGCCCAGCTTGTCTGACTCAGTGTAGTTGACGTAGATGTTGTTGAGGCCACACAGGAAGGCGGTGAGGATAATCATCAAAATAAACATAAACCTAGAGATTGAAGACAGAGGGCGACACAAATAATCATAGTTATTTCAGCACATTGATCCACATATTAGTATATCTGCGGTGTGAGATCATCTCAGGGACTGTTGTCTCTGTCAGTCTCCCCAAATATGGGGTAAAATTTGGTGATGTCACCATTGTGCGGCTCACTGTTCTTGCTGGAGCGGCAGCTGTACCTGAAGACCTGCAATGCAAGAATCTCCCTGCTTCATCCTTTCTGTGATCTGAGTGTCCTCCTCCTCTTTCATTACCCCAACAGTCATCCATAGGGTAATTTATTTGGGGGAAGCTCTAACAAAAGGAAGAAAAGCCCTGCTCCTACCAATATGGCTAACTCTATACAGAGACACGAGGCAAGGAAAGTGAGAAATGGAACCTCAGCTGCAGGGAAAACACGGGCAAAAGTAGTGGCTCGTCCTCCACTTGTCTTTTAAGGTACAGGTCCTCCTAAAAAAGTCACTGACCAAGGGCAAATAATAAGGTCAGGAGCCCTCCTTCACTACCTCCGGACTTGTCTCTGATCACTGATTCACATATCTCTGAGATAAGGATAAGAGTTTGTGTGTGGAGAGCCTGATCATCAGGAAAGTTAGGGGCCCCAATACAGTGCCTGATTTGGTGTCAGGAGTTCCTTTCAGGTGGTTTGGTCAGAGATCAGGGGTTAAAACTTTTCTCTTATCTCAGGAATAGGACATATAAGAAGCAAAGATCCAAAGCTGGTATGAAAGGTTCAGAAATACAAGTTTAAACAGAAAGCCGACACGTTTTGGAGCTTGTGAGTGACTTCATCAGGGCTAGAAGAGCCAATAATGCAAATGAGCTTGTGGGAGGGGATACTAAAATATAAGTGGACATCACAACCCATCTGTAGGGTAAAACTTTACTGTGACACTAAATACATGTATATAAAAGTATGGTAAAACAGTAATTACACTACAAGGATAGAATTGTATCACAAACTGCAACAAGGATAAGATACACTGAGGTTAGGAATATCATCGGGCTCTTTTATCTATAAGTAAGTATTTGCAGATACCACATCTCTATTCCTTATACAGTCCATTGCAGGATTTTCCCCAGAAATTTTGAAAATCTGGGTGGGAAAAAGATGTGGGTGGGTGGTTACAGAAAAGTGCTGGGTGGTGCGCCCAGCTGAAACAGGCTGGGGAGAACAGTGTATTGTTTTTGCAAAGATTTGAGTAAGGGCTCCACTTGGAAACTCACACTGAGAGAATATGTAGGCTGACCATGTTTGACCTCTTCCTGTGAAAATTCTAGTTGCTGGGCTGTCGTGCTGTGTCCATGGCTTTAATAGTTTCTGAGTCACAAACCAGGACAGGTAGGCCAGATAATACTGGAACTTCAGCCAACTCTTTTCTCCCTTTACCTGTCATTTCCTGCTGTCCACACACTTTCTGATAATACAATTCTATGGGAGTAGCACAATGGGGTATGATGAGGTAAACCTTCCACTCATTATTAGAAAACTAGAATTGGCTCTGAGGTTTGGCATGGAGGAGGATAGACAGGAGAGGAATATCTTCTTGTATTATATACTGCTCATCAGATTTCTAACCAATAAAAACTTCCAGTATTCTGCAATAGAAGGGGTAACATATTCAGGTGGTACGCGCCTCCTACCCCCCCCTCCCCCACTCTTGGGAATTGGACACTTAGGGGAGTTTTGGATGTTTGTGTCCCAGGCTGTGCACTGTGGATTCTTTCTACACCCCCGACATAAATGCTAAATCGGGGTCGGAAAAAAGAACGAAGCCCTGCAGAAATATTGAGTGTAATAGAATCTAATGAAGACTACGGCACTGGAATGGAGGGCCACCAATAAAATGGGGAAGACATTTCTTCTCCCATCATTTGATTGGAGGCCTTACAGGCTCTTCTAAAGCCCCGCCTTTAGGGAACTTTTTCTCTTGCAGGAAACTGGAGCTTTCTAAGCACCGCCCCAGAGGTTCCCCATTTCTCACCTGATCATGTCATCAATCATTTTGCCAATGGAGATCTGTAGGGTCCCGAGGGTCTCATGTGCAGGGAGGATATAGGCTAAACGGGTGAAGCTCAGCATGCTGGTAACGGCAAAAAGAACCTCAGCAATAAACTGCGGGTCCTCTGTGTTCCACTCTGGGCGGCCTATGGGAGGAAAAATAAAAAATGTCTTTTATAGAATAGTTATTTAACCTAAATGTAATTTGCCAACTTATAATACAGGGTTTGCATTCTCACTGTACAGCCTTAACATCTCGGGTTCATATCATGGGCAGGATATTAAATACAGAATACAGAGTACTGCATGGGGTTTGTGGGATTCCTCTGGGCACTCCTACCCCGTGCCTTACCTCCCACATCCCAAAAACATACTGGCATATTACCGGTGCCCACTCATATTGGAATTACCCATGACTATGATAGGGTCATCAGATGAGAGACAATCAGCGACATTATTATATTATTACACAATGACGTATTTATGTTGGGTGCATTGAAAGACAATGCATAGTGGTCCTGTATACATTTCCTTGCTTTACTTATCATGGACAGGACAAAATCATGAAAAAAAAATCCTTTTACAGTCAAATGGGAAATGACTTGATTAATAATAATTCTCATTCTCAGCCAGCAGGTGGCGATCACGGATTCTCTTTGCATGTTTTTAAGGCTCTTTAGTCCCATTGTTTAGTCATTGGCTTAAGCTTAAATTTTCAAAACTGAGGTGAGAATAGTATCTGCCCTCACCAGTGCAGTGATCTAATCTCTGTAAAACTCCATCTAATCCATTAAAAGCACGGCATAGAAAACATACAATCCATATAGACAGGATAACGTGTTTAAACCACAGGGGTCCATTGTATACCAGACACAACCCTAAATTTTATGTGATATATACTCATGGAAAAGGGAAACTAATGCAGCCATCACATCTTTAGAATGGCGTCCTCTGGCGTCTAGGGGCCAAAGGAAACACTAACAGCCCTGGTCATTGCATCTAACCTGCTTTGGTGAAGTAGAAGCAGGTGTCGGACTCCGGGTCCTCTTGGCAGGACATGTATCCCCGGACCCACACCAGGATCCGCAGGGAGAACGAGGCCAGGTACATGCTGATGGTGACAATGTCCAGGAAGTTCCACCAGTCCAGGAAGTAACTCCTCAGTCCTTCAATCCAGACTTCCTTACATTCATGCCACAAAAACCCTGCAGACACGGAGAGTAGAGGTTATGGATCTCAGACTGTCATAGACATGGATATTAAAGTATATCCAATATTTCCCCAAGATCAGCCAATCAGGTCTGTATATTCAAGTCTGTAATAAAGCTGCCTGTGAATAGGAATATTCACCAGTGTTTCATTTTCTTGTGCCAAAGTAACCTTCATTGAGTAACCCCCATTTGGTTGCAGTGGTTTGTCCCATTGGCCTATACATCATTGAGACCGGTGAGACCACAGCAGACAATGGGGGAGAAGCTCTCCAGCACATTCTGTCCTATCCCACCAGGTCCTATACAAGCAACTGGATCATAACATATAAAAAGTTCAAGTGTTTTCATATTTTCATTTTTTATAAGGTGAGAACTCACAAAGACCCTCTTTAGTCGTCTCCCAGGAAGTAGGGGTTGCAGTCTTTTTAATATTCAGAACACTGCTCTGTGCATTAATATACTATTCAATGAAAGGCACTGTGGGGATGTCTCCTCAGGGGAGGGGCCCAGGACTCCCTGTACTCACATTACAGTCCTTTGTATTTTGGCTCAGAAGACTAGTGGCCAAAAAGAGGTATTGCAGAGGGCAGCTTTAGATTTTAAGCGTCAGTAAACCCATGAAATTTCATTTTACCATAACCTCTATACCTATTTTATTCTGTTTTTTTTTAAGCCTAAGGACCAAACTTTCCCTAAACAAAAATAATCAGGTTTGGGGCTTTAGAAGTTGGTAGTTGTGATTTTGAGATTGATATTCAAGATTTTGATTCAAGATGTGTTCATCAATGTAAGATCTAATAAATATGTTCCCATGAACTGACCAGCAACCCAGATCATGTGTAGCGAGTTTTGCCAGATGGTCTGGTCTCGGCCCTCGTATATGTCGTGTCTCCTCTCCATGATCAGAGACTCCAGCAAGAGGAAAATCAGGAACCACAAGTATGACGCGGAATGGAGAAGGAATTTTATCACCGGAATTTTCAGGACTTTCCCCACCTGAAACATGGACACAATACAAATAATATAGATGATGTTCTATGCTAACAATTTAAAAAAAATGCTCATGGGAGAACCTAGGTGATCCAGCAAAACTGGAATGAATTTTGAACCAGAATGAAGATTAAAAACATGTGCCCACTAATTACAAATGAGTTTAAAGAAATCCATTCAAGGTTTGCTTTATTTAAAAAAATAATTTTCTTGGAACTCAATGGACATGGCGACTTTTTACAACCCAACAACAAACAACACAATGTATCTGTCCGTCTGCTGGATCCAAAGCACCCTGACAGCAAACATACCTGCCACTCCCAATCTCCCCCAAATCCCTTATCCCCAGGACTCCCCCAGCTCCGGCATACCTTGGATTTCGGGGCCAGCCAGTAGATGAGGCACAGGAGTGGCATGGATAAGAAGATGGAGCAAGCAATGAAGAGTTTCCAAATCATATTACTGCCCCTCCACCCGGACAACTTCCCACTCCAGATGGAGGAGAGGACCTGCTGGCAGATGGGATGAGCCACAAACTGGAAGAAAAGAAAAACTTATTACAGCTAAACTTGATTTCCATACTTGGGACACCCCAAAGATTATTCCCTAGGACCCCCCCTTCCCCCCCAGCTAGGGCATACATTTGGATAAAAAGTTGGAGACATTAGAATAAAGAGGATCTTACCAGCCAAACTGGGTTCATAATATCCTTGCACTAATTTCCCGGACCTGTGCATCTGCTGTGCCTATTATGAAGAGTTCCCACCATTTTTGCACCTTTCCCAGGACATTATGAGGGGCTCCCACCATCCCTATATATCTAAGACATATAAGAACCCAGGGGCAGAATCAGCCCACTAAGAACCACCTATAGTTCAAACATGGATGATCACATTCACATGTGTATATATATATATATATATATTTGACCGGCTCCTGGCCATGGACAATCATTTTCGGTGACAAGGTGCACTGCTGGAGACTTTTACCCTTTTCTGTTTGTGGTTTACAGCAAGCCGCAGCCTGGCCAGGTTGGGAATCCCTTCTTCAAAGGCCTGATTATCCAACTCCTCCTCATCGCTGTCGTCTCCACAGTCGTTCAGCACCGCCGTAACTTCGCTCTGGTTGCGGCACATCCCCAGCAGCTCCACTGCAAACTCCTGACACACGTCTTCCAGGGCCAGGTACTCCGGCTGCAGGAATCACAGAAATGGAGTTTATTCATTGTTGTGTTTGGAGGGAATTGTTAGAGATCAGTGCCGGCCTCCACATCAGCTTCTCCTGCACTGCTGATTGGATGATGTTCAATTAAATCTACACACACCCTATCAATAAACATCTAGTATTTCCTTCCCATTGGTCCCATAAATATCCCATCATTAGTATTGATATATATTTTTATTAAGTTAAAAAAAACTGCAAATGATGCGACAATAAAACATTCTGTGCTCCCTGCCTGTGCTGTACTTTTATCATTTACATTGCACCCAGCATTCACTGTGCCATTCACATCAGAAGTGCAAATGGTGGCAGTGCAAAGGAAGGAAGAATAACAAAATGTATCATTTTTTTCTAAGTTGCCTTCCCGTTCTTCGTCTGTCTTTTAAAACCCTTGCTACTTCCCACCATTCCTTATCCCCCCTCCTTGTGTAAGACTTCCCCCACCTCCTAGATTGTAAGCTCTTCGGGGCAGGGTCCGCTCCACCTCCACCTCCTGTGTCACTGTCTGTATCACAATGTCATTTGCAACCCCTATTTAATGTACAGCGCTGTGTAATATGTTGGCGCTATATCAATTCTGTTTCTTATTATTATTATTATTATTAATAATAATAATAACATTAATATTTGTCTCTACAAGTACCACGTGCTGGGTATCTCCTCAGAGTACTCACATTTTTTATGTATTGCATAGAATGTTATACGAGGTTTGTCTATAAGATAAGGAGATTGAAATAATAACTTTTATTTATTTCTATGACAATTCTGTGTTTTTCCATTCAATATTCTCTCTATTCACAATGAAGCACCGGTGCCGTCTTGTTTCCCACTGGTGGAAGGTGAGGAGCAGATCAGTTTCTGATGTTTTTCATTCATTGACATAAAGTGAATTCCTTTAACCACTAATTCCAATTTATGAAAAAGAAATAAGCCCCAAGGTGCCAAATCTGGTGAATATGGAGGATGTTCCAGCGTAGTAATGTGTTTGTCGGTCACAGAAAGTGCTGTGTGAGAAGGAGCATTGTCCTGATGAAGAATGAAACCATTTCCCATATTTCTGCCGTCTTTTCCCGACTTTCTCTCGTCTTCCTTATAATATTGTTGGGTCACTGTTGTGCCTTCTGGAACCCATTCTGCCAAAATGTCGCCTTCATGTCACAAAACACGATGACATGGCTGTGAGTTTGGACTTTTTTGGTTCTTGGTGATGAAGGAGTTTCCATTGACTGTGGTTTGGTTTCAGCATCATACTGGAAGATCCGGGTTTCGGCACCAAGTGACGACTTTATGGAAAAGGTTCGGCTCAAGTTGTCAGCACAAATTTCTTTGCGGAGCTCTTATCGCTCAAATTGATGTGTTGCTCAACTTTGAAACGTCTCAGGGTTGCAGCACATGAGGGAAAACACAACGACATTGAATAGTGACTGACAACAAACTAAACGTCAGAGATTGCCGGGGTTTGTTCTGCGTGTTTGGAGAAGTTTACATATTCATGGCAAGAGATCAGAATCATCTCACGGCTTTGTGATAGAAACACAATCTCCTTATTTCATAGACAGACCTCATATACAACATTTTAGACCCCGCAATGTCTATACTCACACAGTCATAGGGAACAGTGGAAAGCAAAGTTGACCTATGTGGTCACAAAGTGCTCCACTGGTTGCAATGGGGATCGCTAATTGTCAAGCTGCTCCTACAACTCCCCTATACATTGGCATTAGTGTTGGTAAAACAAACCTTAAATTCCGGTTCTTTCCTGGAAAGGCGTTTGAGCTCCCGGCTCAGCTTGAAGGCCCTCAACATGGCGTCTTCGCTGGCGATGGACAGATAGGCCCTGCTGGCTATACCTTTGTATGTGTTGATGCGGGACAGCGAGAATTTCAGCAGATCGTATTTGCGTCCATTGCTGCACTCCAGGCACGTGCAGGATATCTTGTGTGGAGTTGTGATGATGTGACCTTTCTTCATCAACATCTCCACAATCTCATAGAGATCCTTCTCACAGGCCAGGGTCAGCGGAGTCACCCCGGGAGCAAAACGGGAATTGTCAATGGAGTTGTCAAAGAAAGCCAAAGAGAACGACTTTATGTCCATTTTGATTCCTTTCTCCTGATCTAGTCGGTCCAGCAGCATTTTCACCACGTGAGGTTGGTTAGTGTCCACGGCCACCAGCAAAGCTTCATGGATCTGTCTGAAGTCAAACTTTACACAATGCAGCAGGGTCTTCATGATTTCCTCATTGCCGGTCCGGATGGCGAGATTGAGAGCTTCTCGCCATGAGCGATCCTCACTGTCATCCAACTGTCGCAGGATCCCATCGCTGACCTGTAGGAGCTGCTGGACTTGGATGAGGTTCCCATCATGAATGGCATTGATGAGCGACACCGGAAACTTCAGCTTCTTGTTGATGATCTCCCTCCAATTGGCTGGCTGGGGAATTGAAGAAACAGAACACGTTAATGAATCGAGAGAAGGTCAAAGTGAAGGATGGAAAAAGCATACAGATGTAAGGAATACGCTCACAACTGATGGAACTTTAATTTGGTCCTTACATCATATCATACAATAATAGAATAAGTTACAATAGAATACAATACAATACAATAATAGAATACAATAATAGATTACAATAATTACAATAGAATAATAGAATAAAACGACAAGTCAATCTTCATGTCAACAACTTAAATTTCAAGGTGAAAATTAGGACAATGTACAAAATATATATCCACAATTCACATTTGTTTTCACAAATGAGGCACAAACTGCTCATTGCTCCAGGAACCCCTAGCACAGAGGTGTCAAACTCGAGGGCCAAATCTGGCCCCCAACATTTTTTTTTTTGGCCTAAATATGAACTTCAGTTGGCCCACCGTGCATTAAAATAGCGTCGCTACTACAATTCCCGGCATCACTCGGGTCTATAGACCAGCGGGCTCTTTGCCTTTGCATGGCCCCGCATTGGACTGTTTTATAGACACTGGGAATTGTAGTAGCGGTGCTATTTCAGTTTCAAGGTTGGCCCGCGACTTTGTCTAAGTTTTTCTTTTTGGCCCCCTATGTATTTCAGTTTGACACCCCTGCCATTAGATGATCTGCAATCTGCAAATATATGATTACTATTTCTAGAGAATTCCAGCCTCTGAAGTATTGTTGTCGTATAGGAGAAGTGAAGTGCATTCTGTGATCGGAGTATATATCATATACAGGGCTTTATAAAGGGAATAAACTAAATTTTGTGCTGTGTTTTCTACGAGCGCTTTTGTTTTCCTGAAAATGCGAGAACAAAATGTAATATATTGCAACATTACTTATTTTTACCTATACTGATTGCTATGATGGGGTCCTTTACTTTACCAGAGATACTGACATTCAGTCATTATTAGCAATGTAAGGGGAAATATGTTACAGAGTACTGCAGTCTGTATATTACTACACAAACCATAGTCCTGGGCCCTGCACTCTGTACACTGAGCTGTGCATTACACAATCCTGGCCCCTGCACTCTGTACACCAAGATGTACATTACATAATTCCAGCTCCTGCATTCTGTACACTGAGCTGTAGATGACAAAATCCTGCCCCCAGCACTCTGTACACTTAGCTGTGCAATACATAACCCTAACTTCTGCACCCTGTAAACTGAGCTGTACATTACAAAATCCCAACTTCTGCATTCTGTACACTGAGCTGTACATTATATATATATTCCTGGCCCCTGCACTCTGTACACTGAGCTGTACATTGCACCGTCCTCTGTACATTATGTTGTACATGACTAAATTCTAACCCTTGCACTATGTACATTGTTCTGCACCTTAGAAAGTCCTGACATGACCACACTAAGTTAGGAAGCACTGAAAGAATGATTATAACCACACAATACTAAAGATTATTAGAAGACCTTCACGTAACAGAGTAATATGAGCACTGCAAAGTTCTACACGTTTCGCAGGTCTCAATTCTCAGCTTCTTCAGCATATGCAGATATTTTCACATATCATCCAATATAA
>NC_092858.1:2290067-2293719 GCF_032062135.1 Pyxicephalus adspersus | reverse complement strand
TAGAGTTAAATGGGAGCTATAGTTCATTATTGCAGGGATAGGCGATGTCCCTTCTGTAATAAAACTCATTTACCTGCCTGCTCGCTATCTATAGGAAAATGCTGAGTTGTGTATATTCAGCTCAGCGTACTATCCCCGGCCAATCAAGAACCTGAAAGAGGAGAAGAAAAAGATGGCGCCCCCTGAGGTGGAATGGGGAATGATAAGGCAGGTGAGGGTATTTTATTGCAGAAGAGACATTCACTGAATACCCAGACGTTCACCCGTGCCGGATTTAAATAAACATTATTGCATTCTGTACTGTTGATTTGATGTAAGAGAAATTCTTCCCACTGACCACACTAATGGTTAGCTGTAGGACGACCTATCAAACTTCACCTGAGGTCACCTCAGATCTGCTCATCGGCCTCTCTGATTGGGTGAAACTTGTTCAGACTTTATTCTCTAAATAACAGAAATGAGGTCCTTAGGGCTTCGGGGGGCTGCATTCCACCGACCTTTACTTACAGAAAACGTCCTAAAAACAGGAAAACTACCGCTGCCACCCCCTCTAAGGACCGGTCCAATGCATTCTCGCCATTTTGTTCTTGGGGTCAGATATTCTTGTCCTGCATCGCATTATATTATGATGATAATTGGGCACAGCGGGCAGGAAATCTCAGCAGAGCAAACAGTCCCTGGGGGGCAGCTCAGGTGTGAGCACTGATACACTGACACATCTACAGCGGGTGACATACTGACACTGAGCGTGACGAAGGACCGAGCTCCCACATCAATTATCCCCATCAATGATCGCTCACACGGAAGATCTGTCAGATGTCAGTTACTGGATATAGAAATGTCATCCAGGGAGGGTTTACAGTCTCTGTACAGAGGAGCTGACACTCTAATGCCCCCCTACAGTCACACCCTAATAATATACATTTATATAGCTCTGACATATACCACAGTGCTGTACAGAGAACACTGAGCCAGTCCCATCAGTCTCTGTACTGAGGAGCTGACACTCTAATGTCCCCCCACAGTCACACACTATTATTATACATTTATATAGCTCTGACATATACCATAGTGCTGTACAGAGTTATATTGCAGGCTGATGCTAAAATCTTTTTAATTCTTTTTTCTCACTAATCTGCACTCAGCGACCCATAAAAACAAAGTGAGAACAGAATTTTAGACAATTTTGTAAATTTATTGAAAACGAAACCTGAAATCTTCATCACTATTTAGATCCCTTACTTAGTTGAGGCTTCTTTGGCAGCCTGGAACCTTTTTGGGTGATAATGAAGCTTTGCACCCCTGGATTGAGGATTTTCTGCCATTCTTTACAAATCCTCTCAAGCCCAGTCAGGATGGATGGGGAGGTCAGTGGCAGCCATTTTCAGGGCTGGACCACTCCTTAGTCCTGTGTCGCTGAGTGCTATGGATGATTGCCATGATGGAGCCTTCGGCCCAGTCTGAGGTCCTGAAGACTGCGGAGGTTTTCATTGTATTTTGATCCATTCAGCTTTCACTCATCCCTGATCAGTCTCCCAGTCCCTGCTGCTGCTGCTGCTGAATAACACCACCACAGGATCATGCTGCCACCACCATGCTTCACAGTTGGGATGGTATTGGGCAGATGATGGGCCTGGTTTCCTATAGACATAATGCTTAGAATTGAGGCCAAACAGTTAAATATTAATGTTATCAGACCAGAGAATCTTCTTCCTCACAGTCAGAGAGCCCTTCAGGTGCTTTCATGTGTTTTGCATTGAGAAGAGCCTTCCCTATAGCCACTCCACCATAAAGCCCAGATCGATGGAGGCCGCAGTTCTGGTTGTCCTTCTAGATCTTGGTCCCATCCCCACACAGGATCCCTGAAGCTCAGTCAGAGTGATCATTGGGTTCTTGGTCACCTCTCTCTCCCTTCTCCCTCCATGGCTCAGTTTGGTCGGACGACTGGCTCTTGGAAGAGTCCTTGTTGTGTCCAACTTTTGTAGCCTTCCCCAAGTCTGTGCTTTGCAACAATCCGGTCTCTGAGCTCTGCAAGCCATTCCTAAAACCTCATGGCTGGGTTATTGCTCCGATAGTCAGCTATGAGGCTTCTATAGAGAGGTGGTGCCTTCCCAAATCATGACCAACCTGTTCACCACAGGGGGGCGCCAGTCAACTTACCACACGTGACTCCAATCTATTCATCACAGGTGGTGCCAATCAACTTACCACAGGTGACTCCAATCCATTTACCACAGGGGGGCACCAATCAACTTACCACAGGTGACTCCAATCTATTTACCACAGGGGGCGCCAATCAACTTACCACAGGTGGACTCCTATCAAGGAGCAGAAACATCTCAGCAGCCATTTAGAGAAATATGAGGAACCTGAGCTAAGTGTCCAGTATTGTTACAAATGCTCTGAAGATGGAATTGTGAGATTTCAGTTTTTATCTTTAAAATAAATTTACTAAATTGTCTAAAATTGTGTTGTCACTTTGTTATTACAAAGCACTGAGTGTAAATTGAGAAAAAACTTAAAATGATTGTTATCAGGCTGAACCATAACAAAATTCAAAAAAATGAAAGGGCTCTCAATACTTTCTGAAGCTAATGTACATAGCTCTGACATATACCGCAGTGCTGTACAGAGATCACTGAGCCAGTTCCATCAGTCTCTGTACAGAGGAGCTGACACTCTAATGTCCCCCCACAGTCACACACTATCATTATACATTTATATAGCTCTGACATATACCGCAGTGCTGTACAGAGAACACTGAGCTAGTTATATTAGACTCTGTACGGAGGAGCTGACACTCTAATTATACATTTATATAGCTCTGACATATACCATAGCGCTGTACAGAGAACAATGAGCCAGTCCTATCAGTCTCTGTACAGAGGAGCTGACACTCTAATGTCCCCCCACAGTCACACACTTTTAATATACATGTATATAGCTCTAACATATACTGCAGTGCTGTACAGAGAACACTGAGCCAGTTATATTAGACTCTGTACGGAGGAGCTGACACTCTAATGCCCCCCCATGAATAATATACACAGTACAATATTAAGTATGACCTTCCAGCTGATGTCAGTACATAGTTGTCCATGGTGGGGAGACGGTTCCATACTTACTGTTAAGTGTTCCATGTTTCAACTCCCTTGGACGTAGCGCGGCGCCCCTCTCCCTCAGCCCATGGAAGTGTCTCGTCTAGCAGTGCTCTGATCAGGTTCACCCTTCCCAGCTGTCTGACAGTCTCTCACCTGCACTCTGTTTCCAGTGTGAGCTCTCGGGGGAGACTGCCACTCATTATGGAAAGAAAAAGAGTTTCTCTTCTAATAAGTGGCCCCCCAGGACAGCTCTGCCAGGATAATTAAATGTGTTTGTCTCTCGCTGCTGTTTTTTCACTTTGTCATTAACCCCTGAGCTGCCGGAGGAGAGAAGGGAGAGGGTAGAATATCCCAGAAACTGGCACTGAAAGGGTTACATTGTGCACATTCCTCTCTGGATATTTCTGTACACATAGAAAAGTGACAAGGGTTAATATTTCCACAGTCACACACTAATATTATACATTTATATAGCTCTGAGATATACCGCAGTGCTGTACAGAGAACACTGAGCCAGTCCCATCAGTCTCTGTACAGAGGAGCTGACACTC
>NC_092858.1:2287765-2289852 GCF_032062135.1 Pyxicephalus adspersus | reverse complement strand
CATCAGTCTCTGTACAGAGGAGCTGACACTCTAATGTCCCCCCACAGTCACACACTATTATTATACATTTATATAGCTGTGACATATACCGTAGTGCTGTACAGAGAACACTGAGACGGTCCCATTAGTCTCTGTACAGAGGAGCTGACACTCTAATGTCCCCGCACAGTCACACACTATTATTATACATTTATATAGCTGTGACATATACCGTAGTGCTGTACAGAGAACACTGAGACGGTCCCATTATTATCATGGGGGGAGAACACACAGCCTGGAATGTGAGGCTCCATTGCTCTTAGTGGCAGGGTTGGGAATTGTCAATGGACAATAGTGGCACGCAGTAACCTAGCGCACCCAAGCGTCACAGTACTGGTTGCTGATTGGCTGTATTTGGGTTCAGTACTCTATTACTGCACAGCTGTTATGAGCTCCGGTGATATGTAATGTGTGCTCGGTATTATATCGGCCCAGATACACAATCACTGTCATTGGATCAATATTGGCGAGAGTTCTGGTGACACTGTCACACTTAATGGGTCACTATTGGTCAGAGTTATGGTCACTGTTCTTCTTTTAGAGATCTCCTCCCACTTCCTGTTGTATCTCTGGGACAGGAAGTAACAGGAAATCTCCTTGGTGTGACACTGACAAGCAGAATTTATCCAAGGCTGAAACTTTCCTACCCATATTGGTACATGACCCGATCTAACATCACTGACCTATCCTAATGGAGAATAAAACCCACAGGAATACCCCCCGTACCCCCGGATTGATTTATAACCAGTCAGGGGGTGTTGGGTTTATTTTATTATCTGTACATTTACAGCTTAGAATAAAATTCATAATTCCCAGGGGGCAGCATGGTCACAGAGGTGACAGGTCCACTTTACAGTTTGGCCAAGAGTGAAAGTTCAAACAAATTCCATCTGCAGAATTACGAAAAGGCGTTTGGCCTCAGGCAGGGTGAATGACGTTCCAGGCAGGTGACAACGTTTCTGCAGGTGAAAGATGTTAGGATGAATCCACTGGTCATGAGATTCACTCTCCACATGTACTGGCGTGTTGTTCTATCTCACTGCTCTGGAAGGGGAGTGCACACAGCGGACATGTGACCCAGGACCCCGAAACATCCCGAATGGCCTGGGGGCCGTCCCAGGAGTCGTCGTCTGAAGATGATTGGATGATATTGGGCGGCTCGTACACTTCCCCGCAGCCGGAGGCGTGTACAAGGAGGACATCGTCAGGAAAATACTCTGAGAAGAAAAAAGGAGGACGTGAAAGGCGGCAGACCGAAAGCTTTAAGAATTCATTAAATTTATGAATAAGACATACAACGCGTTTCAGGGGTCTTAACACCCTCTTCATCAGGTGCTGGGCATATCTATGAAAGGATACAGGAGCCATCACAAGCAAACTCATACAGACATCATGTCAGGGATTAAACATCTGAAAATAACACAGCAAGAAATGTGGGAATAATACATTGGAGGATGTCATTCTCAATTCTTCCACTAGGTGGTTCTGTGTTCCTTGTCATTCACAATGAAAGCAAGTAAAACTCATTGTAAAAGAGAGTGACACAGCGCCTCCTAGTGGACACATTGATAATGACATCTGATGATGAAGTATCTGTATGTTCACCCAGATCTCATTAATACTTTCTAAGACAATGGAAACTCATGTGCCCCTCTCACTACACACACAGAACAAAAATACAGCCCTAGAAAAAGTCTTGGAACAAGAGCTGGGGAGGGATTTGTGTATCAGGTAGGTAGGTGGGACAAGAACTGTGGAGGCATTTGAAGGAAAAGCACAGGAGATTATTTTGATTCTCAGGTGGAATAGAAGTGAAATGAAGAGAACTGCAAAGAGAGGCAGCAGAAGAGGAGTGGTGGGAAGGCTGTGTATGGGGTAGGTAGGTGAGAAGGGTGTGTATGGGGTAGGTAGGTGAGAAGGGTGTGTATGGGATGGGTGGGAACGCTGTGTATGGGGTAGGTAGGTGGGAAGGCTGTGTATGGGGTAGGTAGGCGGGAAGGCTGTGTATGGGGTAGGTAGGCGGGAAGGCTGTGTATGGGGTAGGTAGG
>NC_092858.1:2284395-2287547 GCF_032062135.1 Pyxicephalus adspersus | reverse complement strand
CGGGGGTAGGTAGGTGGGAAGGCTGTGTATGGGGTAGGTAGGTGGGCAGGCTGTGTATGGGGTAGGTAGGTAGATGGGAAGGCTGTGTATGGGGTAGGTAGGTGGGCAGGCTGTGTATGGGGTAGGTAGGTGGGAGGGCTGTGTATGGGGTAAGTAGGTGGGTAGGATGGATGAGTCTGGCTGCAGCATTCATAACAGATTGTAGAGGAGAGAGTCAGGAATACCAGAGAGGAGGAGGTTACAGACGAGAGATGGCGAGAGCTTGTACAATGAGTTTGGTGGTCTCTGGGGACAGGTAGGGGCGTATTTTAGAGGTGAAATTTACAGGACCTGGAAATAATCTAAAATGTGGGGTAAATGAGAGGGCACATAGGAAGGAGAGGTATGGGGTTGGTATGGGCAACCTAACATTAATGACCATGGATTTGTATGGGATGAAGGTGTGCTGGGCTTCTGCAGACTTTGCCCATGCATGGAATAATCACACTCTCACCTGTACAGATAGGGCAGTGGCTCATGTTGGTCCCTGGATGGCGCTGTGCTGAGTGCTGGCTGTCATCCACTCTTCTCTGGGAATTTCCAGACTGTCGTCTCCCTCTTCCAATGACAAAAACACAATATATGTCAAAAAGAGGAAACAACCATGGAAGCTCGACTGTTAGCATTCCCCTGTAAGTCTCCTATCTTTATTCCTTTTTATTGGGATCAAATCAAAACGATTGTTGCTGGATTGCTCAAACCGTAACAAGAATTAGAGTACACATGTAGGAGAGATGAAAGGATGCTCGACAGAAAAATACCAAACGTTAACATATTATGGGAGGAAAAAATAATAACCCCAATTCTAACCTACTTTCTGGTGCTGTCCACTTGCAGTACCTCTTCATCACCACAAGATGTCCTCAGTCAACCAATGTGAATGATATCATGTGTACAAGGTGCTGCAGCTCCTTGTACATATAATATATTTATACACATAAAAAGTAATTATAGGTTATATAATTATAGGTGCATAGATAACTGAAAACCCTGGATAGATTAAAGAACCTTAAAAAAAAAAAAGGATTCACAATCTTGTTTCTCCCAGCTGACAAGTCAACGCTGCAGTGGCAATTTACAGCCCACTGTTTCATGGTGAATGAAGGGATGGCAGTGTAACTGCATGTTTGACAAGGGACTCCCAAAAAAAGGCTTCCCCGGCAGAAAGCATCTGGTGAGGACCAATTACTAAATATGGAGACACCTGCTGGTAAAAACAGGATTTGCACCACTTCAGTCCAACATCCACAGCGCCACCTGTAGGTACCCTGGCTGCACTGCATTCCTACAGCAAACAACAGAGCCTTACCTCCCGCGAGCCCGCACTGCTCTCTGCTTGCCTCTGTTGGATAAATTGCCCCGATCTCTGGGTGATGGTTTGCTTGGTGTGACGGACGTCTCAGGGCAAGAACCTGCAGCACAAAACGTATTTCAAGGGTTTATCCAAGAGTCTAAGTTGCTTATGGAATTATCCTGGATAGAGGAAGAAAGAAGATGTGAATCTCATTTGTACATGGACTGCCCATGAACATCTCTATCCATACACATTCACTCACCGGAGGACACTGGGCTGTCTCCGCGCTGGCTGTCGCCCTCTCCTAGCCGTAGAGGGATAGGCGGACTCGGTGGCGATGCGGTGGGAAAGATGCGTTTACGTGACTGAGTTGCTGATAGCACCATGCGGACTGTGCGGCTGAGACACGGGGTGCGGGGAGAAGGGGGAGACATAACCCGCTGCAGCTTCTCCTTTATCCTCTCTTCCAGCTGATCCCTGAAGATAAACAACAAATTAGGGAAAGAAACCTCAGGGGTGGAGACATAAACTTTTAGCCTATCAGAAGCCAGGGAAATAATGACAGTTACTGGATAAGTTGTACATTCAGAGATCTCTTCTGCAGACTTTTGGTCCAATGAGGGGTTATTTGGGTTCCTGTTGCTTTTCCATCAGCTGGAAGCAGCCCGTTCCTTCTCTAAATTCCCGCACCAACAAGGCACTTTGAAATGCCACTCATTGGGTATTGTCAGGACAGCAGAAGATTTTAGCTTGTCTCTTTCTAATCACAAAAAGCTGTCTGAACAGGACAGGAAATGAGGGGGAGGAGTCACCTCTAGAGAGGAGGGGTTACTGTTTGAAAGGGGAGGGGTTACTGTTACTCATACAGCTGTGTGTAAATTTCAGCTTGAGCTATTGAGCCCTGTGCACAGAAGAGATTTATGTCCCTGCTGACATCTGAGGAGTGGATGCCCGGTCACTGGGGGGCTGCCGGGGTAATACACACACTACAGCCCGGGGCTTCCAACCTTTTTACCCCTGATGGAAATATTGCACCCAATAATCAGACAGCTGAAAAGATCATTTGCACCGTGCCACTAGCTCTGCCAAGTGATTATGGAGCCAGAATTAGGCGGAATTAGGGAGCCCTGGGTGAAAATGTCTGCTCTAGAGTCGGATCATGGAGGTGGGGTGACAGAAGACCCCTGAGGATCGATACAGATTTTGGGGCAATTTTGGGGGTGTCATGGAGACTGGTTACTGGGGCGGCAGCTGAGGTAATAGATAGAGCCTGATCATGCATTTTCCCTGCTTTGGATCATTCACTGTAAACCCCAGAATTGGCTGTGGGTAAAAATCCCAGAAGATCAGACCACCCGTCTGGCATTCCACGTACAATGTCACTTCAATCTCCTTTCTTCCCCAATCTGTCAGCACGTCACGTCAGCAGGTAATCTTATTGTCCACACATCTAAATGCATTGCTGCCATGTGATTGGCTGATCAGGAATTTGGGTGAACAAGCAGGTGCACAGGTGTACCTGATAAAGTGGCCGTATGAGACATTGACCCCCAATTACAACTTACCGATTGTGAGCATCCTCATCTTTCTCAGATTTCCCTGGAAGAACAACAGACAGTGGAGGGGATCTACATTCCTAAAAAAACAGGATAATAATCAAATATACACAGAGACTGATGGGACTGATGTACAGCACTATGGTATATGTCAGAGCTATATAAATGTATAATATTAGTGTGTGACTGTGGGAGGACATTAGAGTGTCAGCTCCTCTGTACAGAGACTGATGGAACTGGCTCAGTGATCTCTGTACAGCACT
>NC_092858.1:2250321-2284123 GCF_032062135.1 Pyxicephalus adspersus | reverse complement strand
GCTATATAAATGTATAATAATAGTGTGTGACTGTGGGGGGACATTAGAGTGTCAGCTCCTCTGTACAGAGACTGATGGGACGGGCTCAGTGTTCTCTGTACAGCACTGTGGTATATGTCAGAGCTTTAGAGGGCAGCATGGTTGGGAAGGTCTTCTATACAGGTGAGATGAGTAATACCTGGTGGGTGGGATTGGGTGGTGCCGTGTGGTTCTGATCCGCTTCATCCAGCGCAGATCTGAGGCGGAGGAAGGACAGACCGAACTGTTTGTGCTTGTTGAAGGGCTGAGTGCAGGTGATTCGCAGTCGGTCCCATTTCTCTCCAGCTGATTCCTCCAAGAAGTCGCCTATAAGGGAGAAGTAAAATATCATAGAAGTGTTAATGTCATAATTAATATTACACAGTATATATATAGCACTGACATATTACGCAGCGCTGTACAAAGTACCATGATGTATAGGACAGGCGGAGTCTCCTTTTTACCTTCTTTGAACATCCGGACCCCACTGCTGTTCCTGTCCAGCTTGGAATCGGCTGGGGACATCAGGGTGGCTGTGGGTAGCAGAGGGATGAATGATTGACCCACCGGCCAAATGGAGCGCCCGACGTCAATCTGCAAGAAGGCCGAGCCGCTGTTCCCTGCAATGGAGGAAGTGAAATACGTCATGAGCATGGGGAGCGCACGATGGGGGGATAAGTGTTGGGTGCACCCACCTGGCTTCAGCTCCTGTGGGGTGTAATTGTCCACATGGGGGCAGAAACACCCCACAAATGACCTGCCAGGGGTAACTTACCCACATCTATATAACCAATACGACTGGCTCGCTCCAACTGCAGCTCAACCTTCAGCTGCCGGCTGCGGTCCCGGGGGCAGCTCAGCCACGGCTGGATGTTGTCACTCAGGAGATTTTCCACGGGGTGCTTGGGATCCTAAAACAACAAAACGTCAGAGGAAGAGGCAACCTGATATTTACATATTACCCCCATCATAAAGGAAGCCTGGGATGGTTTATGGGCAATATATATCCCCCCACCCCCCCCCACTTCACCACCTCTTAGATTGTAAGCTCTTCAGGTCAGGGTCCTCTCCTCCTCCTGGGTCACTGTCTGAACCTTATTTATTGTACAGCGCTGCGTAATATGTTGGAGCTATATTAATCCCGTTTATTAATATTAATATGTAAAAGACCAAATCTACCCTAGCACTGGAAGGGTTAAATGTTTGCTTCCCTTTGTTTCCCCCATTACAGCTCCAATGTCATCCCGGCACTGCCGCGTTGTGAGGACAGCAGAAGATTTTAGCTTGCTTCTTTCTAATTAAAACATCACAAAAAGATGTCTGAACAGGACAGGAAATGAGGGGGCGGAGTCACTTCTAGAAGGGAGGGGTTAATGTTACTCATACAACTTGAGCTATTGAGCCCTGTGCACAGAAGAGATTTATGTCCCTGCTGACATTTGAGGAGTGGATGCCCGGTCACTGAGGCTGCCGGGGTAATACACACACTGCAGAGCGGGGTTCCCAACCTTTTTACCCTGATGGAAATATTGCACCCAATAATCAGACAGTTGATAAGATCATTGGCACCGTGCCACTAGCTCTGCCAAGTAATTAGGGAGCCAGAATTAGGCGGGTACAAAGGGAGCCCTGGGTGAAAATGTCTGCTCTAGAGTCAGATCATGGAGGTGGGGTGACAGAAGACCCTGGAGGATGGATACAGATTTTGGGGGTGTAATGGAGACTGGTTACTGGGGCTGCAGCTGAGGTAATAGAGTCTGATCATGGAGGTTGGGAACCCCGCTCTGCAGTGTGTGTATTACCCCAGCAGCCCCCCAGTGACCAGGCATCCACTCCTCAGATGTCAGCAGGGACATATCTCTTCTGTGCACAGGGCTCAAAAGCTCAAGCTGAAATTTACATACAGCTGTATGAGTAACATTAACCCCTCCCCTTCAGAAGTAACTCCTCCCCCTCACTGCCTGCCCTGTTCAGACAGCGATTTAGGAAGTTTTTAGTATTGTGATGTGCACACTGTACAGCCCAATCAGAGGGGCAGATACAGCTAATGATGGCACAATGGTGACCGGTCACTGGGGAGGCTGCTGGGGTAAATACATTGCCGACCATGGAGGTCGGGGTGGCAGATGACATCTAAGGAGCAGATACAGCTATTAGGGGTAAAAGCAACCAAAGCTGACCCATTGCAGCCCAGCCACTAGGGGGTGATGTGCACACTGTATAGTCCAATCAAAGGGGCAGATACAGCTAATGATGGCACAATGGTGACCGGTCACTGGGGTAAAACACATTCTAGAGCAGCCTTTCACAAACTTTTTAACCTCAAAATAAACTTTGGGTGTCGGGGATTCCCGGCTATAATCAATTAATGGGAAGATGCCGTTTGCGTTGGGTATCAGTAGAAGGAATGCCACCTTTCATGACACGGGCTCTGCCAAACAGTGTTGGAACTTTGCCGGCCCCATCTTATGGGAGGACAATCGGCTCTAAGGGACCCCTGGAGGAACCCCGGGGGTGGCAGAAGCATCCCGGCCACTAGGGGGCGATGTGCGATTACCTGAGAGCTGAAGGACACAACATGCTGGATTGTGATTGGGGCCATTGAGGCTCTGCAGTGAGGAATCTGTAAACCGAGAATAAGATTGTGTTATATTGTACAGCCTGATACAATGCAGCATCACCTCAAAGAGACCCTGTCACCAACACAATAATAATCTGCTGGGGAGGTGACAGGGCCTCTTCAGCTCATATCATTATATATTATTAGGTATTTATTGCCAGCATGCTGATAGGAGCAGAAGGAAGAGTGACAGAGAGAGGAGCTAATCCATATTTTCCCTTCATCGTCCAATCACAGGCTGGGGGAGGGACAAGAACCAAACATTCAATCAAGAACCTGGAGTTGGTGGAGAGATCTTGGATTTAGATCACCTCCCCCGCCAACCATGACATATGTTTCTATACACATGTGTGGTGCCGCCAGCTGTGTTGTATGATCAGTCACATACATGTCACCTCACATCATTTATGTGCCGACCCCAATCCATACCTGAAATTCGCGCGTTCTCCTAGGACACACCTCCTTATGTCTTTATACGTCACACCCTCTACTGGACGCTAGAGGTAGCGAAACATAAGCTGACTATAAGATGGCGGCCATCTTTCTGTAGATCATCTCCTCAGTTATATACAGATTCCCAATAATGTTTTGTATTTTGACTTCACAAACATAATGCAACTGGACTGAGTAAAATAAGATCATTATGTAGCGTGAGAACTTGGGTAATGTCCCCCGACGCCGGTGACAGGAACCAACATGGCTGCCTTTAGCCTTGCGACTACTTTCTGGTCACATGTGTGGATCAGCTGGTTACAGTCAAGCTCTCTGATTGGAAGACATTAGACATCCACGGTCGCTGTGTGATTGGTTGGACTCTACCGGAACTCGCTGTCGTGGCGCAAGATGGCCGCCGCTGTGCTGGAGGTGGAAGTCGGGGCTGCCGGGGAGACGGCCGAGGAGGTGAGAGAAATGGGGGGCGGGGTATGGGGTACCGAGAGGGAGACAGCGCCCCACACCGGCGACCTGGTCATTACACTGATAGTTCTTCTCTCCCATTACAACTAAGCACCCCTCCCCCAACATCCATTGACAGCTAAGCGGCTGTCACCGTACCAGAGCCGAATTAGCCCTGCACCAGTACCCCTCCCCCCACCTGACCCCTCGTCTTACCCCCACACCAATACCCCTCATCTTACCCCCATTATTGCCCTTATTACCCCACCACAATGACAGTTGACCACCCACCATTGCCCCTCCTCCATCACCTGACAGATGGCCACCCCTCCCCCTTTATTTCTGCCCCCCTCTATCACCCTGAGCAATGGTAATGTTATAATGTGTGGGGATCTATAGTACCCCTCCCCCTCCGATCTTTGTACTATAGGGGGAAGGGTTCTGTAGTCCTTCTGGGACAATGCTGATAATAACGTTCTCTATCTGTGTCTCAGGACTACAGAACAGCTCCCCACTCTCTTTACTGGGATGGAGGAGGGGTTCTCTAGTCGTCAGGCATTTCCATGTTCTTGTATTGGCCCCTCATGACCCCAAATCCCCTCCTAATCTCATTCCATTTGCTGGAAATACAAGACTTACCTGTGTAAGGAGGGCGTGGCCCCAGGTGATACCTTGCTACCGCTGACAGCCAATCAGAGCGCAAGGAATGTCCAAACCCAAAGCAGTAATATAGGAAAGATGCGGCAGCTGCATTCCTTCTCTTCATTTATCATTGCCTGGGGATCCTGCCAGTAACCCACTTCCTGTCCTAGGATGACAATGTCTATTCTTTATAACATATCTGTGGATTGGTGGCGCCAAGTGTGTTACTGGCAGGATCACCAAAGGACTAAAGGAAAACTAAGGCAGCTGCAATGTGTGACTCCGCCCACCTCACCCAATGTCATTACCTGCAATACAAGAATAGCGCCCACTGGTGGTTTCTCATTGTACATGTCGATGCAGAGCGTCTCCCCCTCCTCCTGTACATATGAGGGGTAGAGGGGAGTTTGTGTGGCTTTCATTTCAGTATCACAACACAAAAGGACAATAAAGTTATTGATAGAACAGTGAGCTGTGTGTATTGGGGTGCAGATCTCTCTGGTGACATGGATATTGGGGGGTGAGCTGTATGTATTGGGGTGCAGATCTCTCTGGTGACATGGATATTGGGGGGTGAGCTTTATGTACTGGGGTGCAGATCTCCCTGGTGACATTGATACTGGGCATGTGTTAGTGTTTTCTACAATTCTCCGGTCTCTGTTGGTGACTTCTAAACATGTTTGTCCTCTTTATAGTTCCACATTAGACCTTTGTCAGTTTGCGTTGGATCAGTGACTTGCTGTGTTTCTGTGGTGCATTTATCTAATCTGTCTCTTGTGTATTTTCTTACAGGGTGGAACATGCCCGCATGCATGCCAAGCACCGAGGCCACGAAGCTATGCACGCAGAAATGGTGCTAATTCTCATGGCCACCCTGGTGGTGGCCCAGCTTCTGCTCGTGCACTGGAAACAGAGGCATTCGCGTTCCTACAATGTAAGCAACAGGGAACCCAAAACAATGACAATAGGTGGAGCTGCTCTATAGGCTGAATTCTCAGTCATTCCACAGTGCTGTGTGGCTGTTTGGCAGCTGACAGATGGGTAGAAGAACTGGTCTGCCTCTTCTTGGGCCTTGACCTTCCAATGGCATCGCCTAATTGTCACTTATGGGGTGTTATCCTCAATGAGGTTGCTGGCTTTATAATACACAGACAACTTCTTAGGGGTTTAGCAAATCTTAGTGCTGTGTAAGACTTGCCACAGCCATCACTTTATTTATGGGGACCCTGTGTGGTCTGCTCTATCTGGACCCTACCTGCCACCATTACTCTGACTCTGTGTCACTAGTCCTGTATTACCATGTCAGGGTGGTCAGGGGATTTATCCACGGCATGTAGAGGGAGTCACACACTCTCTTTTCTCAGAAGCACCGGATATTTCCACTTGTGATGGATGAATGGAGCAACAGCATAGTGAAAGCAAAGGTTTTTTGCATTGCCAGAGAAGCAGCTATTAAAGCGAATTTGTTAATTTGCCCATCATAGGGTGGCAGTGTTTGTATTGTGACCCAACTCTTTAGTAACCACCCAAATACAGCTGGGTGGTTACTGAAAAGTGCCGTGTGGTGCGCCCAGCTGAATGGGGCCAGGGAGATCACTGGTTGGGAGCAGATACTTTATCAAGGATAACAGCTTTTCAGTTTCACAGTTTCTATATTTCATTCTCTGCTTCCTTTGCAGATGGTGACTCTCTTCCAGATGTGGATTGTTCCTGTCTATTTCACAGTGAAGCTGCACTGGTTGCGGTTCCTGGGAATCTGGATCTTCTTCTCCCTTATCACCGCCTTTATAACCTACAGGGCCACCCGCAAGCCGCTGGATCAGACCACCCCTAGGTGAGGAGCAGCAGAGGAGGCCTCTATAGGGTGTAATATTGTTGTTAAAGGGAACCTGCATAATACAAAAACAAATACAGTCATGGAGCTTTTAAGGCATAAAATTTAATACATTTTATTAGCACTTAAATATAAAACCATTTAAAAACAATTTAAAAAGCACAATGCCCAAATGTTAATCTCAGTTGATGTTCGACATGTTTCGTATTTTCCACTTCATCAGGAACTTTAGACTGAGATTGATCTACAAATTTTATACAAACAATACATATTTTAACATTAATGTATACATAGAGCTTTTTAAGAATTATCAAACATTGCTGAAATGCATTACATACAACAAATATCACGATTCCTAACTATCCCCTTACAAATGACATGCCCAATATCCCAGGGTGATGGTAAAAGACAGCAGTTCAATAATAAAAAAAACAGTACATGTAAAGAATATGATTGGTACATTCTTCTAAATATGTACAGTTATAGATTGAGCTGCTGTCCTGATGAAGTTGAACCTATGAAACGTGTCAAACATCAACTGAGATTACCGTTTGGGAAATGTGCTTTGTAAATTATTTTTAAATGTTTTTATATTTAAGTGCTAATAAAATTAATTGGAATTTCTATAAACAAATGACAGTTTAATTGGTCTTCTATGCCTTAAAAGTCCCATGATTGTAATTTGTTCTTTGTATTACGCTGCTTTATTGGGGATGTGGCATTATGTATAACAATTACCCCACCAGAGTACTTAAAAAGCTTTAGGTTAAAAATCTTGGCTGTTAGTACATGACCTAAAAACTGATAATGAATGCTTGCCTCTCACTCCTTGGGATGCCAAGTGCTGCTCCCTTCAACAAATGAACCAACACTTTTACCAGCGCTCACGGCTTCTCCACGCTGACCTTTAGTAGTGACATTGAGGTCGGTGGGAGAAACCGCTGAGCACAGAAAGGGACCACATTTGGGGGAGTTTCAGTAGAAGCCCTCAACTTCTGAAAATACAAAGCATCTCCCTGTCAAGACTGCTGCCTGTTGCTTCAGATTTGATTATGGGAAATTGATTGTTTTGCAGTGGGAACCCTGAGTTTAGATGTATGTTAATGCAAAATGAGGAGGAAGATGTAAAACAATGTAATTTTACCAATCCTCAGATATTGTGGTTTTTTTCTTCATATACACAGTACACAATATTGTTTGAGGGTAAATGAAAGCTGGAAAATATTGCCAAAGCAGTGATACTTCTAAAAGGGAACTAGGTTCAACCCGGAATTTTTTTTTTATGCTGGGTGGGAAGAAATTGTTGGTGGGTGCAGCCCCTGTATTGTGACCCCACTCTTCAGTAACCACCCAAAAACAGCCGGGTACTTACTGAAAAGTGCTGGGTGAAGCACCCGGCTGAAAATGGCTGGGGAGAACACTGTAGGTAAGAATCCGAATTCTGCTTAACCTAGTAAACGAACCCTTATAACAGGTAAACCTGCAAAGCGATAATTAAAGATTAAATGCTTAGATTTTATTGTAAAACATTCTCGGGTCAGATCAACAGGCTGATAAATATTAGTAAGTACACTTTGCCACTGTGTGCATTTATTCTGCCTCACTCTCCTATGTGTCCTCTGCTGCTCCTGCACACTACAGCCCCATTGACTTTTTTAGGCTCCTTACTGGTTAGGAAACTGCCCCTAGCTCTTCTCCTGTCCACCTTGGGGTGTTTCAAATATCCAACAGCAAAGGTCAGGGCTGGTGTGAAAACTGGAGAATGCAAACATGGAAATATAGTTAGATTTATTTCTCTGGTCTCCATTAAACCCTAATTTCTAATTGATGTGTCTAGTTGATGTGATTCTAGAAACAAGTTTCATTATTGACATGCTGTGTTTTTGTCTCTTCAGGCTCGTATATAAATGGTTCCTCCTCTTGTATAAAATAAGTTACGCTACTGGAATTGTGGGATACATTGCTGTGATGTTCACGTTGTTCGGTCTAAACTTCCTGTTCAGGTATGTCTGGGTGCTGATCCTTTAGGCGATACACACATGAACAGAAGTTCTTTATTCACATATTCCCAATAACGCTGTGAAATCCGTTGCTGTGCTGTGTCTGGATTTAAGCACAACCCAATCACCTTCACTTTGCAATAGGAAAACAATAAAATAACTTTCTCCTCTACAAAAAAATAATTTATCAAGCAAACAAATTAGCGGCACTACACCTTTAACTTCCTCTGACATTATTCACCTTCAGGTGATTATCAGTAAAATATTTCTATACCTGATAGTTCTGGGCATGCTCTAAATTATAAAATGTCCTTCTCCCCATTCCATCTAATGCAGGAAATAATGAATAAAAAATAAATATCATTACTTTACCTTAATCCGGGTTTCTGGCATTTCTTCTGAGCAGTACTGAATATGCCATGAATCTGTACTTCTTGCAAGCCTCAGACTGGTCTTGTCACCCTCTCCCTATTACTATGTACAATGCAGGATCAGTGGGACCTTCCAGCCCATCTGTTTGCATGATGCCATGGTTGTGCCCACCTGCATGCCAGTGCTAATAGCAGATGTGTTAATGAGTCTCGGTATATCTGGGGACGCTTCTTTTTCACATTGACAAGGGCTGGGGCATTTGACCTATAAAATTTGGGAAGAATTCAGTCACATGATGTTGTGCTGCATAGAAATACAGAATCCACAAACAAAAAGTGGCATTGCTTTAGAATGTTTCATTGGTCTTTTATCCCCAACTGCATTTTAGGTGACCCTTCCTGGCATGGGTCTTTCAGTTGTTGAGGATCACTGCCTATTTTTCGGGTGATCTCCCCTGGGGGTCTTCATATTGGTCTTCATTTAAAAGGTGCCAGTGGAAGATTGGGGTTATTAACATGAAGTGATAGAATGTGCTTCATGCACAAGTGATATCCTGTGTGACCTCCCTAGTATGTAGGGTCCTCCAATTGGATCTAGCGTCATCTGTGATTAGTGATCCATCATCCAGAATCTGCTCCCTGCATATCCTTTGGTCTTGAGGCTGTCCTTGCTTTAGGTGGCGATAGCGAGGTCCTTAGATTTTGTCTTGGGTTTTGCTGTCTCCCCAGGGAGGGGTGATCCTGAGTGAGTTACTGGGCTTCAGTGGCTGATTTTTCGTCTAATTAATTCCCTTAGAGGATGCAGTGTTCTGAAGAATTTTGGGTCTTCATGGATTGGTTGAGGTTAATCAGTGTTCTCCCCAGCCCCTTTCAGCTGGGTGCACCACCTGGAACTTTTCGGTGCATCCTTGGCTGTTTTTAGATGGTTACTGAAGAGTTGGGTCACAATACCCACCCTGCCACTCCCCTATAATTTCTTACCACCCGGCTTAAAAAAAATTCCAGGTTAAACACTGTTAATGATCAGTTAATATACAGGTTAATGCCTTTCATCAGTTTCCAGGAATGGTATTTGCATTGCTGGGTAGAAGAGTGGGAAGTGATTGTGGGTGGGTAATTTATGGGCTTATTTTCAAGTCACTTTGTTATTGCATGTTTATTATCTTCATCTCTTCTTTCCTTACAGAATAAAGCCAGAGGATGCAATGGACTTTGGTATCGCCCTCCTTTTTTATGGCCTCTACTATGGGGTTCTCGGAAGGGACTTTGCTGAGATGTGTGCCGATTACATGGCATCCACAATAGGCGTAAGTATAAAAAACATGTCTTCTACTCTTCTCTGCGGCAGCCCTGTGTCTCCTACCTTCCATTGCTGCACCATCCACTAGTTTGTTAGGCATTTGAAGCTTCTAGAAGTGTCAGCAGCCAGTGTGCTGCGATTCCATTTCCTGACCCTCTGTCACTGCCTAGTCCTTTTCTGAGTTAGGAGTGGAAGGAAGGAATCACAGCGCACAACGACAAATCACATTGATCTAACATGCCCGATATTATGAAATGCCATAGAAAATGTCAGAGATTGCTGGAACAGAGGTAAGGGAGAAGTCATGGGCTGGTGACTATAATACCTCTTCTATTGCAGGGGCTATTTTGGGGAAACAGACAGGTTATCTTTAATATTATGGATACATCCATATTTTCTGTTTGTTTTGGCACTTTATTTACCTCTTAGTAAAATTGCACAATAACCCCAATTTGTTCCCCAATCACCCTGTTGCTCACTAGATGGCAGCACATAGTCACCGTATCTCTTCTTGCAGTGATTGATGGTGTAAATTCCACCATCCAGCTGTCACAGGGAACAGAATGTACAGTGCATGCAATTGCAAACATAACTTTGTTTATTGAGCTTCACCTGACACGGAGGATAAATATTCTGTTACAAAACAATTCCACTAGTAGGAAACTGAAACTGCAACACTAATGTTGGCTGTTGCAAGAGTTGTAGGCTGTAATAATCCGTTAAGGTTGTGTGCTGGGAAACTGTTATGGCAGTAAATCTGGGCAGCGGCCGCTCCTACTTTGTCATTGTCTATTTCTGTCATTTACTACCTTTGTACAGTACTGCATAAGATTTTGAAATAATTGAACTTTGAATAATAATAATTGAATATTTTGAATAATTGAAACATCCAACTTTTCTTTCTTAGTTCTACAGCGCATCAGGAATGCCCACCAAGCACCTCTCGGACAATATGTGCGCCGTTTGTGGACAGCAGATCTTTGTGGATGTCAATGAAGAAGGAATCATTGAGAACACCTACAGGCTGTCCTGCAACCATGTGTATCCTTTACTGCCCAGCAGGCTCAGTTTTTATCGTCCTTTAGATATTATGTGTGTGCTAGATGTAAAATCTGTCCTGCAATAGTGTAGTGTAATGCCTAAAAAATCATGTTTATACAGAAAATATCCAACTTATTACAGAATTAATACCTTCCTTCAGGGGCTAGAAGCTTTGATACCTAGATCTGCATGTTCTTGTTGTTTTTGTTCTAGTTCCAGCTCTAGTTGTTTTTGTTGTTCTAGCTCTGGTTCGGGTTCTTGTTGTTCTAGTCCTTGTTGTTGCACAGGATTTAGGGTGAAGCTGAGCTGACAATCCGTCAGCCTTCATGCATTAATAAGCCTTGGCCTCACTATCCTACCTGCCACCAACAACCTACATTCCCAAGCCTTTAGAGCAATTTTTCTCAACCAGGAATACATAGTTACATAGTAAGTCAGGTTGAAAGAAGACATAAGTCCATCAAGTGCACCCACTAGGGATATAAAACCCTATAGAGATAGTTGGTCCAGAGGAAGGCAAAAAAAAAACCCCGGCTACAATTTGCTCCTTAGGGAAAAAATTCCTTCCAGATTCCATAAGGCAATTGGATGTTCCCTGGATCAGCAGTCTCTGTTATCTATCTAGGGTTCCCCCAAGGTTCCTAGAACAAAAGGCAATTTGTGACTTTCAGGTCCATCAATGATAACTTATGACTTTTTGGATATTTGTAAGGGTTCCATTCTACCCAATGGCCAGCAATATAAAATTAATTCTTCCCACTGATCACCACAATAATATACTGTGAGCTGTGGACATCGTAATTATAGAAGGAGTTCCCTGAAGACCTGAACATTTTTTATTTAACATTAGGAATCGCCTCCAATAATAATAATCCCTATGTCTATAAAAGGTCCTTATCGATCTTCATAGGATCTTCCTATTCATTTATATAGATTACAATGGAGGCTTGAGTTGATCCTTAGTCCTCTACTACCCATCTGCAATGTAAATGTTGGGAACCCTGGCTAAAGGATTTGTACCTTGGCAACTGAGTCGTGAGATTTCTACTTTTCCAGGTCCCCCCCCCCCCCCCAGCATACAGATGAGCTCATCTTTCCATGTTACTTTACTGTCGCTTCCTATTAGTTTTGTTGTGTTTTATATCATCCTGAGGTTTAGGTTGTAGCAGCATCTCTTCTCCTGATATTTCCTTTAACCTCTCCTCTCCAGTTTCCATGAGTTTTGTATCCGAGGCTGGTGCATCGTGGGGAAGAAGCAGACATGTCCGTACTGCAAGGAGAAAGTGGATCTGAAGAGGATGTTCAGCAATCCGTATCCTGATTTTTGAAATGTTGTATTGACCTCCTGTCTGATCAGATTGACATTTATTAACAATCACTGTAGTGCAACCGACCTCTGTAATTTTGAAATAAGTTCCTTCAGTTCAGGACAATTCCTGGGCTATGTTTGAGGCTGGTCGGTATAGAGAAACCAAGACAGTTATAAGTCATAGACATGACTTCACTGTTCAACCCAGAATTTTTTAAGCCAGGTGGCAGGAAGCAGTAGGCAGGTAGTAGCCCCTGTATTGTGATTTAACTCTTAGTCACATAAAAACAGCCGGGTGGTTACTGAAAAGTGCTGGGTGGTGCGCCCAGCTAAAAGGAGTCAGTGAGATCGCTGCACTCTGATTGAAGTATCCATCTCACATAATGTGTGGCTACCATTGAGCACAACAAGCCTTGAAAATTCAGAAGGCAAGCCTCAAAAGGGATTAGTCCATCCTGCAGCCAATCGCATTATTCAAATTTACACAAGACTAGATTTAAATGACCCAGTAAAATAATCATTGGTACTGGGTCTCACTAGAAGCATATAGGTCAGTGCTTTTCAACCAGGGTTCCTCCCGGTTGTTCAGGGTTTCTTGAGCAATGAGCAGTTTGTCCCTCTCAGGTATGTATAAGTCACACCAATGATCATTTTGGCTATCTGTAAGGGTGACATTCTTCCCACTGACCACCACACTAATATACTGTGAGCAGAGTATATAGTAATTATAGAAGGGGTTCTCTAAAGGCCTGAAAATGATTTCAAGGGTTCCCTTATTATTATTATTATTATTATTATTACTATTTTACAATACTTATATAGTTCTGATATATTACACAGCGCTGTTCAAAGTCCATAGTCATGTCACTGTCTCTCAAAGAGTTTACAATCTAATGTCCCTACCATAGTCCTATGTCTTTAATACAGTCTAAGGTCAATTTTGGGAGGAAGCCTATTAACCTAACTGCATGTTTTTGGAATGTGGAAACTCAGACAGAACCTGCAAACCCCATGCAGATAGTGTCCTGGTCTTGATTCCCACCGAGGTCCCAGTGCTGGAAAGGCCAGAATGCTAACCACTGAGCCACTGTGCTGCCCATGTTAAAAAGGTTGGGAAACACTGACAAAGGG
The DNA here is from genome assembly GCF_032062135.1 of Pyxicephalus adspersus. Classification (NCBI taxonomy): domain Eukaryota; kingdom Metazoa; phylum Chordata; class Amphibia; order Anura; family Pyxicephalidae; genus Pyxicephalus; species Pyxicephalus adspersus. Next base: position 2,270,963 of record NC_092858.1, on the reverse strand, counting down.
CTAGAGGAGGGCTTCATAGGTAACAATCTGGAGGCTCTATTGAGTTTCTGCTTTTTCTGTAAAGAATGAGATTAAATTACTGTGTGTGTAGGTAAAGAGCTTTGTACTACTGTTACATAAACGCAGCCTCCATCCTGGTGGGGTGACTGTAGTACTTTCCTGTCTCTTAGCACAATCCGAAAAGCTACCACTGGATTATTCTAACCTAAGTTTTACCCAAGCCATTGCATTTTACTCAATTTAAAGAGCTGATATGCATCTAAAAATTCCTGTTAGGGGGGAATAAAGTCAAAACAAATGTTTTTTTAGGCCTAATGCGTCTATATTAGAAGCACCCTGGCCACGCTGCAGATTTAGAAAAGTGCACGTGAATAAAGCAGAACAATGTAATTTACAAATGTACATTGGGCTCTGCTGGCTGTCTAAAGCCACGTAGATGGGCTGGGTTGAGTCATGTCTGCTGTGAATGTTATATGACAATGATTCCAATGAGGGATTTTTCTCTGTTGCATCTAAGTGCAGAAAACTCCATGGTACACCACAGGCTCCACACTCCAGCCTGCATTTTATAAATGGGGGTTGCAGTGTAGATAACCATGAAGGTTGGCTTAAGATATCTGTTCTCCTTTGTAAATCAGCTCCTGTTGTTATTACCTGATGAGCAAGGAGCTTTTAAAACTTTTATTTAGATGTTCATAGGTGATAATTTTACATTGGAACATTGCAAGTACAGAAAATTCACAGTGGTTAACACTCTGGCTTTTGCAAAGCTGGGTCCCAGGTTCGGCCAGGACTATCTGCATGGAGTTTGCAGGTTCTCCCCGTGTTTGTGTGGGTTTCCTCCAAAAACATGCAGTTAGGTTATTTTTCTTCCCCCAAATTGACCTTGGACTGTGATAATGACATATGACTATGGTAGGGACATTAGATTGTGAGCCCCTTAGAGGGACAGCTAGTGACAGGACTATGGACTTTGTACAGCGTTGCGTAATATGTTGACGCTATATAAAAACTGTGTAGTAATAATAAAAATTGTCCTGATTTGCCATATCAGTGCAATAAAATCCCAACCACCTGTGCAGGGTTATAGATTCCTGACCCTCTTAACACTTCTTGGGAGGTGTAGTTCTGGTGATATGATTAAATTTAATGGAAATAGCCAGCTGCTGCCCCTGCAACAATTTTACAAACCCAGTGATATCAACGGTAGTAATAAAAGCCATTTCTCACTGCAAGGTTAAAGAAAGATGAAAGGGAGGCCTGGGGGTAATTTGTTTATATTAAAGGTTGATCCTTAACTTTTTGCATCCAGATGGGAGAGACCTCATGTCATGTATGGACAGTTACTAGACTGGTTACGTTACCTGGTGGCATGGCAGCCTGTGATCATTGGACTGGTACAGGTCATTAACTACTGTCTGGGCCTAGAATGATCCTTCCACTTACCAATCCCCAGAAGAACCGGGCCCACCTACCGTCTCGGAGGAGGGGAAGGCCATAAAACTAAGAGGCCTTCAGTGGATTTTATAGCCATTGGCTTCTGGAGCTGCTTGGACTTCTCAACAGTGTTAGCAGCCTGCACTGGAGAATCACTTGTTGTATTATTTATTTATTACAACATAACATCTATTACATTTTTTTATGATTAATATTATTTGGCACCTTTGCTTTTTATTTCTCGGGCCTCTCGGCATGGAAAGTTTTTGTTGTTTTAGCTTCTCTACAAGGAAAGGCTGAAGAATAGAGCTGCGTAGAGATCATCGCTCGTTGACCAGGAGGACGTCCATTCACCGACCTCTCATGGAATACCGAGCACCCGTCCTCGCCAAGGCACCCACTTTGTTCTGTCTGAGGAGCTGACGTTCATATTTGTTTTCCTTTAAGGAATTTGTCTTCTACACAACGCATATCGCCATTTGCTGTTCTGTGAATCCATCGGTTTGTACAGTCTGTTTTCATTTTTAAGGAAGAGTTCAGTTGAGTGATTCTGCTGCATAGCAATTGGCTCAACTTTTTAACTTTATTCCCACCCCCACCCCACCCTTTTTTTTTCTGGACACTCCGGAGGGTCTGACTGGTTCCTTTTTTATATCACTGTGTATACAGTGTACTCAAAATATACATTGTTTGCACCTCAGAATCCCCCCTTTGTAAAAACGGACTCTGGAAATGGTACATTGGAAAAACCACTTAATAAACAAACATTCCCATGTGTGGGAATCTCATATGTGTTTAATTCTAATTAAACCTGCAATGGTCTTAGCGTGGGGAGTCTGTAATATTGGTATGTGTGGTAAGTAATGGTTGCTGGCGAGATGCTCCCCTGCCATTTCTTATACTCAGGTTACCCTCTCCTCTTTCCTGGCACTGAAATCCACAGTACCACAACCTGGGGAAGTCCAGTATTCTCCCCAGCAATTTTTATAAGCTGGGTGGCAGCCCCTGTATCATGACCCAACTTTTCGGTAACCTCTGGGTGGTTCACCCAGCTAAAACGGGCTGGCGATAACACTGTCGTCACGTGGGTGTTCATGCTTGTAGTCACAGGTAGCAGCTTGTACGCTCCCCTTTATCTGTGTTGCCAGTTATGGTGGATGAAGATGCAGAAAGGGATTGATGGCAAGGTGAGGGGGGCAAGATGCTTAAGCACAGACAGGCCTGCAAATTTTGCATTTGACCAATCTGATCAGTTGAAACTCCCTGGACATTGCACTCATGTCTGACCTTGCAATCGATTGTCTAAGATGCCCAAAGAATGTTGATCACAAATGTATTGATAATTTGCATGCACAGCACAATGTGTGGACAGTTCGTTTTCACCACCTTGTTCTATTGTCCTACATACAGTCCAGGAACATCACTTGTGATTTGGGATCAGGGCTAATAATACAAAATCGGAAACAACTACCTGGCATCTGTAAAAAAAAAATCTGCCGATTTCAGCTTCACAGCCCTGCCTGGGATAAGATTTTATTCCCGAGGCACTTCAGATCTTTTTTTCAGCTTAGAATTTTGTCATAAAAGGTAGGTAAGGTTTCTTTTTTTTAAATGAATGCATAGTCCCCAATTTTTTTCCTAGGATAAAGCTCAGTGTTTAGGTGAAAGTTCAGAGAATCCATGTGTCAATAAATCATCCTTAGTTTTTGTGTCTTTGGAATAAAAGTAATCTGAAATGTTGCGAAATATCTTCCTGATTTACTGACAAGCGAACTCCTTCCCCCAGTAGTGGTAAATTCTTCTTTCCTTCACACTCAGCTGTTTTATACTGAGATCAGAACATCTTCCAAATATTTATATCAACATTGGAGTTACAGCTGTGTTCAAAATAATAGCAGTGTGTGGATAAAAGTAAATAATGCTGAAAATCCTTCTAATAAACTTTTATTTCCATACAAATACATTGGGAAATATGCACATTGTATTTCAAATCATAACATAAACATTGATTACATTTGTGTTATTCCTTTACAGGAAGTGAAGAAAAAGGAATATAGGGCTGATCCCTATAATAGCAGTGCCTGTATTCCTCTTTACAAACATTTGTTGTATAAACAGAGAAATGTTTCCAGATTTTGTTTTCCTTTAAATTACTGAACTAATATTTAGTTGCATGGCCTCGGTGTGTGAGAACTGCTGTACATCTGTGTTGTATGGAGTTCTATCACTTTTGCACAGGTATTGCAGCCCACGATGATTGGAGGACATTCCACAATTCTTCTGTATTTCTTGGCTTTGCATTTTTGATATCACCCCACAAGTTTTCTATTGGATCTTGTTGGTCTGCAACTAAGACGTTGCTTGTTTACTGATGTGTTTGGGGTTGTTGTCACCCATTTTAGGGGCATTTCCTCTTCGACATAAGGCAACATGACCTCCAAGTATTTTGATGAATTCAAGCTGATCCATGATCTCTGGTGTGGGATAAATAGACCTAACACCATAGTATGGGAAACATCCCCATATCATGAGAGTTGCACTACCCAGCTGCTTCACAGTGTATGGTGGCTTGAATTTTGTGTTTGGGGGTCGTACGACAAACTCTACTCTTCCCCCTAGAACCAAAAAAAAAAACTTTCTTCCATCAGTCCTCAAAATGTTGTGTCATTTCTCCTTAGGCCGGTCAATGTATTCTTTGGTAAACTAACCTCTCCAGGGCTAACCTCAACAGCTCAGCTACAATGCGGGGGGCTTTGTCAAAAGAAAGGGGACTTTTCAGGTTCTTGTTGCGGGTTTGTGGGGGCTTCATGCCGATAGTTCAGGTACATTGCAAGGGGCTTCATGCCAATAGCTTGGAGACTTTGTGGGGGCTTCTTGCCGATAGATCGGGAACTTTGCAGGGGGGTTTTTTGCCAGTAGCCTGGGGACTTTGTCCGGGCTTCTTGCCTTGCATTTGAGATCATTCTATTTGAGCAGCTGATCTTTTTCTGCTCTCTGTTTTCTCTTCTTCAATCAACATTTTTAATCAAAGTATGCTGTTCTTCTGAACAGTGTCTGGAACGGGTCATTTTACTCCAAGCAATGCACCATAACCAACATGTACAACATTTCCTGCCTTCCTTTCTAAAGGTTCTGACCTAAGGGTCAGAATTGACACAGAATGAATGATTCACTAATTCAACCCCACATTGCTTTTATTCTGAATTCTCAATGACTAACTTGATTACACAGAATCAGCAGCATGTGCCATGACTATTGAGTCTGTTGGTTTTCCATTACTCTGCTCCAACTACTCGTAAATTATTTGCCATGTGGAATTATCATTTCTACCAAAATCAATGCTCAGATTAGAGATATCTGACTGCTATTATTCTGAACACAAATAAATAATCTTTTGCACCAATACATTTATCTATCCTATCACACTTATATGAGAGTGTTGGCTATCGCGTCTTCTAAACCATGGCCGTTAAGATGAACCTGACCCCTATTGTAGCCATAACAAACTCCACATTTCTGAGGGATTTTGGAATATGTCCCCAGGAATTTTTGAGGTTAGGGTACTGATGCTGCATGAGAAGATCTGACTCACAATCTGTATCTATTTATTCTAAAGGTGAAGGCTTCTGAAGAGTTGGTGCAGGACCCAGAGTTCCACCACCAGGGCACAGCTGTGCTAGAACAAGAAATTGCCTTCCCCCAACCGTTGTCAAAAAAATTGAGATTGGGAAATAATCTCAATGCCTTAAAATGGCAACCAAAACCAAAGATGCGGATACCAAAAGACTCCTTGGAATGGATGGAATAGTAATGGCAAAGACTCAAAGCAATGACAGAGCCAATGATCAGCTCAAGGAATAGGAAAGAAGATGTAAAGAATATGCCAATGTAAAGCCGAGCTAATGGCAAGAAGCCCCCGCAAAGCCCCGAGCTATTGGCAAGAAGCCCCTGGCAAGAAGCCCCCGCAAAGCCCCGAGCTATTGGCAAGAAGCCCCCGCAAAGCCCCGAGCTAATGGCAAGAAGCCCCCGCAAAGTCCCGAGCTAATGGCAAGAAGCCCCCGCAAAGTCCCAATGGTGAAAAAAAGATGTGCTAAAGAGGTTACAATTTGCCAAAGGACATATTGACAGACGTAAATGGAAAAGACCCAGCATTTTGGACAGATAAAAGCAAGATTGTTCGTTTTGGATCCAGGGGCCACAGACAGTTTGTCAGAGGACCCCCAAACACTGAATTCAAACCACAATACACTGAGAATACTGTGAAGTATAGGGGCACAAGCATCATGATATGGGAATGTTTCTCATACTATGGTGTTGGGCCTATGTATCCCATACCAGGGATCAGTTTGAATACATTAATATGCTTTCCAAAGGGGAAATGCCTTTGTAATGGACGTTATAACAAGACAACGACCCCAACACATCAGTAAACGAGTAACGTCTTGATTCAAGACCAACAAGATTGATGTTATGGAGCGCCAAGCCCAATCCCCGGACCTTCATCCAATAGAAAACTTGTGGGATGACGTAAAAAATGCAAAAGAAAAGAAATGCAGAATTGTGAAATGTCAACCAATCATCCTGGGCTAGAATACCTGGGCACAGGTGACAGAAGTTGGTGGACTCCATTCACCACAGATGTACAGCAATTTCCAGACACAGAGGTCATACAATTAAATATTAGTTGAGTAACTGAAAGGAAAGCAAAATCTGGAAACATTTACAGTGAATGTTTGAGTGAATGCAGACACTGCTGTTATACTAAACAGCCTGATTTTCCTTTTTCTCCACTTTCTGTAAACGAAGAACATAAACTTGATGAATTTTTCTTGATGTTGGGTTTTGAAATAAAATATTCAGTGTTCTCAATGTATTTGTATGGAAATAAAAATAATTAGAAGGATTTTTAACTTTATTCACATTTATAAACACACTGCTATTATTCTGAACACTAGATAGCTGCATTCTTTTTTAAAGATTATCTAAACCCGACCACAGACATTGCATTGTATTGCAGCTTAATAGCGCTTGTATATAGGTGACTTTTTCTTCCTTTTATTTCATCTTGTGATTTTTTTTTTCCTATAGAACACTATGACCTCTTACACATGTGAGTAATGAAAAGCCAGAACGTAATTTAGATTCTAAGCTGAGGTCACAAATAGAACATCAAAAACTCTTGTGGTTATGTGTAATGTTTGCTGCAAAGGGCTGACCCCTCCTTCGCTGAGGTTTCATGGATGAAACTTTTTTTATGTTTTACATTAGCACATTATCTTCACGTAGCACATTAGCACACACCCACGTAATGGAAGCTCAATGCAAACAGCTTGAAAACAATCATCAGAAACTCATCTGTGAACTGTTTTATTTTCATGATTTGATCTACAACGGCCTGGTCTCCGACCCCACTTATTGCCAGCAATGGTGCATGGTCCCATGACCGCAGACAGAGCCATTGAATTAAATAGAAATATCTGCTTGGACATTGACATGAGTGTATATTGCAGATTGAGCTCTTCAAACAGACTTTCTCATTTATTAAGGGTAACAGGAAGTCTTGTACTGCAATATACTACTTCCCAAATGTGGGCTGGAAACTAGCAAACAAAAGACTATATGTCATTCCAGGCTGTCACCCCGTCCCCAATATGCCAGAACCGTTTCATGGGTTTTACTGCTCTCTGTTCACTGTTCTCAAACCAAAATGTGAGTTACCTCTACCAGAACATTATAGCTCTAAATGTCTTCATTCAGGTTCAAAATTTCTGTAAGTAATCCACCAGATTTGTGATCTTCTCTCTTTACCTGGGAGAATTTCTAGATGAATACCTGGACAAGTATTCGGGACAATCACCAGCCAATGGGAGCTCTGCCCTTTGTTTATGTTAACAATGGGCTCAATGTCTTTTCTAGAGCTGCCCAACTCTCTGGAATGATCTCCTCGTTCCTACCTATTCGGCTTGTTCCTACTTTCTGACAACGTTCAATTTACTGTATCTGACTACCATTGTCATGCAAGGAGAGCAAGTGTGAAAAGTACCCCCCTAGCCACTCTCCTAGCCATAACCTCATCACACGCACGGCTCCAAGACTTTTCTAGAGCTGCCCCAACTCTCTGGAATGGTCTCCTCGTCCTATTCGGTCCTATTCGGCTTTCTTCTACTTTCTGCTCATTTAAAAGAGCACTCAAAACCCAACACTTCACCCTCACCTACCCGTCTTCTTCTGTCTCCTAAACCCTCACTACTCCCCCACCATTCCATATCACAAGGAGTCCTTCTTAATAGGACTAGGACATATAAGTATTCAACATTTGTCTGCTCACCCAGAAAAAGTATAAATAAAAGCCTTCCATGTCAATTAATAACAATGTAAGAATGTGGGAATAATATTCACAATGTTCTCACCAAGCTTACCGACGTTTCTAAATGAGATCTGAGCATTCAAGATTCATAATGGTTGAGTAATAGTTTCATATGATTATGTTACAAAGTTTCATTTTCCAGAAAATATTTTACATTCCTTATTTTTTCATATTCCTGAAGATTTCATGTTTGATAAACTATTATTTAAAATAAGATTTCATTACCAAGACATTCATTGCAGCAAATGTTTGTTGGCTAGCTCAACCCGGGTGAGGCCCAGCAGAATTGTTAGCATAACTATGTTGCAAGAAAACTTTAATACGTCAAGCAAAACTCTGACATCAAATGTAAGATTTATTGAATGTCCTTATATGGAATTTAAAACTTAGCTATCTGCCAATAAGAGATAAATACACTTCGGTATTATTTAGGATTTTTAAGCATCTTCTTTTTTGCCTATTTAAAGACAAATAAATTCAATTTCAAAACACCAAAATATTATTTTACAAACATCATTTAAAAGACAAAGATATCATCATCATTAATGACCTAGTTCCGTATTTTTCGCCGTATAAGACGCTCCGGAATATAAGACGCACCCAATTTTAAAGGAGGAAAATCTAGAAAAAAAAGTTCTGAAAGATTATTCCTCTTCTGATCACTCATGTGCCATTCATACCGGTATTCCCCTTCTGATCACTCATGTGCCATTCAAATTCCCCTTCTGATCACTCTGTGCTTTTTTCCACTGTACGGCAGTTAGGACAGGGAACAGCAGGTGGCGCTGTGCCGGCTTCTTTCGCTCTGCACTACAGACAGGAGAAGACACGCGCTGCCTGAGAGGAGAGAAGACACACGCTGCAGCCAGAGACACACGCAGGATCGGGTATCGGGTGAGTATATTATTTTAATTATTTTATAACACATTTGTCATATAGGACGCACTAACTTCCCCCCCCCCCCTTTTGGGGAAGAAAAAGTGCGTCTTATACGGCAAAAAATACGGTATATAATTACCACTTAATTCTCCACCTAATGAGGTTATTTTGTGACATAGAATTTGCAGTAACATAATTCTATATACATCATTAGTCTCTGATTTGTACAATGACTTCCTTATATTATTTACCTCTTAATAATATTATAACCTCTTTGTATTCTCAACACATTAAGCCGCTTCATCAGTTTACAAATGTGGATGATTTACTGCTAATAATACAAAATATCATAATTTTGATTCTATACTATTATTATACTATTCTATTTATATATACATCTGTGGGAAGAATGTCTCTTACATTGCTGGCCAGTGGGAAGAATTAAGCTGCGTACACACTTCCAATTTTTATCGTTGGAAACGAACGATGCATGATCGATTGGTCAAAAATCGTTTGTAAAAAAAGTAACCAACGACGCCGACGACCGAGAATAGTCGCTGGAAATGAACGACCGGACCGGCGGATCGGATTGGACGACGTTCGTTTACCATCTATCGTGTGTACGGTCGTTCAGTGATCGTTCATGGTCTGAGCATGCGCGATGAACGAACGTTCGCTCACTTCCTGTGGTGCACGTCACTTCCTGTATCGTTCAATCGATCGCATCTATTGTGTGTACAATATCTGCGAACGATCGTGTCGTTATCTGCATGTACAGGATCGGTGCTATACGATCGTTCGCAGATATTGTGCAGGATCGTTCGTCGTTCGTTTACCAACGATAATTATTGGAAGTGTGTACGTAGCTTTAACCCCCAGCAACCTCTGGAGAAACCCTGGTTGACAAACACCGATCAAACTGAATGATCACCAGTTTCCACCGTGTATCATGAACTTTATTAAAGTTTTCTGAAAACTTTCAACATATAACCAGTTACACAACCTGCACAAAGGTATAGCGGGAGGAACAAGGATGTTCAGCTCCACTTTAAACATCCCTGTCACGGTTTCCACATATGGGACATTAAAGGTCTGTACCCTCTGTCACTTCTTGGAACTCAACAAGTACATGCGGAATGATATTAAAGATGTCACTTAAACCTTCTCTATCCATCCAATCTTCAAAATAGATTTGATTATTCATATACCTTACATTGGTATTACTTTTGTTGACATATTCTATCTTTGTGCTAAAAAAATGTTTGGGAACCCCCTGACTATCATCCTTATATGGTATTGGTTGGCCATCCCGTTCCTAATCTATGGCCATTACAATTGAATGTCCCCTAAACACCAAGTGGCCAAGATGCTCCACTTTGTTGGAGGATGTCTGTGGGAATTTGCCCCCATTTGTAAGATCAGGTACTGATGGCGGGGATTTGCCCCTAATGGTGAGGTTAGGTACTGATGGTGGGGAATTGACCCCATTTTTTTAGGTCAGGTACTGATGGTGAGGATTTGCCCCCATTGGTGAGGTCAGGTTCTGATGGTGATGATTTGCCCCTATTGGTGAGGCTAGGTAATGATGGTGGGGATTTGCCCCCTATTGGTGAGGCCAGGTACTAATGGTGAGGATTTGCCCCTATTGGTGAGGCTAGGTACTGATGGTGGGGATTTGCCCCTATTGCTGAGGCCAGGTACTAACGGTGGGGATTTGCCCCTATTGGTGAGGCCAGGTACTAACAGTGGGGATTTGCCCCTTTTGGTGAGGCCAGGTACTGATGGTCGGGATTTGGCCCTATTGGTAAAGTTAAGTATTGTTGGTGGGGATTTTCCTCCATTTGTGAGCTCAGGTGCTGATGTTGAATGGAAAGATCTGGCTCACCATTGCAATTATTCCCAAAGGTCTTCAGTAGTGATGAAGTCAGGGCTAAATCGAGTTCCTCCAACACCAAATTGGTGACCCCATGTCTCTATGGAGCTGGCTTTGTACCCCAGGGCACAGTCATGGGGGAACAGAAAAGGGCTTTCACCAAACTGTGACCACAAGGCTGGAAGAGGACAATCGTCTGCAATGTCTTTCTATACTGTAGTATTAACAGAACCCTTTTACTAGAGACACCTGAACGCCATCATTTGGAGGAAGGGGGTCCCCATACTTTTAGCCATATATAGCAGGTGCCATTTTGGTAATAACTGTGCCCAAAACTAAGACCCTTTGATCATTTTGGCCTATTTGGTCTCTTCTTTTAGGTCCTTTATTGGGAAGCATTATTATAATTTTGCCTTTGCTGCTAATTTTTTACTATCTAATCACAGGCTGGGAAACAAGACATGAAAGTGTTACAATGGAGCAGAAGAGAAAAATCATGTCTCCTGCCAGACAGAGCTGTGCAGATGCCTAATATTGTGTAGGTCCTCCTTGCGAACTGTCCAGGCATGGACCCTACTAGATCTTTTAATCTTTGCTGCCCCCATTTCCCCTTTTCCTATAGTGCATCCTGCTTCCATTTCTTACCACGACACGCCCAACCATGATATAAAAGAAAACATGAATTACTAAAATTATTACTGACTGTTTTCCATTGCACCATGCAAGCAATACTTACTTGCCCATTGTTGGTGCATTTGCCGGTGGACTGGGGTGTATTCTGTTATCTTCATCTCATATTGGCCAGCATTGCAGTTTTCAGCAATTGTGCAGCTCTGGCTCCTTTGTGGGACCGGACACGATAGCCTCCCCCCATGTACACCGATAAGTTCTGAGCCCTCATCCCTCACAATTCGGCTTTTGTCACTCAGATCTGAACATTGGCCTTTTTTTAATGCTTCCAAAGCACTATTATCGGGGGATGACTGCTCACTTGCTGGCTAATATATCTTCCTTCCTTTGTCAGGGACCATTGTACCCAGACCATCAATGCCATTGCTTTATTTGGGTCAAGTTTAATGATTCGGCTGATTGATCGATATATTTTGCTGTTTGCCTGGAGTTCTCGTTGCATCGTCTGTGCTGACCCAAGAGTTAATTCATTCTTTGCACCTTCACCCTCTATGTGCATTTTCAAAAGCTTTCTATATTTTAAAGTTCAGTTTGCAGGATCAGGCAGATAATTATTGCAGAAAGAGATAGGCGATGGCCGGGGTCTGGAGACGGGGAAGATATCAGAAGGTCCAGGATGAGAGCGAGGAGGAACGTCAGGTCTTCATTCAGTGTTTTTCTGTCTGTCCTTTGTCACTTGAAGTTTGATGCCAACATACATGGGCATTTCTTGTTTCAAAATATTTGCTTAGTTTGGAGTTTTTTATGTTAAGTTTATGTTTTTGGCATGCAGCCTGATATTTATTGTATGTGTATATTATAGATATTGGACATAATGGACTGTTTATGAAACATATCAGATATTCCCTCAAACATTCCCTTTGTGGGAATTTTCCAGGTCCATGTAATTCAATGGCAATAACTGATTCCCCCCAAGGAATGTTAGAGGGAATGTCTGATTCCCTGTTTTATAAATGATGTTGATTATATTTTTATTCTGTGTCTGCAAAATCTTTATAAAAACTAAAGTTACATTGTAGGTCAGGTTGAAAAAAAAAATAAGTCCATCAAGTTCAACCACTAGGGAATTTTACTAGGAAAATATACACTCTAAGATCTCCCCACAGTCAAGCAATATTACTTTAAATTTTTATAGCGCTCACATATTTTGTCAGAACATTTATAGCCGGTGATGCCATCATTTGGCTGGTAATTCCTGGAATAGGGATGTCTCATCGCTGAAATCCCCCTGGACGGTTACATAGCCCACATGACAGTCAATCCCGCCACAACCATTCAAAACCAAAGAAAAAGTTTTGCCCTAAAGGTTAAGAAGTTTATATCCAGTGATGAGAAAAACGATTCATCGCATGGAAACGATTAACTTCCAATATGTACCATACATAAGATATTCACACGGTGCCCACATTCTAGGGTGATACACTGGAAAAACACACGAGGAACATCTTACCTTTTTAATAAAAACATCACAAGATGAACTATGGAAAAAGTAAGTAAGTTCCTTCAGCTATGGGTTTCTGGGATTCCCATCCTTCCATTGACATTTTAATGGAATTCAGCTAGTCAATAACCCTCTCTGGCATATTTGCATATCTGGGATATAATGCTTCAGATCATTATTGTGTTAGAAAATCAATTTCTTTTCCATCTTTCGGGAAGATTGCCTCATATTCTCATTAGACCCACTTTGATTTAATGGAGAATTCATAGTTGACTCAATGCTCATAGTTGACCTCAAGCTGCCCAGACACTAAAGCACCAAAGCAAACTCAAACTATAGCATTTCCATCACTATGCTTCACAGTTGGTATGAGGGTTTTCTAAAGTGTCCCTTTCAGATTACTTTAAATATATAAAAGTTATATATAACTTATATATAAGTTTTTACTGTGAACCAAGAACTCTTTGCTCACAAAATTGTTTGAAAAGGTCACGTTTTTACCTGTATAATCCATATCAATGTTCTAATATATATTATGGAATATGTAATGCTTATTTAGCCAATATTAGAAATATTGGGAAGGATGATGCCAGTAACCTCTAATTCTGCATATAAAAAGTTGGATTTTTACACTAGTATGGGGATAAAATGTACAATTGTAACTAAACATTGCAATGTCACTTCAGGGTCAGCCACAAATAGTTTTTTACCATTGTTACTGGGAAAATGTGAGTTTTATCATTTTTTGACTATTTGTTTTGGTAATAAAAAATGGCATTGAATTCTTTAGCCAATTTTAGGATTCTCAGACACTTTTATCCATTTTTGAAAGCTTCACCTCTAATTGTGGTGTTGATGGTTGTGGTCGTATGGTGGTCAGGTGATACAATTACTGCTTGGCATCAGGGATCGGGGGCTGAAACGGGTCACCAATCCGGGATGGATCCATTCTCATAAACATCATATCCATTTGGGAGCAACAATTCTATCTGATGCACTATAACTCGATAATTTCACTCTGACATGATCCTCAAAGGTGCACAAGACAAAAGGACAATTCCAGTGACACCATTTGCCCTATCTGATGTTCCAATTCTCTGCCCTCAAGCTGCTGGCCAGAGATTGTTGGCCATCATGCCCAAGAAGCCGTGGTTGGCACCATATGCCCTGGTGCTGCTGAATCTGGAAATGCTGGCTGAGGCAAAGGGGTTGAGGACAGATTCAATGACCTGCTAATGAGATGAGACATGCCATGCACCTTACACGAAAAAAGTCCTCCTAAGGTAGTGGCATGATAGGTGGTTTGTTCATAATAGCTTTTGTCTCCTTTTCAGCTTTGGAAATTCCCCAAATTTGCTGTGATAGCGAGGGTCTAGGAGTGTGGTCGTTTAGTGGTCATCTCTTCCGTTGATATCACCATTACACTTGTCGCTGCGAAAACAAGGCAGCATACCGGTGATCCCGTGCTGTGCACCATTGCAGTATCTCCCCATTTATTCTGTCTAGCAAGGAGAACAAGGAAATGGCAGCATCTCCTGCTTCTCTTTAGCCGTGCAGCCAGAGATGTACAGTATTTTATCGGCATCCCCAGCACAAACTCTGGGGCTGTTTTAGGAGTAAATTAGTTCCTGGCTTCATCCTGCACAATCATTGGCTGCTGGGACTTTATAGCCGTTCTACTAACAGTCCCCAGTGCCTGTTGTAGTGTTAAGCTGGGCTGACTTGCTACTGGAGTTTGAATTTGAAAATTTTGCTGACTCTGCCTGTTTCTGACAGATTACCTGTGTATGACCTCTGCACTGTCTCTGCTGGAATCCTGGTACTGCGTTATCGGTGGGCTGCTGGTCCTCTGCCAGCTCTTCCCCAGATGCCATCCCTTGCACACAGAAGTCCCGGGGACATTTGTGTGCTGGGATGGTGGATCTATCCTCCTGAGGCTGAGCGGGGGCTTGCTATAGGCGAAGAGTGCGGCGTTAGATTGGGGTTCTGGCATCTGACGAGCACTGGTGCTGGACCTTACACATACAACTTGTGATGTTTGCCAAGGTGGACTGGTAATCTGCCCCCCTGCTGTTGTCCTTCATTCCTTCTTGACCCCATAGATGTCTACGAATCTGATTACGACCTGTGTCACCTCCTAGCATCATGCCTTACCATTCCTGCTCAAGAATCTCTTCCCGCTTCTTTTCTTGATGTATGCAATCTCCCCTCTCTGGTGCAGTGGGCTCTCTTCACTAGCACTCCCCACTAACACCTCCATGGTTGTGGGGTAAAGGGTGAGAGCTGTTCCCCCTGCTCCATCTGAACCAGAGTGCCTCCTAACACGAAAATAAGTGGGATAACATCCTTAGTGCTGCTTTATTCCCACTGGCAAGTTTGGCCTCCTCCTTATAAACGTCCCTATGTGAAACCCATTCCTAACAGGCTGTCACTGCCCAAACCTTCCCAACCTCCCTTCCAATGCATTGTGGTGGAGACAAGACATTCACCCAATGGTCTCTCATTACGTCCCCATGTATTGCCTAGAAACCCCTACTCAAAATATGTCAAACATTTGCCACCAAGTGCTACTTGTCTACCCGATATTTTGCAATATACCCCCACCACAACTGCCACTTCTGCCACCAGTCACACCATCACTACTGCCCCCAGCATAAGCAGCTGCAGAATCCAAACAGTGAATAACATCTATGCCAGCGGCCCAGTTCTTCTCAGCACTTCTCTCTTGTAGTTCCTTTAAATGACTTGAATTGTTTGTGTAGACACAGCTCCTGCACCTTATGAATTCTTTTTTTTTTCATTTGATTCACACAAATTGCTTGACTCCATTTCATAATAGACAGAATTATTGTCTTAAGACAGAAGAGGGGGTTGAGAACATGTGCTTGAGGGACTGCTTATGAATGTTGCTGAGAAAGCGGAGGTACCCTGCCTCCTGGGTAATACATCATATTCACTGTCTGCATCTCCCCTACTGTGACTGAAATGATGAGCCTTTTTTAAAGCTCTCCAAGGATTCAGAGTGAAAATAATTTGCCTTTCCATACATATCAGGTACATCAATTTAAACATTGAATGAGAAAACATTTTTTGCTTGCAATATGGATATGTTTGTGTTAAATGTAGAATATGACATGGTTTTGTGAATTGATTATGTATATTTTGCAATAATAGATCCCCCGGTTTCCTGGAGAAGCCGACTAGATCCACGAAATGCGTAGATAACAGAGTTTGTTCCCTTTTAGGGAAAACCTAGAAAGGAGGATCTTGTAAGTAAAGAAGTTTTATATTGTCTGTCTGATCTGTTTTTTTTTTTAAATAAATGAGTTTTAAGTTGTTTAATGATATAAGGGATATCCTTATTAAGGATATTTTATTATATTAAAAAATAATATTTGGATGATTGTTGGGCTTAAAAGTCCCTTTATTTGGTAATCTACCTAAACATGTTTTGGCCTTTTTTAACATGACTGTACTAAGTAGATTCACATGTTGCATTTTCATTTTAAACTTAATTATAAATCACTTAATCTTATTATACATAACGATGTGTCAATATCCTATCCAAATAAGTCAGAGTTTAGTCATTTTCCACCTAAGAAATGATAAGCATCTGCAATTTCATGCTCTGTTTATGTATAATCCGTTTTTTTTTAAATGTATTATAAAGGAAGGGAAAAACAGACAAAGAAAAGGAAAATTAGGGGAAAGGGGATAACAATGATTACAATGCAGCTACAGTCATAAACAATATTGTATTATAAAGAAAACAAAACAAAATAATTAACATTTACCACATTTACCTCTATTATTCATCATAAAGCTTGTATTAGTAGTTTATGACAAGTATACATTTTCCAGAAAAATAAAATTCAAACTAACAACTTTATTTATCCAGAAAAAAATAATTTAAACTAAAATTATCATTTCAAAATCAGGTTAACCCTGTTCCAAAAGCTGCGCAAAACAAATTCTTACATCAAGACTTTACAGAAAATACTATAACATTTCAGTGAACGTCTTCAGAACATATGTACATAAATATTATATTGGTTATATCTTCATCTTAAATACAATTAAATATCTGGGGAATTTGTATAATAATCCAAAAAATCCCAAGATGTACAATCATTAGACCTATTCTCCTTCTATTCAATTTGATATTCCATGGCTTCAATCTCATTGACCTCACACAACCATTCTGACATATTAGGGGGTACATTTGTACCCCAATGACGTGACTATAGCCCAATGGCCTGCTGTAATAAAATAACATAAAATGCCCTTCTTGATCTGTTCTAAAGGACCAGGTAAAATGTAGTAAGAGTGATAGTGGGGTATGGACATATATATGGATCCAATATTCGGTTGTGTAGGTCAAAGTTTTTCTGCCAGAACGAACAAACAGATAGACAAGAGCTCCAAGTATGTAACATAGAACCTTGAAAGTGCCCACATCTCCCACAATGAGATAAATATGTCTGATCAATGTCCATAGGACATCTATACCATCTACCAAGAATCCTATATGATCTTTCTTGATTCTTTACTGGATCTATTTAATGTACAGCGCTGCGTAATATGTTGGCGCTATATAAATCCTGTTTATTAATAATAATAATAATAATAATAATAATCTAGACATCTTATGTGTTCATATGAAAGATATTTCTATTTCATTTTGATCAATATAAATTCCTATCTCCTTCTCCTAATAATGAACAAAGTGAGGTGGACCAGGTCGCATCTCATCTAATAGGATTCTATATATATAGCTCACATCATGAGTTGCTCTCTTTGATTGTAAGAGAAGTTTTTCAAATGGAATAGGCGATCCGATAAGATTTGAAGTTAAATATATATATATATATTTTATATTTTATTTTTTATTCAGCAATCTGCACTAAAATATAAACCTTCAAACAACAGAATATACAGCAATACCATGAATACAATTAAATCAACTGTGTCCTAGATCAAAACAATGTAACAATATACCAATAACATTCCTGTAGCAGATTACTGAGAAACTTTAAACGTTAAATTATTATTATAAGGGAATAAAAAAGGATGATGGGGGAGCAGGAAATACAGGAACAACAACGGTCAACAGATAGCGCAGCAGATACTTGAGAAAAACTTGAAGAAACAACCATAGAACAAAACAATTACAATTCTTTTTCGGTATTGAGAGATATTTCGAAGTGGTAGTATACTGAATCCAATAAAATCACGTCTTTCTAAATTTCTCACATCTCCCATGGCTTGATGTAATGAGATCCTCCATAGACATAATATCATTGATTCTCCCGAACACTGAGGCACAGTATGGGCGGTGGTGCTTTTCTAGAGTACTGGAATACACGCCTTTGCAAGGTTGAGTAAATGTTTAGGAAGAAAGTTATGATACTTGTTTTAGAGAAAGTGGAAACTTGCAACAGCACCAGTTCTGGTGTACTGTGGATTGAGACATCAGTTATCTCCTGAATGATGTCCGCCACCCTGGACTAAAAGGGCGCCAGGACCGGACACCCCCAAAATATGTGGGGCAGACTGCCGGGATTGTTCGTACATCTCCACCAAGTCCCGTCCAATTGTGGGTACATCTTCCCTAGAACAGTCTGAACCCCATCTAGTAAGCAGTTTGTAGTTTAACTCTTGATAAGAGTTACAGATCGAAGCCTTATGGCCAAATATAGGATTTGCTCCAACTGCTCTGGCGAACAGGTAATGTTAAGATCCCGCTTCCATTTAGTGACAAATGCTAGCCGTAACGGGGGTGACCCAAATAATAATTAGTGCATAAATGATAATGTAACCCGCATGGGCCCCTCTTCTAAACAAAGAGATTCAAAAACTGACAGAGTGGACAAAAAACTGCGGTGTAGGGATGGAGTGGAGAAAATGCGATAGTTGCATCGTCCGACAGTCATCTAACGTCTTGCTGCAATGTCGTGATTGGCATCCAAGCAAACACAGTGATAAAATGTTTCATCCGGAATACCCCTGCTTCACAGCAAACACAAAACAAAGGATCGGAAATACCAGGTTGGAACTGTGGGTGGCCCAGGATAGGAGACAGGTGAAGGATATATCCGGAGGCTTTATTTTATTTAGAAGCAGTACGTATAGTCAGACCAATGAGTGAGCAGATACTTCAGAGGTCGCATTTTGAGGAGACCACACCACTCCTGTCACCCATGGCTTCCGTCTCCCGTGCCTGCACCAGTCTAATACCCTGGCCAAATATGTAGCTTCATAAAAGAAGACCGGGTCCGGAAACGCTATACCCCCTTTGGTCTTGGGTAGCCTGAGAATTTGCTTGTGAAATCCTAGGACTATCCCCACCCCAAACAAAGTGGAGAAACTCCTGCCGAAACTTCTATAGCACTGGTAGGGGCACCAGAGGTGTCTGCAATAGATTTATTTACATTTTTGATATATGCTTGCAATTTATTTTAGGCCAACCATGCTGATCCTTGTAAATGTCGGGGTACCTTTATGTAAAAGTTGATCCACATATTGGTGTTCTTTAATATTCCAAGACAAAGGGCATCTAAGTGCTGGGACAAATTCTGGATTATTAATCTTAAGAAGTCAATGGACTTGGTCTAGTAGGCAATAAACATTGTTTTACCAAAGAATCCCATAGGGACAACACTGAAGTAACTGTAGGAGAAGTACATGAGGAGAGGATATGAAATTAAGAGCATAAACCAAATCAAAACATGCGAGTGTTTTATTTTAAAAAAAAAACATAATTTTTTGGTTTTATTTTGGTTCCAAGCCACAATCCTATGCAACAATGCTGCCCTAAAATATATCTTAAAATCTGGTATGGCCAGCCTTCCCTCCCGTGGGAGAGGATATGTTTGGTAATCTGGGCCTTCTACCCTTTGCCAAATAAAGTTGTAAATCAAACGATTAGGACAAGGGAACAGATAAGTTGGTGGAGGTGTTGCTATGTCCAAAAAATAATATAATATTTTCCCAGCCCAAAAATTTGTAACTCATTATAAGACTGGAGAGTGAACTCCAGCTGTGTAAGAAGAGGTTTATAGTTTCATTCTGCCATTTCTGAAATATTAGATGGAATTGAAATACCCAGATACCTAATAGATATGGGCTGCCATATAAAAGGGGATTGGATACATGGAGAATGAATGGAGACATTCGGAGCTTCTGTTTTATCGTAAAGTTACTTAATGCTCAAACTCCTTCATAAGTACGGATATTGAGATAGTTGGATATGTGATATATAAAAATATATCATCTGCAAAAATTGATAATTTATGTCACAGATCCTCACAGAACCCCTTCTGTGTCACCCAGCCCCTTGCTGCCAGCACCATCCCTGTTTCGGGATCCATCTCTTTGCACTCTTCCTGGTCCAGGTCATGTGATTCTTGGTCAGCTGCTCCCTTGCCTCAGAGGACTAGGGTGTTCCGCAAATGCACTCCCTCTGCTGGCAGGCATGTGAACAATCCCTAAGGCTATCTCATCACCAGCACTCCCCCTACTGGTGGGGTTGGTGTCTGTGGCTCACATGACCTACACTCATCACATGACATCCCCTTTTTAAGGAAGCGGTGTGGCAACAGGAAGTGTCCTTGTGGTTCTACTCCCAGGTTTCTACTGCTCCAGTTTCCACGTTCTGTTCCTGATCTATCCGTGTACCGAACCCAGCTTGTTTCCTGAGGACTCCTGGTTGCAGCCTGCCCAGACGTTTGGCTTGTTCGACTATTCTTTGGATTTTGCTCTACGTTTTGGTTCCTGTTAGAGTCACCTGCCTAGGCGGGCACAGGGGCCACAACCTGGCACTAGCTGGCTGCCCAACAACCTCACCTCTAGAGGCTCTGGAGAAGACCGAGCTACTGCTTAGACCCCGTGCCCCGTGCACGTCTACACCCATTGGGTTGGTGGCACAGAGGGTCCACCACTTGGCCCTGTGGAGC
>NC_092858.1:2246925-2249847 GCF_032062135.1 Pyxicephalus adspersus | reverse complement strand
GAAAAATTAAAGAAATGGGCCGATAATTACCGACATCATGTTATCTGGGTTTAGGTAATACAGTTATATTTGCTTCCAAGGATTGGGTAGGGAATCCCGTAACAAGTGACACCGCATAAAAACTGATAACATAAATGGAGGAGGTTACAGTTTTATTACCAGGAATATGTCAGGAGGAGATTTGGAATATAAGGAGGGAGATAATGAGTTCCGTTTTATCCAGGTTGAGTTTCAGCAATCTGTCGGCTATTATGGAATACGGAATCCTCAGTAAGGACTGTACTGCACAGGATTGTACTGTGGACTCGGAGGACTCCACCTTTTCTCATTTTCCAATTTGTTTTTAATATACGCTGAAGGAAGATATTTGGTGTAGATAATAATAAAAGGAGACTTGTACTGTTTATAAATCTTTCTGTGTTTGCTGCAAGGCTGATCCCCTCCACATAATACACTGACCCCCTGACCTTCTCTCTACATCAGTGGTTGCCACCTTTTTGGTTCTGGCAGACCCAAGTGTCAATCAAAGGGGGAGAAACCTCCCTCATAGTGACGTCATTGTAGCGTAGCCCCGCCCACTCGGATCTAAGCCTGTGATGGGAGAGTGGGCGGGTTATGTCCCGGGACACAGCCCGCCCACTTTCCTAAGCCTGGGACTTGTACGGAACGTGTTCTGTGGCTCTGGCCGGTGCTCCCCACTAGCGGGGTCCTTCTCCTGACATACCACCGGTTGGCGACCGCTGCTCTACATGACCCTTTATAATGTAGAAAATACTCCGCTCCTGGCTCTCTCTTTACATTTCCTAATTTACTTCATTTGCCCCTTGGCTGCCCAGTCAGACATATAAAGCCGATAACGGGCACCTGGGCACATTTTTTCTGAAACTTCGGATATTTCTTCCACCACCTGACTCGATCCTGAACTCACTGCCCGCTAACATTCCCTGCTGGTAACATGGCACGTGTTGTAAAGTTGCCAATGTCAACAAGGTTATAAAAAGTTTATAGAGCCGCTTATTGCTGCAATCTGATCTTCCGGTATTTCAAGATAAAGTACAACCACCCCCATTATCCACTTCTATACATTTTCAGCTGTTGATGACAGAACTGATTTATTATGAAGAGCTGTGAATATATTGAGCAGTGTTTCCCTTTATAACATGGGAGAACCCCTTCCATAATTAATATATCCACAGATCACATTACATTAGTGTGGGGGTCAGTGGGAAGAATTCCTCTTAGATTGCTGGCCATTGGAAAGAATGTCACCCTTACAGATAGCCAAAAATATCATTGGTGTCACTTATGCCTGAGAAGTGCAAACTGCTCATTGCCCAAGGAACCCCTAGCGCCCCCTGGAGGAGATCCAAACCCTGGGCAAAGGATTCCTCTAACCTCTAATTCTACATTAGCAGGTGTATATCTGAGATTTGTTTTATTGTATCTTTTTGATGTTCGATTAGTACATTTGTTTCAGTTTTTACATCTGGATTTGTAAACTCCACGATAAAAGAAAGTGTTTTAAAATGTTTTACTTTGTATTAAGTTTGACAAAAGTGGAAGATGAATAAATCTGTGAATGTTCTTTCAATGATGGTACAACACACTGCTTCTACAGATTCACAGATATATTTATGTGACCTTTATATTTTATAAAATAGTTCTTATTCAGCTTTTTTTCTGTAAATTCCCAACATGTATGTAACATTTTCACAGGGTTTTCTGCAATGATTCACCTTTTACTTCCAAATTCCTCACCATGGGAAATATTCATCCTAATCACTGGGAGTTTAGTATGATATCACAAGATTATAGAACTTTATTTAGGTTCACTGCTAGGAATACAATGCAACAGACTATGGCGGGGGGATTAGAGTGTCAGCTCTTCTGTACAGCACTGCGGTAGGAGAGGACTCGAAGAGCTTACAATCTAGTAGGTGAGGGAATTTCACACACAATAGGATGGTATGAATTGGTGAATATAATTGATGAATTGGTTGATCTAATTAAGGGTTTTCCAATCCAAAATGAATATGGTAATAGAAAAGTATTGTTGATAGAATTAGATGGGGGAGGGTAAGTTCCTATAAAGGTAATGGAGCGTTCAGATGGATTTTTCAACTGACAGCAACTAAACCATAGCTTAGTACGTATCCAATTGTTCCAATGTCTGTACAGTTCTAGTAACGTTTGTGTTCCGGGTGTCACATTGTGGCAATGGTTCCACCGATCTCTAACCAGCCGGTATACAATGTGACAATTCATTCATTGCTGTGTCTGTATGAATCCGTGTATTGCTGGTTGATGGATTCCAAAGGCAACACAATACCCAGCTGTCACACATTATAAGAAAACACCAAAATGTAACAATGTGCTCTGTGTATAAAAAATACCGTTCTTTCATTCTTCTGCAAGGAGAGGACTCGAAGAGCTTACAATCTAGTAGGTGAGGGAATTTCACACACAATAGGATGGTATGAATTGGTGAATATAATTGATGAATTGGTTAATCTAATTAAGGGTTTTCTAATCCAAAATGAATATGGTAATAGAAAAGTATTATTGATAGAATTAGATGGGGGAGGGTAAGTTCCTATAAAGGTAATGGAGCGTTCAGATGGATTTTTCAACTGACAGCAACTAAACCATAGCTTGGTACGTATCCAATTGTTCCAATGTCTGTACAGTTCTAGTAACGTTTGTGTTCCGGGTGTCACATTGTGGCAATGGTTCCAGCAATCTCTAACCAGCCGGTATACAATGTGACAATCCAGTCATTGCAGTGTCTGTATGAATCTGTGTATTGTTGGTTGATGGATTCCAAAGACAACACAATACCCAGCTGTCACACATTATAAGAAAACACCAAAATGTAACAATGTGCTCTGTGTATAAAAAATACCGTTCTTTCATTCTTCTGCA
>NC_092858.1:2244594-2245546 GCF_032062135.1 Pyxicephalus adspersus | reverse complement strand
TTATCATTTCTAGAAGGCAATTATCTTTACATTTGTGACACGGCACGTTATCCTGCAGGAAGTAGAAGATGGGGACACTGCGGGCATAAAGGGATGGGCATGGCCAGCAACAATACCAAGGGGGCTGTGGGATTTATACCATTCTCAGGGGGTACCAGGGGGCTCCCCCACACCATTACACCACCCCCAGCCGGAACCCTTCATACCAGGCAGGATGGATCCAGGCTTTCATGTTGTTGGTGCCCAATTCCGACCCCACCATCCGAGTCCAGTTTTGGTGACCCCGTGTGAGTCAAGATGCTACACTGGCTTCCCTGCAGTTCAGACCTGGCACTCATTGAAAACATTCAAACTCACTTTTTAAATATTTGCCCCAGCTTTCTCTTGCTAAAACAGTGAATAAAATTTAGAAGGATAACAGACAGATATTATACTCATCTTTCCCGTCTTCTATAGTATTGGGTTTAATGCTATCCACTGTAAGCTTGAGCTACTGAGCTCTGTAACCAGTGGGACTTTTCCAACAAAGTAGAGACAGAAAACCTTTCCAATGTGCCTGGTTATAAATGAAAATAGAAACTGAAATATTTTCATATCTACCCAGTTCAGTCCCAATAATATTAACTGGTCAGTCATAACCAAGAGCACAACATTCTGTCCTAAGTCATGAGTGGTATCTAAAATACAGAATGTGTTATGGAGGTTGGCATTCATATGCTCAGCTGGCATGACATGTTTATTCGGATTTTAATTAACTAATCAGAGATAATCTGGACATTTATATACCAGCCAGCTGTCCTGTGGGGTAATAAACCTTTTACTTCTCTCGTGTGATTGCACAGCTTGATTGTTATACACCAGTGTTGTGCTCCAACGAGTCCCAACGAGTCTGTGGGGGCAGTGCTATAATCTGGGTTACCTGTGGGGGCAGTGTTATGATCTGGGGTGCCTG
>NC_092858.1:2220933-2242937 GCF_032062135.1 Pyxicephalus adspersus | reverse complement strand
ATGATCCGGGCAGCCTGTTGGGGGCAGTGTCATGATCCGGGCAGCCTGTGGGGGCAGTGTCATGATCTGGGCAGCCTGTGGGGGGCAGTGTTATGATCCGGGCAGCCTGTAGGGGGCAGTGGTATGATCCAGGCAGCCTGTAGGGGCAGTGTTATGATCCGGGCAGCCTGTAGGGGCAGTGTTATGATCCGGGCAGCCTGTAGGGGCAGTGGTATGATCCGGGCAGCCTGTTGGGGGCAGTGATATGATCCAGGCAGCCTGTAGGGGCAGTGGTATGATCTGGGCAGCCTGTGGGGGGCAGTGATATGATCCGGACAGCCTGTAGGGGCAGTGTTATGATCCGGGCAGCCTGTAGGGGCAGTGGTATGATCCGGGCAGCCTGTTGGGGGCAGTGTTATGATCCAGGCAGCCTGTGGGGGGCAGTGTTATGATCCGGGCAGCCTGTAGGGGCAGTGTTATGATCCAGGCAGCCTGTTGGGGGCAGTGGTATGATCCGGGCAGCCTGTTGGGGGCAGTGTTTTGACATCTGATATATTCCCATGTGGGAAATTTTTTGACCAGAAGTATAAATATTAATCAGGCCACCATTTGCCGTCACCCCCATCTCCCATCATAATGAATTCCTGGCATAAATATTACTACGATGTCACATTCATTTAGGTGAATCCTCCGATGGAACAAATCGGTTTCTTCTGATTGAATAAATTTCCGCAGTGACGTCAGTGGTCGGGGTTTGCAGGGGACACCCTGGGGATATCCCGGGGCCCATGTGTGCTTTCCTGTATCATGTGATCGCTGTGTGTCAATCATAACTCGAGGCAGAATTCTTCCTAAATATTCTCAGCTTTTCTTACTCATGGTCACAGCTCAAACTTCTCCAATATTCTACTGGAAGTGCCTGGAAAGTAGATGAATCATTCCCTCCAAGACTGTACTACGATATTCACCAACATTCACCTATAGGAAGGGGTAATATGTTGGCGCTATATAAATCCTGTTCAATATTAATAATGATAATAAATATAAAAACAGCTTTAACAGAGATTGAATAAACTTCCTAATTATGAGAAAATAATGTTAAAAAATATTTTAACATTTGCAGATTTAATGGAATCCACAGTTGGACAAATCAAAAGGGTGTCAGCAACCTCACAATATTACCCCCCATTCCCCTTTATAATGATTTAATCCTAATACGCCCCAAGCAACATTTCCCTCCTTTATACTCTTCATAGGAAAAAATCTACAAAACTAAAAATAATAATACAAAAAGTCTGAATTTCTCCAAATATTCCCTGGAATCAATTACTGCCATTGAAACACATGGACCTGGAAGATTCCCTGAGGAAATGTTTGAGGGAATCTCAGATTCCCTGTTTTATATAGAAAGAGTTGTAATCAGAGCAAAGAATGAGGGAAAACCCCCCAATGGGGTCGCCCATTCTGGGTGTAAATGTTCTCATGTTGTGTCTTAGAAAGGATCATCCATTATTATTAATATTATTATTATTATCATTATTATTATTAATATTATCATCATTATTGTTATTAATACTAATTATTATTATTATCGTTAATTATTGTTAATTTTAATTATCATTATTATTATTATATTGCTGTGCCCATTGACATATGACTGATTCTTTGAAAAGTAGAAAGAGAAAGAAATCTGCATGACCACATTTTTCTGGCCATCAAAAAATATTTTTTTTCTTTCAATGTAAATAGAAATAATAATAATATTTACAAACAAATATACATATTGCAAAGGAAAACCTTGTTTGGTAAATAATGTGTGACGGTTTATTCTGCATCTATATATCATTGAAGGTTTTACCCCCCCCAGTACCCGATAATCCTGTGATTGGCTCACAGCAGCCACAAAATAAAGAAATCGCCTGGAAAGGAAAATTACGGGTAAGAATGAAAAGAATTTTCTGTATTCCAGGTTTTCCTTAGATTCACATGACGTGACCAGCAATGAAGAGCGGAATCCAACTCATTCCATCCAAAAAGTAGAGCTCAGTACTGCTCGAGATTTGTTATTTTTTAAAATAGTTACGGAGAGAATACACTTTCACCAGTGAAGCTGGGTGATCCAACAAACCTGGGATGGATCTGGTCCAGGATTCAAAGCATTTGCTACCGAATAGCAAATGATATTGAAGAAATCCATTCCAGGTTTGCTTGATCACCCAGCTTCACTGGTGAAAGTGTATTCCCTCCAGCCTTGGAGAGCTTTAATAAATCAGGCCCATAGAGCAGAGAAAAGCCCAACTCACTGCATCCCGAGCCATTGCACATTCTCCGGAGTGACCAAAGGATCTGCAACTTCTATTCCCCACACCTGAAACGTTTGATGAAGATGATGGCTGAGCAGGGCAGACTTGTGATTCAGAAAGAAGTGACTCAAATATTCCACCAAAACATTCTCCGGACCTGGAAGATACGTAGCCATGAATCCTCAAGGCAGCCCTCTGCCCAGGTGAAAATCAGGGCCAAGACCCCCAGAAGAACGAAGTCTCTTCTGCACCCATTTTCCAGGCGACATATGAAGCTTCTTCCTTTACTGATTGATTATAAAATGCATAATAGTCTTTGGGCTTCCCTTTGTGCAGCAATGAACCCATCGCCTCCCATTGTATGGCCTTCCCAACAAATCCAAATCTAAGGAACGCAGCTTTACCCCAATCTGAGAGTGAAGATTCCCATTGACTCGATGGGGAGGAATCCCGCATTTCCTGGAGGCTGCAAATTCCTCCATCTGTGATGATCTGATTGATTTACACATTAACTTGCCTGGATTCTTCCTTTTTGTCTCTGCTGGCTTCCTTAAAGCAATTTGAACAAATTTAGAAGATTATGGTTCAACATGTGGCACTTTCCTGCCAAATCTTAGAATAATTAATATATAAATATCTATAATAACCTTTCTCTGCTCTGGGAATATTGCAGAATCCCCATTTCCGGTGTGACCCTGTTTCGGGGATCTGGAGGAAAGCCATAATGAGCATGCGCGCTCCCTGACAAGATGGATTTACCATCATGGGACATCCAACCAGGACAGGAAGATCCCGGGACAAAGAAAGGAATGGGGGTATTGAATGGGGTCCTAGGGGGTGGGGTTGACCCATTGGCCTGCCAGCCGGAGAAAAGACACACGGAAATATAAATTAATGTTTTGGTTTTTTTTTTTACAATTACATATTTTTTTATCTCTGATCATAATTAAAGATTCTTCTATAGATTAACACATTTAAATTAGATTTCGATATTCCATTCTATAGATTTAACACATTATGATATATTTTTATTCCAGAGGTGTGGAGATCCTCACCGGCTCTAGCAAAGTCTTTGATAAAAATTATATAAAAGCTTAAAATGAATTCTGAGAAATGTCTGTCACAGGTTATTGAGGAATAGCAGAAGTGACACAGCAATGCTCACAAGTAATGATGAGTGTAGGATTCTGCTCCTGAAAAGGTCAGTGAGAGAGAATAGAAGAAGTTGGCAATATGTTTGACTTCGCAGCAATAAAAAAAGCAGCATTTACATCCTATAACAACGCAATATCAGGAACCGCAAAATGTCATCCATATCCTGCAGAGTCAATCATAAGAGGAACAAGGAAAAACTTTAAAACTATTAAAACTCTTATGACATCAATGCCATGCTGAAGCATGGAAGGAGTCAAGTGAAGCTCTTTTTTCGGTACAGGCTCATACACCCTGGGGCCAGGTTTGGGTGGGGCCCATATAGCCTAAACCTGTTCAGCATTGGGGTTAGTGTATGCAAATTAGAAAGAATTAAGGTTGGGGTGAAGGGAAGCATTGGGGTTAGTGTATGCAAATTAGAAAGAATTAGGGTTGGGGTGAAGGGAAGCATTGGGGTTAGTGTATGCAAATTAGAAAGAATTAGGGTTGGGGTGAAGGGAAGCATTGGGGTTAGTGTAAGCAATAGGGCTAGAATTGGGGGTAGTGTTAGGTCTCATCTTGTTGTTAAGGTTAGCAATAGGTTTAAGTATTTGGGTTGGTGCTGGCATTAGGCGGTTAGCGTTAGAATTTGAGTTAGTGTTGCAATTGGGGTGTCAGGGTCAGGGCTGGAATTGGGGTTGGGACTAGAGA
The DNA here is from genome assembly GCF_032062135.1 of Pyxicephalus adspersus. NCBI lineage: Eukaryota > Metazoa > Chordata > Amphibia > Anura > Pyxicephalidae > Pyxicephalus > Pyxicephalus adspersus. The sequence continues at coordinate 2,238,813 of NC_092858.1, read as the reverse complement.
AGGGTTACAATGGGGTTCAGTGTTAGAATTAGTGTTGGAATTAGGGCTCGTGTTGGTGTTGGTGTTAGCAATGAGGTTAGTATTGGGGTTGGTGGTGGCATTGGGGTAAGTGGTAGGGTTGGTGTTAGTATTGGGGTGTTAGCAATATATTTGCAATATGATTTAGTGCTAGCACTGGGATAAAGGTTAGGAGGAAGCTGTAACTGCACCACAACTTCACCGCCAGTGTGAACAAAGGCAGTCAGTGGAAATGATCACTAATGATTGTCTAGTAATTCTGTGAGATATCAGCTGATTGTGAGCTCTGGGAATGATCGAGCAAAATGTTCAGATTCCACCGACTCATCATTGGGCCCAAAATGTGGTTGGTGGGGGAGGGGGGGAGTTCCTGGGCTGCAGAAAACAAAACAGAATACCACTGGCTGTGACTCATCACCAGGAAAAGTGAAAGTACCGGGTGAATGCTATATAACCGGAGAGATGAATGTCAGAGATCAGACTCTGCCAGGGAGCAGAATGAATCTCAGCACTGCAGCGATGGAATGCAGAGATTTGTCTGATTGGATACAAATTGGTCAGATTGTTTCACTTTGTTCATATTGCTTGCTTCTGCAATTAGAAATCAGGTTGTACAATCCGATTTAAAGATTTCACAGTTCCTTTGCATTTTATAGTTGGTAGATTTAAATCGATTGTACAATGAGGTTGTAATGTTTGTAGTAAGGTGATTATCTGTCATATAGAGACGGACTGCTGAGATAAAACCAATTATGTGTTCATAGAATCCAATGTTTGCAGCCAGGTCAGAGCTGACCCATTGACTTACATTGGGAGAGAGAAGCAGTAAAGTGCAATCAGCAAGCTGCAAAACTGAGCAGGAGGCAGAATATCTGCGTGTGTATGGGAATCGATCATTTCATTATCAGGATTTGATGTCTCAGAGCTAATGGCCCCGATTTATTAACGTTCTCCAAGGCTGGGGGCAATACACTTTCATGAGTGAAGCTGGGTGATACAGCTAACCTGGAATGGCTTCACTTCTGAAAGTGTATTCTCTCCAGCCTTGGAGAATAAGTCAGAGCCAATAAACCGGGAAGTACCGAGGCCACAGACACAGAGATCAGATCCTCAAAAGGGGGTCAGCGCTGCACACGTGACCAGAACCTCTGAGCTTCCTATGTGGCTTTTCTTTTATCTCAGCAGGTGTTTCAGTAAAACCCAGGCAGCCACTAGAGGGAGCATTAATCTGTTACACAATAATTGAAATATGGAACAGCAAAGTGGAAATATTTAACCTTTACTGAGTGAGAACACTTAGATTCATATAGTGAAGGAGCGCAGGGTGCCGGGGACTCCCCGAAACATTTTACACGTGATATAAAGTTAACAGAACCTCACCGGAGCCCTGTGATTGGGGGAGGTCATTTGGTTCCCTCCTCCTGAGAACACCACAGTGTGGGGGGTGGATTGATGAACGATTTCCCCATCAGCCATTCAAATCCCTAACTGCGCACTAATAACACTGTCCCATACTGACACCTAGTGGCCAATTATCAGACGTGCACAGCAGTCACAATAGTAAATTCTATCTATTTTATATTCTGATGAATGTAGGCAGTGAATCTACGTGCACTAACCGAGGAATAATTTATAAATTAACCCTTAGGAGGTAAATTAGCCAGAGTTTATTTTAAGGGGGTAAATAGGGTGCAAAAATGACTACTTTCAAACACCCAGTATTAGTGGTGGAGTCTGATCTACAGGAGACCATGCTTTTATAAAGTCTCTGAATAGTCCCACAGCGGCTAAGACAGGAAGTGAAGTCTCCTCAACAGGCCGATTGTATATTTCCCACCAATGGGCTCTGGGGGGCGCTCTATCACAGACCATTCTCTATATAGTCTGCCCTGGACATTGGCAGTCTTTGTATATTCCAGGCACACACAAATGTCGGTCACCACACACCGGCCATGTTGGGTTATCAATCTGGCTTCTGATTGTCATCATTTTCACCCCTGACCAGGTGAAAGTTGTACCATCCAATGCACGGCGCGCACAAAGTGGCCAAAGTTCTACCTCGTCTACTGGTTGGTGAATGACACATTCATTGAAGACATGTACCCGGATGGACGGGTGAAAGAGGCCAAGGACAGGTGAGGAGCGGCTCTGTGACCCCACACAATCCGAATGTTACAAAATGTTGTCATTTCATTCATTCTGCTGCCCTGAGGGTGAATATTTCTAGAGTGAAAGCAAATCTCAGCGGTCTTCCATCACTGGGCTTCAGAAAAGTTTTGTTGGTCCTCTCTATTCATCCGGCACAAACCGAGTCAGAGCCCAACCTTCCGGTCCATGGCGGACTGGCGACTGGCTTTCTGAGCAATGGCGGCCTCTGTATTCTATCATTATGTCATGTTGTATATATACCGGAGGAAGACATTAGTTACATAGGCAGACTCTGCTTCCTCCTTCATAATGCTGCATGGTGATTGGACTTTACTGGTCTTCTCCCCCGCAGTAGCAGCCTATCACATATCTAGAAACCAGGCCACTTATTGGGTCTCCAATCAGAATTCTGATCCACCCCAGAAACAAGTCACCTGACCAGCACTGAAGGGATCACAGGGTGGCAGTTAATAATGAAGCCTATTACGGCAATAGATTCACTGCGGTGGAAAAGGACAGGTTTATTTTAATTTGTTTTTCACCCGTTTGTTTTCCCGCAGCATCAATAAAAGCAGCACATCGTGTGACGTGAGCAAGGCTCTGGTGTTCAAATCCACACAAAGCGACGATTTCACACGGACATTCACCTGCATCATCCAGGACCCCGCGGGGGTGGACACCAAAAACATCACACTTGTACCGAAAGTCAAAAAGAGATCAAACAGGAGATCCATGAAAAGAACTCTAAAAAAAGGGGTGCAAACTTTAATCTAAAGTCCAATCAGCGGCGAGGAATCTTCATTCTGCACGGAGTGATTCCCTATTGGACAATAAGTCAGTGAGGGCTTCAGGATTGGTCGGTGGTGGTTCTGCTGGAATATGGACAGCAGAGGTTACAACATGAGAACCAATCATCTGTGGGGACCTTTATGGGATCGTCAGTCGCCACATTGTGCAGATTTGTGTTATAAAGAACAAATATTTCATTGGTGGTCTCAGGGGACAGGTAGGGGCAGATTTTGGAGATGTTGCGTAGGTGAAAGTGACCGGACCTGGAAATGTTCTGAATATGGGGGGTAGATGAGAGGGCGGAATGGAAGGTGACGATAAGTTGTTTTTTCCAGGTTGGGTTTTAGTTCTTTGAGGTCCCTAGCACATCCCATTGAAATCCCATTAAGGGCCCCCCGGTCCCTATGCGCCCGCAGGTAACCGGTTTGCTTCCCCCACCCCTCCCACATTTGCAGTAAAAATGCTCTGATTGGGTACAGACAGATTTTATTTTATAAAAAGGCGGAATATTCACATTGCACACAGATGATTGGTTATAAAGCTTCATGTCAGCAGACAAATGTCCAGGAAAAGAACATATAAAGCAATCACACCATCACATATCTGTCACAACTTGGCCTGAAATCCCCGGACAAACCTGGAGACAGAGCGTCAGCTCCTATGGTTCAGATGGGTTCCTGACATTAGAAATGAGCTCGGTGCCGGAGAGATAACATTCACACCTTGACATTTCCAGTCCAGCCAAGCTGAATCTTTTCTGAGTTTTATCTAAAGAGTTTCTGTTCCATGATTGAAGACCCTTAGGTGTACAAGGTGACGGTATATGACAGCACTATTTGGTGTGTTTTATACAATGAACACAATCATTTCTCATATTTAACATTCATTATTGAGATGGGTGAAAAATAGAAATGTTACAGCAAATCTTAAGCGGAAAAATATACAACATGTACAGGTTGGGGAGAGCTTAGTGCAGGGTGGGTCCTTAAATCAAAATAAATCCATTGTAAATGGCAGAGACCCGGAAATCTGAAAAGGCGGCATAGAGAAGCAGCAGCATCAGAGGGGTTCAATATCGACCTGGCCTTAAAGTACCCCAAATATGTGGGAAACAGGGGGCGCTGTTGCTGGCTTTTCTTTTTGCTTTGTGACACGGAGCCGATAGAAGAATACAGATCAGCAGAGAAATGATAGAAACCCAGAACAGATGGGGGGCTCAGAATAATATTCCTGAAATATTGCCTGCAGCATTCAGATCGTATTGATGTCTCAGGCAGATTCCTTTCTTACCCCAACATTTGGGGTACCGGGGCAGATCTCACACATGCTAAGGAATGCCGAAATACCAATATAAGTGTGAGGCCACTTCAGCATGGCACAGTACAAGCCCAGACATTAAGGAAGGGAAATCTCTTAAAACAGTCCTGGATATCCATAAGAACCAGGCAGGTTTTGGGATAATCAATTCACCTCAAGGTGCTTTAGGCACCGTCAGCAGCTTGATGAACCTGGGCTCAGAGTCTGTGTCCTGACCCCCAAGATTTTTCAGCTGGTAGCCCAATTTTTTAGGTGCTGGGCGGTGCGCCCGGCTAAAAGGGCCTGGTGGGAAAACAGATTTAACAAGAAAAAGATGGAGGAGCTTCAGATGTGCCATGTGCAATGCCAGTAAAGAGTGATGGGGGGGTCGGTGTGTGCAGGAAGTGAGGACAAAAATCCACAGATTTTAATTTAGTGGCCGTTGTGTAGTGACGAATAAAACAGATGTGAACACTTTACTTGAGTCTAGAACATGGTTAATTAGTGATCTAGATCTGGTCAGTTTAGGGTGGAAACCCTCCGTAGTTTGAGGTGTGGGTGTCTCTTGTGGTGGGGGTTAGGAATTGCACATAAAAGAATTTGTGTGATGGGACAGCAAATTCAGGGAAGTAGCCGACTTACACCACCAGTGTCAATCCAGGACAAGAGTCTGCACCCTGCCAAAGTGCTCAATAGGTTAATGGCTGCCTTCAGGTATGGGGACTAAAATAAAGCTTTTCCTCCATTACTACACAAGGAAGAAGAATTGGCTGGCAGTCTCCAGTCTCATACAGAATTAAATATTAGGTCAATGTGCAGATCAGCAAAACACCATGGAAAATATCTGCATACATTAAAATGATTCTCCTGCTCAGGATCGCCCCACTGTCCTCTATATACACACAGATCACTTCTCTGAATACTGCACTGCTAGCCAAAGAAATATAAACTAAACAGAAATAAAAGAAAAAAAGAAAATTAAACTTTTTTGGGGGGGGACACCACCAGATAAAATAAAAACGACCATAATAAAAGACAACAGAAGCCAACTTTCTTTCTTAGATTTTAACACAGGTTCTTGCTTGTTCTTTAAAGTTCCCTGAATGGGTTCTGTGTACCTCCACAATCCACGGGTTTCATGCTGGAACCTTGACAATCGAATAGCCAAATAGGATGAAAGATGGCTGCTGGTCAATATCTATATCAGAAAGCAAGCAAAAGGGCCGAGACAGGACACCCCATTACTACAGGGAGGCGACTATTTAGTAGCAGGGGTCAGCTTAGACCTAACACGCTCCGATATAAACAGGAGACCATATACAACCATCATATAGGGCCAAAGCAGCAAGTTAGGGGACTCCTTGGGATTGCAGACCTTTGCTGGTATCCTTTTAGGTATTAAAGAGTCGGTTTTAAAGCAACACCATCTCAGAAACCTGTGTAAAAACAGAGGATGAGAGGCTCAGGAAAGCTGCAGGACAATCGCTGCACAAACTCATTAAAACCAGGCCTGGCTCTGCAGAAAATGCTGACATTGTGTTTGGGCTATTCATGTCTCACTGTAAGCTCAATGTCTTTGTGCAATGTCATACAAGTGCCAGTGATGGCGCTCTTCTAGATTACCATGGTCAGGCTGTGTAGCAAATCTCAAATTAAAATATAGAAATGGGTTTAGGTTGCAGGCAGTAAAAACTCCCAAATCTCATACCAATCCACACACACGGAAGATTGAAGAATAAAGCCGGCCAATAGGCTGCAGTCTACTTTTCTGTTCACTTTGCTGGTCAGACGACTTCACAAGCATTCAATGTGTCGTGGTATAGCAAGCATTTCCTTTACACGAGTGGAGGGTTATATGACAAGGCTTTAAAAGCAGAGGGAAGAGCTCGTATGGCAGAGGATGGATATATATTTAATAAATAGAAAAAATGCTAAATTACAGAGCCACGGCAATAAGGCACTAAAAGATTTAGCTTTATATCCTGCAAAACAAAATAATTAAAAAAAAAACTGCCCTGCAAATGATGCATACAAAAAACAGGCGAGCGTGATACGTAGGCAACAATTCTCAAATTCCCTCGAGTGTATCGTTCTTTAGAAAGGAAAAAGATTAATTTTTAAAAGGACTCCAACAAAAAAAAAAAAAAGGTTCTTCCAGGCCGGGGCAGCGACATATTTCAGGGGGGTCTCTGATACACAGCGAGTCTACTTGCACAAAGCATGAACGATTGTTGGGTTGCTGCTGCGGAGAGCACGGATTCTGTGTGATTAGCGGAGTCACCTCTGCCTTAGGGAGATGTGCGAGTATAGCAGTCTGTAATGTTTAAAGCGGCTTTCCTTCCAAAAAGTCCTTACAAGTCCTTACTTGTTCCGCTGCTTACGCTCAAAGAACTGAAAAGGAAAAGAAAGATAATGTTAGTGTGTCAACAAATCCGGAGGTTTGCTTTAGGCTGATAGCAGGGCAAAGACTAGGTGGCCACTGGAGGTGTCAACAGCTCCAGTCCTCCCAATATATTTTTCCAAATGTTATGCAGGGTTGTCGTTTGCATCTCTGCCAGGCATGGGGGGGTCCTATGGGCATTAAATGCTGCCCCTCATACTCACTTTCCTCCTTGATATTTGCTCGGAGCACCTTTTCCTGCTCTTAGGTGAATTGTAATATGGGAGCTAGGTTTTACATATTCTAGAATACTTTCTTGTCATAGGGTCATTTTTTACTTACTTATAGTCTTCTACGTAACTATAATAAATGAATAAAGAATAATCGGCCAAAAGGGAACAAAAAGTGCAGTCTTTGGGCTTACACACAAGCAGAACCGCTGCCAGTTTAGCACGGGACTGCCTGATCCAATATTCACACTGGTAATCGATTGGTCAGAACCGCTCTAGTTTAGCACAAGACTGCCCAGTCCAATATTCAGACTGGTAATCAATTGGGACACACATTCTGCTTTTTTGATCATTCTTTTTGGGATAAAAAGTAATTAAAATTTTTGATTTATAAACGTATGAAAGTTTGAGCACAGCAGAACGATTCTGCACAACAGATTTTGTGTGTCTAGAACATGGTTTAATATAGTGATCTAGATCTGGTCAGTTTAGGGTGGAAACCCTCCGTGGTTTGAGGTGTGGGTGTCTCTTGTGGTAGGGGTTAGGAATTGCACACAAAAGAATTTGGGACAGCAAATTCAGGGAAGTAGCCGACTAACAGCAGTGTCAATCCGGGACAAGGGTCTGCACCCTGCCAAAGTGCTCAATAGGTTAATGGCTGCCTTCAGGTATGGGGACTAAAAAAAGATTTTCGTCCATTACTACACAAGGAAGAAGAATTGGCTGGCAATTTCCAGTTTCTGTTGTGGACCCAACAGAACTTTGTGTGTTTTCAATCTCAATATACCAACAGGTCAGATTTATCCATGTCCAACCGAAACCTAAAAATTGTCCTGTTACAATTGGTTGGCCCCTGAATTGTCTTTAGATTCCCTATAACGATCTATACTATATTGGGCCAGATCTTTGGGGGCATCCCAGGTGCCTGTGTTAGTAAAACCAGTTTCTCCACGGATAAAGAGATAACCTGGTCTTGGGAAGGAGACAAAGCGGTGTGAAAAGATCTTTATATTCAGCCAGGAAAATTATGTCAGCCAATTCCAAATATGAGACATCTAAAAAGTTCCTGAATCCCCAGGCCCAGCCTTGGTATTGAAGAGAGTTTAATTTTGTACAACAGACTTTTAACTAATATCTGAGGATATTTCACTAGGGGGTCACCATGCCTAAATATATGACAGGAGGGGGTCTTCTTTTTAATGTACATAGCCTGACTCAGATCATTTTTATTATATTTATAATGCCAGTTTTGCCAATATTCAACATTCTGATGTGAAATCCAATTAAGGAGCAGAGACATGTGAACACGCAACACCTAAATCACCCATAATCCACCGTGTGCATCATCACCCTCCACCATTACCTGGGACTCTGCTGCCCGTGACACCTAAGGAAACGAAGAGTTGGTAAGCAAAACAGAACTACACAGCAAAAAGTTCACAGCTACTCCTGGGATGGAAATGTATGAACAGAATTCAGTACTGGGGCAGACTGAGCATTCCCATATTTTGTAGTATGTGCTCACGGAGTATTTACTGGCACCTCTTATATTAGATACAAATTGTACTGGTATTGATATACCGTCTGAATTAGCACCTGTTGACAGAAACATGGGCCATCCATTGTCATGTTTCGTCACTGTAACCCATCTTGAAGTCAGTGGATTACAGTGATGAACGGTCATAGTAATTTGCAGCCAAAGCATTAGGGGACAACCATTGCTGCAGAGTTGGGATTGGACAATTAATTTGGAGATTTTATAACTTAATAATTAGCATATCTGAAGACAAGAACTTTATTTCTAATCACTGAACCTAAGGTACCCACCTTGCTGGTTGTCTTGGGAGACTTTGTTGTGGATGCTCGCGGGGACTTCCTGCTTGGCGATTTGCGAACTGAAAGGCGTGGGGATTTGCTGGTGCCACTGGTAGATCCTCGCCCCTGGGGGGTATTTTTCGGAGTGGATTTTTTGTTGAGACCTCTCTTCAGTAAAGTTGAGCCCAGCTTCTTAGGTGTGTTCAGGATGCTGAAAGTCATGGTCTGACGACGTGAGCTCTGTGCCTGGCGGGTAAGAACAAGTGGTAAGAACTGGACACAGTAACATTTATATATACACCGTACTAGCCACACACCCCACATAAATACATAAATCAGCCTCCATAGGTCCATACAAGTCATGGGTACTACATGCATACAGACAAGACCTCAATGTTCTGCAGTAAGATGGGCAGTAAAGTGCAAAAACAGCAGCTGAAAAAAAGTAAAATTACCAACCAATGTAAGTGTACTGCAGTATCAAACTTGGTTAAATCTTCACACTTAATCTAAAGCCCAATTTATTTTGCCTCCTTATAAAACGAAAATACCTTCTCGTCCAATTATTTTGCCATCTATGACCCAGGTGTTAAAAATATCCTGACTTCCTATCCATTAGACATAAGGAAATCTCAGACAGATGTCACTAAATAAAAGGTTAACTTTTTCATCTACCATAAATTATGAAGTGCAATGGTATGCTTGATACAGTCCGACTGTAAAGTAATTGGCCAGCTCAACAGCCACCATTAGAAGAATTCTTTTTCAACTTAAAATGTAAGATTTTCTATCATTTGGTGCCTCAGTGACAAAGTTCCCCTTGACAAATAGTGGGTGGAAGCAGGAAGAGACATCAATAAAACCTAAAGGAGTGTTTAACCCTTCCAGGGGTTATCGATAATTGTAATTATTTTAAACCCGAACCAAGGTCGGGTTTATCGCTCGGGTGGTGAAATGGCCTCCAACCTTCCTTTCAGTTTTGTACAGATGTACAAGCTCCTCTCTTGTACATCAATATCTGCAGAAAGACTAACGGAGCCCCTCTCATTTCCTGGTCAGAGGACATTCAGCATCATCCAGCTTATCGCTCAGTAGCCAGGTTGTCTTTCATTTTTGGAGTTTCTTAAAATAAGTTTGTCTAGAACACCCACACATACAGATTGCCAATTACCCATCAAGGTATTTGGATATTTGACTAACTACCACTATGTGAACATTGAAATTAGCTTGGAGGAGCCATGTGCTAAGATAGGGAAAAAAGCAACATTGACTGGATTTGCAGGTTCAATAATTTAATGAGTTGCTTTTTTTTATGCAAGGCAAAATCTTATCCCTACAGAGGACATTCCATGAGACATTACTTTAGCAGCAGTTTTTGTGTTAGGATGTCACTCACCTGCTGGCTGATGCTTGCTTTGCTTTCTGCAGTGGAAACTCTGCGGGACTCCGGCTTGTCTTTGGGAGTCATTGGCCGAGGAAAGCAACTTGCTGACTTCTTTGCCTAGTAAAAGAAGAAGCTACATGAATTCCAGGCTCATGTGGTCATAGAGATGAAGAGGAATGGAAATTAAACAGTAAACGTTATCCACACATAGATCAGTACATTTCTTTATCTATGTTTGCATATTGTTATTTGCATTTGTCTCAAGTTCCCATGAGGAATCCAAGTAGGCGAAACGTTTCGAGCTTAGGAGACTCACGTTATAAAACAAAACTGCTTCAAACAGCCTTTTACAGCAGGATCTTTATCGGACAGGAACGCTTTGGGATTACCTGAAACGGTCAGAATTTCCTGTATAGTTGTCTTATCCTTAACAAAGCCTTCCCCTGGAGGAGGCTGGGATACCTTACAAATCTTTGTATTTTAACACAAAGTGGACCTTTGATACCTTCAATAACTTGAATAATAATTTATTGCCAAAAAAACTTCCCTTTGTACTAATCTTGATCATATGGGGGTTGGCAAAAACTAGTATTTACCAATTGTTATATGATGGAAGATTTACCTATTACCCTTTTAACATATATAGCTCTAACATATTATTTGACAATAAATTGCGAGCTCCTCTGAGGGACAGGAATACGACTATGAATTATATACAGTGCTGCATAATACGTAAAACACTAACAGTGAGAATATTAGGCACAAAAGGCGAGCAGAACTAGTAACCCCACATAATGGGCATGTCAGGTGTAAAGACATGGGTGCCCTGTAATGAATGGTAGAAGTGTATCAATGTTTTGTTACCTCTGGGGTGTCCGGACCATAGTGTGACTCCTCTGTCACCCGTTTCATCTGTTGTCGGGTGGTTATTCCACCTCCTCCTGAAGACAGCTCCATCCCAGTGTTAGCCAGAGTCATCCTTCGGGTGTTGGGTGGAGGCTCATGGATCTGGATCTGAGAGGGTAGCAAAGTGGCTCGTCGTAATGTCTCTTTGGGGTCTCCTGTCTTCATCTCCTCATCAGTTATGGTGGAAGATAAAATGGACGGCTGTGGAATAAAAAAAAACAAGAGATATAGAAAAGTTACTAAATACATTTAAAGCATTACCCAATGTCCATTCAAAACCTCCAAAGGGTCAGAAAGAGACTAAAGTTAATTTAAACATTGTTTTAAAGAAGGGTAACTATGCTTTGGCTGAACTTTTTTTTTTTGTCAACAACCCCTAGAAAAGCCACATACCCGAGACTCCAAAGGATAAGACGTCTTCAGGTGAGGAGGGCACGCACGGTTCCGTTGCTGCAGTTCTGCTATTCTGGTCCAGTCTTCCTGAGGGTCTGGTTCATCCTGGCACGTGTTCACATAGAAGCTGCTGCGACCTGGAAGGAAAAAAGTGACGATCTTTAATCAGTGCATGCAACAATCTCAAATTTTGTAGTGTCTTTCTGTATAACCTTCAACATCTCAATCTTCGGTATGCTTTGGCTCAGTTGGTATTCTACCAAATTATAAGCTGACTTTCTACTCCATAAAAATGTGCTGTAACCCATCACATGGTATCTCATTCCCTTTTCAGGTACACTGCTAGATAAAGCTTAGAGTGAAACTTCTGTTAAAAGCATTCTTTCCCTCCAGCCTAATCCTTCTTCGCTTAGATGTAACAATTTGTAAGCAAGATTAAAAATTCTATTGTTTGTGTAGGAGGGTACATCCTAACCCTGCACAAATTTAGTAAAAAGGTGATGTATATAATTTACTCAACTGAGAAGCTAAAAAAAGGTAAAGCAGTGGTAATCTATCTGCTGTGTCCTAGACAAACGTACCGCTAGCCTGGGACAGACGGGCAGAAGTGCGTGTTTTAGCCCGGTATCCGGGTAAACTCATCAGGACAGCGCTATCAAAGCTGTCATCAGATGATGTGTGCTGGGATTTCACCAGAGACTCCTGGGACGGCAGGCGTGTGATAGACGGGGCAGAGACAGCTGGCTGCGGTTTCCCACTTCGGCGTGTGCTGCTTTGCTGATTCAGAGCTTGGAGAGAGATACCCGAGCGCAGGCTATAAAATGAGCTGTTGGCGCTCTCTGGCTCTTGTTCAACTTCTTCCTTTGTTCGCTGTGGTATAACAAAAACATATGAAATGATTAAACAGACAGAACACCAAATCTGTATTCTTGGATGTAATTCTAGGTATTGAAGATAAAGTATCAACATACAGTGTCCTCCCCAGTCTCTTTTAGCTGGGCGCACCACCCGGCACTTTTCAGTAACCCTCCGGCTGTTTTTGAGTGGTTACTGATACAATACAGGGGCTGCCACCCTCCTACAATTTTTTTCCCACCCGGCTTTAAAAAATTTCTGGGTTGAACATTAGAATAGTAGGTCTCTGGGTGAGCAACCTTTACTCACCTTGGTCATCGTTATGTTGATGATCTGGGTGGTCCGTCTTCGGGCAGAGCGGGATTTCTTAGTAGAGTCCAAAGAAAGATCTGCTATTGAGCCAATGCTGCTGTCCAGCTTGGACTGTGCACGGGTTGTAGGGATTGGGGTGAAGTAAAGGCTCTCCAGGGACTCCACCTTTTTGGGCAGGCGGTTGGAGGAAATGGGTTCAGGACTGTGTACTTGTGCGGCAGTGGAGGAGGGTTCCCGATGGGCTCGCTCGTTCTTTCTGTAAGAAGACATTCTGATGAGGGCATAAACATAACAAAAAATCAGATGGGGATCTATCACACAGCAGAGAACAGTGATACATCCAGATTTTTACACAGCATATATAAAATGTCATAGGTTCCTTTCACTTTTTGCCCTACCTATATACACAGTGAGGGCAACACCTAAAGTTCCAAGAAGTACATAAATAAAGATAAAGTGACCCCACTACTGGAAATCGCAACAGCCAGAGATAGTAAGAAGCCAGCAAGTGATGTACCAGTTGTCACTTCAATAAATAAATAGTTTTTTTTTTTTTTTCAAAAAAATCCTAGTGGATCACACAGTTACCTTGTGGAGTTCATTGGGCTTTCATCCCCATCACTCAGCTCCAGGCTGTCTGTACTGACATCTGCATGACTTCGAGTCTTCCGCGGGGGCATGAGTGTGTCTCGGCTCTTTAAGGCATCAGTGGCCACCTGAAATTTGCCCAACTGCCTCAGCTGCCGGTCTGCATACTCCACCTAACGAATGGAGCAGAGAAATGTTTACTATGACCTCTAAAATGTTAAAATGTAAAAGTACTCCCCATTCGGTCACTTATTTCCCAAGCCACTTTACACTAAAAGTCAAAGCCAGCCGCCCACCTGAGCCTCCAGACTGCGGACTTGGCTGGTCAGAGCCTTGCAGTTCTGCTCGGCCTCTTTGGTTTGCAGCAGAGAGAGTTGGAGCTCTTTGTTAATCCGCTCAGACTCCTTCTTGAGATCTTCATTCTCCTTGTGCAGATTCTCCTGCTCCCTGGTGATGGCCTGCAGCTTGTCATTGAGTTCCTGGTTTTGCTGTTTCTTGGCATCGTAGTGCACCTTGGCTTTCTCCATCTGAATGAAGAAGTAGATTTTACATGATGGGATGAGTGAACTAAAATAGATTTTGCATGGCCAGATAATTGAAATATGCGAACAAACTTTGTTCAGTCAATGAATGAAAAAAAAAAGACCTTTCACAGTCATCTCCAGCTGTGCAGATTCAGGAGTGAATACCAAAAGTACCATTATGTCAAAGTGTGAAGAGATTTGTTGGAGTAGGAGGAGTTTGAAATAAAATTCTCTCCTGCAGCTGAGCACACCAGTAAAAGTCTGATGGAGAAAGTCTTTACCTTTGGTAAAAATGTAAACCTAGACGAACTCTAAAAAGTTGTGTGCTTGGGGAAAAACAGTGTAAGGGGTTGCTAAAGCAGGAAGAAACAAAATATCTGTGGCACACCCAAAAAAACAAAATCGTTCAACTTCAATATTTCAAAGACTCGCCTAACCACTTCATTTTCGGGGAAAATGACATTGTATGACGGACAATAGAATGCAAAGACTACATTTCCCATTATCGCTGCATTACAATACAAACCAATATTAGGAGGATTTACAGGGTGTAGATGGCGAGCAATTGTAGGCTCTCAATCTGTTAAAAGAAAACTAAATAACAGGAGAGGTTGCTAAAGCCAAGCACAGCTACACGGAAGATTTAGGATTTTGAAAAGTTTAATTCCAAATTAATATTTATAATTTAAGCAATTGCTTCTGTGACTAGTTTCAGCTTTAAGTTTTAATGTGCATTGCTTCACTGGAGTGCTACATATAATATGAGGCATTCAAATAAAGCCACCCCAGTATTTATAGATTCATAAGTAGCTCACCTGGGTTTTGTAGTGCTCCACAGCCTGCGTCTGCTGTTCCAACTCTTTCTCCAGCTCTGTCAACCTCCTTTGCTTCTTTTCCACCTCCTCATGCACATCGCTGTCCCTCTGAGGAGAACACAAAGTCGTCAAACAATGCTCACCATGAATAGGTCAGGCGCCTTAGATGGTGATTTTGGGTAGAGGATGGCAAAAAGGGCAGTTATTGTGCACTTGGGCAGTTTAACATACCTTAAGCTTTGTTTGCTGGCTCCGAATGGTCTTCTCCTGCTGGCTGATCTGTTTGTTAAGTTCCCGAACCTTCAAAAAGGGAAAAGGCTTGGTCACATCATACATAGCTTGTGAGTAGGCCACAGCTACATTCAGAAAGGACGAGCTTCATGTCAGAGAAGTCTACTCATGCAAGGTATAACAAAGTCTGAAGAAGATCACAGGTGGGGTGGGGACCTTTACAAATGTCAGCTCAATACGGCTACTTGGAAGTTAAGGGGATTTCTGGGTCATTAAAAAGTATTTTCTGTAGATGCAGCACTTTTCAATGGATAAAACATGGGGGATGTACGTATATTGCCAGGATGCTGAAAATTTTTTCTGAGCTGATATAGCTGAGCTTTATGAGACAGACAAAATGGCCAATCTCCTTTAATTCAAGGTGACACAGGATGCTCATTTCTATGTAGTTTGAGGGGATCCCAGCATGAGTAAACCTCCCTCTCAGATCATACATGCAGCACAGGGTCAGAATCAGAGCAAAGCAGAGATTGGGCTCATGCATAGAGATTTGATTCATCATAGCATGGAGGTTAATAATTAGGATAAGTTAAAGGGGAAACTCCCATTACACCACTAACTCTCCTGTGCTCACCTCCCAGACACACATCAAACACTCACAGACAGCCCCATGCTATGCTGATGTCTTCATTGAAAACTGTTTGCGGGTTTCATGCAATCCCCCCACTATACGACCATGCCAGTATGAAAGGGAGATAAGGTATGGTAGGAGCACATATACGGAGGAGAAAAAGGTCAAGCTGTAAGGATAGAGTATAACGTGCCCTCCTCCTTCCTAGGCCTCTAATTGATTGCAGCCCCAAAATACAGTATGCAGTCCGTGCACTGTAATCCAACTATGAACTTCTGATGAAAGAATTGGGCCACTGGTGGGCCATTTGTTACAACTGTCAAAGTTATATAAACTTGTTGGACAGCCCATTCTAAAGCCATGCCAATTAATATAAAGTTTTAAACCTCTGTGGCAGGTACTTTTAACTTTTTTTTTTCCCCACAAGTTTTCAGATTGCATCTGTGGGAATTCTGTCGATTTGTGAGGTCAGGCACTAATGTTGGATGAGGAGACCTCACAATTGGCCTTTTATTTTCTAAAGGTGTGCAGTAGGGCTGTTTATGGACACACAAATTCTTCTACACTAAAAAAGTCTAAACTAAGTCCTTCTTTGTGCAAAATTTAATCTGATTGAACAGAAAAGGGTGATAATACAGCACATATAGGCTGAGGATTCCTTACATCCTGCAGCAGAGAAAACAAAGGCGTATTTGTGTCAGACTATGTTAACAAGTGCTGATTATAGAGAATAAAGCATCTTTGTCAAGGAGGCCAATTGACTTTTTATGACTTCAACTGGGTTTTAATGTATTGAACAGAAGAACCCTTCCTAAATAAAGGAAATTATTTCATTTTTCCCTCCCTGGGCAATAGGCCTTCAACTAGCTGATACAGATCGTCCGTGCAGAAAAAAAAAATTATCTTCACAGAACAGGATCAGGGTCATTGTATTCTAAAAGCATGAGCTAACTGCAGAAGCAGTACTCATCCAGAATGAAATTAGGAGGAATCATGGGAAGATCACCAATGCTTTGGAAGCAAAATATGGCAAATAAAAGAAAAAAGTTTTCTAACCTGTGTGCAGGCACGGAAGCTTTAAATATAGAGTTGGAAGGTATTAACTACAAGCACATGAGGAACGGAAAAGTCAGCCTCACGGCCGTACGAGGTCCCGCGGCTGTGGCCATTTTTGGCAAACAGTTCCCAAGGAAAACTGCGGAGCCCAGAGACGGCGCTGTGCAAAGTATGTAGGTTAGCGGCATGCACCATCACCGTTTAAGGAGTTGGAGTCGAGAGTTGCTTATGCTCGTTACCTGCTCGCTTTGGTCCTTCTTCACTGCCTCCAACTGTTCCACCTGCGACACGAAGTACAGGAAAATGGATTAAAAAAAAAAAAAAGTTAACATGTCGCCTTTCAGTTAACTACAACAAACATGATCAACATGTATCAATCTGACTGTGTAATCATTACATTATCTTAAACCATGCTGCATGAGGCTATGATTGGTAAAAAGTGTGAATATTGCTTGGGTAACTACTAATAAAATGCAGGAAAGCTGCGATGTGTGCAGTAGATAAAGAGCTCCAGGTCCCCTTAAGTAATCTAAAATAACACCACCCACATACTTGAGCATACTTAACCTATCCACAGCAGCAGCATTCAGCACATTGGCTCAGTGGTTAGCACTCCAGCTGTTGCAGTGCTGGGTTCCAGGTTTGAATCTCGGCCAGGATCAGAAAAGGGTTTGCGGGTTTTACGTGGGTTTCCTCCGGGTACTCCGGTTTTCTCCCACAATCCAAAAACATGCAGTTAGGTTAATTGGCTTCCGCCCAAAATTGCCCTAGACTGTGTTAATGACATATGACTATGGTAGGGACATTAGATTGTGAGCTCCTTTGAGGGACAGCTAGTGACATGACTATGAACTTTGTACAGCGCTGCGTGATATATAGGCGTTCTATAAATACTGCACAATAATAATCATAAATGTCAGCTTACCATAGATCTGAAGGTGAAAAACTTAATTCAAAAATATGGGGGTGGGGATGAAAATGCTGCTCCGTTTAGGAGGGCAAAGTAATCGTAGAGGGGCAAGAATGCACAGGGGTTTGCTGCTCTAGGTTAGATTATTTTAGGGATCTAGGGAGGAATTAAAGCTTCTCTACCTTAAAATAGACATATTGATAAGACAGCAAAGGTGACATGCACCAGACATTCATTGCAGGTGAATCGCCCTGATAAATGCGTTTTAATATACAAAAAAAAGTGCATGATGGTTGCATCCCACTTACTGCTTTATAAATAGCCCTATATTTTGCCAATCAGATGGACCCATTGGCCTTGTTCAGATATGAACATATTTCAGTGCAGGTTTTATACAGATATTTTTAAAAGTACTCACAATACTTATTTAGGTGCCAAACTGACAGCATGTATTGCTAGAGGGTGCGGGTATTCTATAGGAGATCGTTAGAGAACTGTCTGGTGATCAATTCTTAGGTTTTTCATATTGGTTTGTGTACCCCATACAGAGATTACATAAATTTATATATATATATATATATATATATATATATATATAT
>NC_092858.1:2155752-2220843 GCF_032062135.1 Pyxicephalus adspersus | reverse complement strand
ACCAGGCTGTTTTGTGACCCAGATCTTCAGTAAGCACCCAAAATCAGGGGCTTCCAACCGCCTACAATTTATTCCTACCCAGTTTATGTGAATGTGTTACCAAAACACATTCGATTCCTAATAGAACCCTTTACCTGGGCAAGGAGCTTCTGCTTCTCCTCCTGGAACTTAGATTTCGTATGGTTGTAATTGCTGGTCACTGCTTCCAGTTTTTGGCTAAGTTCATTTACTTGTTCCTTGTTTTCAGAAATGATCTTCTCGTAGCTCTGCCGTACAGACTCCATCTCTTTATTATGCTTCTCTGCAATCTTTGACAGCTCCATCTCACTCTTCTTGGCACTTCGGTCAGAGGCCTGGGACAAGGACTTCTTTTCAGTATTCAGCTGCTTGTTCTCATCCTGTAACTTGGAGATCTTCTTGAGGTGATCAGTGTTTTCTTTCTCAAGCGTTTCCACTGTGGCTTCCTTTTGGGACAATAAATCTTTTAAAGATAAAAGAGAGGCCACCTCTGCCTTCGTCTTTTCAAGTTCTGTCTTCAAGCCCTCAGACATCTTTTGGTTCTTTAGAAGTTCCTCTTTGTATTGGCTTTCTCTTCTTGTCTGCTCAGTCTTCATCTCCTCATAGTTACTTTTAAGAGAAGTCAGTTCCTGCAGCAAATGTTGGGAGTTAGTAAGTTGTTGCTGAACTGCAGACATTTCTTCTTCTTTCTGGGAACATTTTTCTTGCCAGGTCTTAACGTCTCGTTGAAGTTTTGCTACAGTTTCATCTTGAGAGGATAATTTTTTCTGCAAACCAGATACAGAAGTACTTTGCTTGTCAGCTTCTTGTTTGTAGTTCAAAGATTCAGCCTGGAGGACGTCAATGGCACTTTGCTTCTCATTAACCTCTTTTACAGCTACTTCCAGCTTTTCTTGAATTACCTTAAGCTGCTTTTCAAGATCTGTGCTTTTGGTGGATTCTCTTTCAAGCAACTCCTGTGTCTCTAAAAACTTCTTCTCTTTGGTGGCAAGCTGGGCAGTCATGTTCTTTAGCTCTCCTTGCATCTGTTCCACCTGAACTTTCTTCCTCTCGATTTCTCCCTGTAGTTTGGATGTTTGCTCCTTTTCTTCAGTTAAAGATTTCTCCTGAACTTGAGATGTTGACACGACACGTGACAGTTCCTTGCTCGACTCATTCAAAGCCTTTTGACTTTGCTCCAACTCCTGAACTTTGTGGAACAGCTCAATTTTTAAAGCTTCCAAGGAGGATTCCCTCTCAGTCTGAAGTGACTGAGACTCCTCCAGTCGCTTTGTAAGCTCACTTGCCTTTTGCCTCTCCTGCTGGATCTCTGATTCCAAGGCCTTGAGAGCACTTTGCCACTGCTCTGATGTAGATGCATTTTTAGATGCTGCAAGTTTGGCTTCGGCAGCTTCTTTGTGGGCAAGGTTCATACGCAACTCCCTGTCTTGCAACATCCCCTCCGAATCTTTAACTTTACTCTCCAAAGAGTTGACCACATTTGACAAAGATTGGAGATTCTCACGAATGGAGGCATTTTCCTGAGTTTTTTCTTGGATATCACGCTCCAGGCGCTGGATCTCATTATCTTTTTCATCAATGGTTGCTTTTAAAGCCATAATCTCAGAGTCTGTAGCTTTTACGGTCTCATTGTAATGTTTCAGCTCTTCTTTCTGCTTTACTGCTTGTTCTTCGAATACTTTTAACCTGGTTACTTCTTCAAGGATCTTCGTTGAAGACTGTTTTTCCTCCATTAACTCCTCCACCTTTGCAGACACTTCCTTAGAAAGTCTCTCAAGCTCATTCTCCTTTATTGTAATGAGATCGAGAGAACGGGAGAGCTCGTTTTGAAGAGCTGAGAATTCACATTTATGAGTGTCTAGAGATTTCTGTAGCTGAACCTCCACTTCTAATTTATTACTTTGTTCAGATTTTAGGTCTGCAATTGCTTTTTCCTTCTCCTCACGCAGCTGAGATACAGAATTGTCTTTTTCATGCAGTTCTTGTTGGTGTTTCAGATTTGACTGCTCTAATTCTTTTCTAAGTAGCGCCATCTGTGTAGAAAGAACCTTTGTCTCATTTTCCTGCGCTTTAAGTGCTGCTTCCATATTTTTAATTTCAGATTCCAAAGACAGAATTCTTTCTGATTTTTGCTTTTCTAGGTTTTGTAAATTAGATTCTATTTCTGCCTTTTTCTGCTTCTCTTCAGAAAGCTCTTTGGAGAGCAAGTTAAGATCTTGCACAGTGCTACTGTGACTCTTCTCTAGCTGTGAAACTCGTTTTGCTTCCTCCTCCTGAGCTAATCTAAGTTTCTCCTCTGCAGAATGAACCGACTGAAGCAGATTCTTCTCCTGAGCTTCTTTCTCCTCAAGTTGGGTTCTTGCGGCTAACAGCTCAGATTCCAGTAGCGATATCTTATCCAAATGGGACGTCATGTCAGTCTTTGCTTTAGCTTCCATCTCCAACACTTTTGACTGTTCTTTTCCCAGTTGCTGGCAGACCTCATCGTAATCTTTTTTTATTAATTCAATATGCTTTTCTACCTGGTTTGCATTGTCAGCGATATCTTTCCATTTGTTCATTTCTTTGCTCACCTTTTCAATTTCTTTTTCTCGATGTTTGAGCGTGTCAGAGGTTTCAGCCAGTTTGTGTTGCAAGTTCTCACTGTTTCTTCGATGTTCCTCTTCCATTTGGTGAATTTGGGACTCCAGTCTTTTAGCAGTTTCTTTCTGCTCAGCAAGCTCTGCAATTGTTTGGTCTCTACTGTCACTTAGTGATTTCAGATCTCTCTCGAGAATTGAATTTTTCTCCTTCTCGCCCTCAAGCGAGGCCGAACGTCTTCTCTCATTTTCTAGGAGCTCTTCTAAGTTTTTAACCGTGTCTTCCAAAGACATCAAATTTTCTTTAACCTGGCTATTCTCTTTACTCAGAAGCTCCATCCCAGACACTTTTTTCTCATAGACTCTAAGTTGGGCTTCTTGCTCGGCAAGCTGCGTTCTTAGCAACTCCAAAGTTGCTGCATGAGACTTGTTCTGGTTATCGTTCTCCGTGTCGAGATGCTGGCATTTGGCTATCAAGTCTAATATGGTGGCATCTAGTTCCTGAACTTTTAATGCCAGCTCAGCCTTTTCCCTTTTCATATCTTCCAATGCTGCCAAATTTTGCTGCTGATCCTTCTGCAAAGACTGACACGTTTGGGTCATTGTCTGTAACTGTTCCTCTTTGTCTTTCTTATAATCGTTGAATGCTTTTAAAGCAGAGTCTCTGTCACCAATAATTTTATTCTGTTCCTGTTCTAAACTTGTCATTTGTTGGGTAGCTGCATTCAGTTTTTCAGTTAGTTCCACTACTTTGCCTTCAGAGACGTTCAAACTGCTTCCAAGATTTTCGACCTTATGGTTGAGCGTTTCAATGCTTTTTCTTGAAGACTCCTCTTGTTTCTGTAAGGTTTCCAGCAGCTGCCCTTTTCCTTTTTTCTCTTCTTCCACTTCTTGCCGAAGAGAGGAGAGGATCTCATCCTTCTGTGCCAGAGAAGATTTCAGCTTTGAGATCTCCAATTTCAGTGTGGTTATTTGACACGTTAACTTCTCCTCCTGCTGCCTGGCTTCCTGGTCTTGCTTCTCTTTTTGAAAGGTGATTTCTGAAAGAGAAGTCTGCAGATTGGTGACGATGTCCTGTAGTTGAAGTTTTTCAGATTCAAAGCGGGATTTTTGTGTCTCTAACTCCGCCACTGCAGCTCTCTTATGTTCTTCCATCTCTGTGATCTGAGCCTGAAGTTCCACTGATTTCGTGTTCAGCGAAACGACCTCTTGCTGTAAATTTTCCAGCTGAAAAAAAAAAAAGGTGGGCAGATCTTAGTTAGCAATGAGTCAATTGTCTTTACAAGAAATTTACAGGATATGCAAACATTCAACATGTTCACATTAGACT
The DNA here is from genome assembly GCF_032062135.1 of Pyxicephalus adspersus. Taxonomy (NCBI): domain Eukaryota; kingdom Metazoa; phylum Chordata; class Amphibia; order Anura; family Pyxicephalidae; genus Pyxicephalus; species Pyxicephalus adspersus. The sequence goes on along the minus strand of NC_092858.1, from coordinate 2,216,916 downwards.
GATCTATTATTACTCCTGGTGGCATCCCTACAATTGTTTTGTAGAATGCAAGCAACTCCAGAAAAAAACAAAAGAGCCTCCTAACCACAGACTGAGGGATCATCAGGAGCCAATCACCATGCTGCATGCCCATGTTGCACAGTGAGGGATGACTCCATGCGTTGGGTCTTGCGCCTTCACCTTAAAACCTGCGGGGAGCAGGATTACGACTAAGATTCAAATGAAAAAGAAAAGTCACACAGACAACCTGGCTGTATTGTGTGGCAAAGCTACAAAACTTTCCAGAATAAATGGATATATAATATAAATAAATATTAACTAACATATGTGTCTGTGTCAGTCAATAGTGAATTTAGATTTTTTTATTTTACAAGGAGAAAAAAATAAAAAAATAAAAAAAAAAAAACACTTTCAGCACTTTGTTTAATGGGAAATAAAGTGCATGGCAAAGAGAACCTGAGGTACCTACAAAATTATCCCCAGCCTAGGAAGACCCTGGGAGATCCTCTATGCATAAATACAACTGGTGCCAAGATTTCGGCTGTGGGATAATAACTTTGTGTCAGGCTGTGGCTCTGAGGTTCAGGTAGTATACATCTAGGGGTGAAGGGAGGGTTATTTAAACCAAGGGGGCTAAGGAAGGGTAATGGATATGGATGTGAAACTTATAACATAGGACATTGCTGGTATGTATTACCCTCATGATGTCGCCCATGCTCTCTCCTTTTTCGCACTGTTCACTTTCCATCATTCTCTTTAACTGATCCTCAAGCATAGATATCTTCCCTTGTAGGATCAGGTTGTGTTCTTCCAACAGTTTCTGAAAGATAACAGAGAGGATTCGATTACAACCCAAAGAAACATTTTGGTTGTTTACCCTTGACATTTGCAATCCGTATATAAACAAGTCCTAGCAATATGTTTAATTTAAAAAAATATAGGTAAATGTTATCTTTTTTACAGCGGTCAGTGAACATGTGGCCACAAGGTGAGCAATGAAAGCTGCTGATAGTAGGTCGCTAACCAAGGCTTAAAATGCTGCTTGGGACATCAGTGGAGAATTTTGCAGAACTGTGCTGTCATTTCTGGTACAAAAGAGCTTTATTGAAAACACAAACAAATACAAACAATAAGGAGCATATATTAACCACCTGAGCGTTACACTGAGGTCTAGATTTCTGTTCCAAAAGCGTTACAGTTTTTCATGAAATTTTTTTTTTTTAAATTGTAGACCTGTAACTTACAGAAATATGTCCGAACAAGGTTCTAGTAGATATGAATATAAAAAATGTTTGAAACACACAATCATGTAAAAAAAAAAAAAAAATACTTTTAATAAAATTAAATAAGACAAAAAATCAGCTTAAACAAGAATACATATATAAATGAAAACTACTGAAAATGCGATAATTCGGTATACTGTATAGTAATATATTTTTCTAAAACACCTCCCTAGTGTCCGTCACATATCTATGGACAAAACCACATAAATATATTTTCTATTATTTTGTATTGGATTGGATGCAGGACTTTGTATCCAATCCAATACAAAATGAGAGTTTGAATTTACCAATTACATACTTTGTATTTATTTTGAATTATTTTGTATTGCATTGGATACAGAGTTTGTATTCAATCCAATACAAAATGTGTTTGAATGAGTTTCAGTTTGAATTTCCCGCACACGCGCCGACGCGAGAAAAGTGAGAAAAGTTTGGGTTTATCGATAATTGTAACTTTTTGAAGCCTGTACCAGGGTCGGGCTAATCGCTCAGGTGGTTAAGAAAAATACTTAAGTATAAAAAATGTTCAGTCAACCGTTTACAAAAGAAAGATCACAAAGCTGTTACTGCACAGCAGTAGTTATAAATCAACAGAAAACAATGATACAATTACTCCTTCAAAACATAATAAAAAATACAACAAAGTTCTTGGGGATGGCAAATAATAGTTTAGCCAGGGTGCCATATGGTCAAAAACTTGTCATGGGAATCATTAATGACGCCCATAATCTTTTCGTTAATCATTGTACCATACATGCGATTCTTAACTTCCATCAAATTCAATGTGGAGGCCTTCCATGCATGTGCAATAGTCTGCTTTGTAACCATAAAAATATGAGCGATAAGGACAGAAGCTTTGCTGTCGACATTAGGAATAGGGGCATGTCGTGGGTGTTTAGATAAGTTTATCCCTAGTACCGTGTGGATCATATGGTATACTCTCCATGATCTGGACACTTTGGGGCAAAGCCACCATATATGACCCATAGTACCTTTCACAGAACAACCTCTAAAACAATTTGATGACACAAAGAAAAGCGTGTGCTATTCTAGCTGGAGTAAGATACCATCTCATAAGCACCTTATAGGAATTTTCCAGAGCAAGCACATTTCTAGATTTAGATTTGGCCAGACATAAGTTTACGACATCTTCTTCTGAGAAAATAGAAAGTTCCCTTTCCCGTGTCGACAAATATGGCAATGTTTTATTAAATTGTGCATTGACAATAGATACAGATAAAAAGGAGATGGCCCCCACCAAAACCGGGTTATCTCTACATACTCAAAAGCTGAGATAGTTAGGAAAGAGCGTGGTTTACCAAGCAGACTATTGATAAAGTGCCAAATTTGCAAGTAACGGAAAAGTTCCTGATGTGGAATATCATACTTTTCTTTTACATACTTAAAGAGCATATTCCTAAACTGGAGAGCAGGGATCCCACCGTAGTAAGGTTGTGCTCAGACCATAATATGAAACTGGACTTGAGTAAAACCAGGTGGAAAAATCCATCAGAGGGCGGTGAGCACTAATTCATTTTGTTTTGTACTTAAGTGCGCCCCAGATCCGTAACATATGCAAAAAAAATTGGCTGACATTATTAGGTCTAATTATAGGAGGGCACCAAAATAAAATTTGTCACAGAACCAGAGGAGATGTGTCGATTCAATTAATGCCCATAAAGGACAATCGGAAGAATAGAAATGAGTGGGGCAAATTGAGAAGCTTTATAATAGGGGTAAAGGTGAGGCACACCAAGACCACCATTCAATTTGGAATGGAAGAGCACATGCTTACCAATACGGGGAGTCCAGATTGCCATATAAAACACAGAACCTTTCTTTGGAGAGTCTGACAAATCCAAAAGATAAAGGATATGGGGAGGACCGGCATAAAATACATGATTTTAAGCAAAAAGGTTATCTTAATGGCATTATTACGTCCAAACTATGATAAATAGGATATATTCCACGACTGTAATAGGTGGCAGGAGATCTTAATAAAGGTACATAGTTTGCTTTATACAGTGCACCATGACCTGCAACTATCTGTACCCCTAAGTAAGGCAGTTTCTGAACAAAAGTGTACAAAAACTTAGTCCAGGTCAGGTCCACATCCACAGCGAACAAGGAAATATTCAGCGCCAATGATTTAGTAGGATTGAAGTCACGAAAATTCTTCAAAACTCGCAAAAAGCCTAATGGGTGACGGTAATGTCACATGGGGAGAAGTTACATACAACAAAATACCGTCTGCAAAGAGCGAGATTTTATGGGTATATTTTAATGTTGTAAGTCCAGGAAATTCAGCACTTTACCTAATAAATGCGGAAAGTGGTTTCAATGCCAGTACAAAAAGTAATGGAGACGGGACACCCCTGCCTAGTGCCACGGGTGATAGGAAAGAAACTGGATGTGTAACCACAGTAACACATGGAAGCTGCTGTAGGGTTAGAGTATATAGCATTTATCCAGGAAATAAATACCGCCCCTAAATTCTATTTACCCAATGCTTAATTTAAGTACTGCCCAGAAACCAAGTCAAAAGCCTTGTTCATATCAAGAGCAAAGAGCATGAACTTCTGACCAGACTTCTTGGCTAAATAATTGAGCAATATCATACGATGAATGCTATCAGAAGCCTGGCGTCTGGGTATAAAGCCTACTTGATCCTTATGGATCAAGGAGAGCAAAAACTTGTTTACCTACAGGCAAGTACTTTCGCTAGAATTTTAAGGTCAATATTAAGCAGCGATAAAGGTCTGCAATTTGACCAGTCAAGATGGTTCTCACCCGGTTTCGGGATTATTACCACTTGCGCTTGAAACATATTTGTACCAAGAAAACCAGAAGCCTTGAAGTTATTAAACAGGGTAGCTAAATGAGGGGCAATGTGATCTGCCATTTTCTTATAGAAAAGAGCCGAGAACCCATACGCGCCACCCTTCTTACCGACTTTAAGAGACATAATGGCAGCTAATACTTCCATAACCATAATGTCAGCACCTAAACATGCAGCTTGCTCATTATTCAATATTGGAAGATGAATATTATCTAAAAAGGAACGAATCCTGAAATGGGGAGTCTCAGAGGGAGCACTAAATAATTTTGCTAGTTGGCGACTAAACTCATCAATTATATTGAGAGGGGTAGAGGTACATACATGGTCCCTGGTTCTCAAAGTAAATGCAGTCCTATGTTTAGATGCCTGACACAATTTGTTGCCTAGCATTGTGACAATTTTTTTTGCCATTTGCGTAGAATTTTTGTTGCGTCCATCTCATGTTATGTTCAGCAGCATCTGCCAAACACAAATAAAAATCCATCCTAGACTGGAGATATAACTTCCTATTGCATTCCGTGGGGTGCCTCTTAAAACTAGGAGAAAGTACCTCCAATTCTGCTCCCAACTTACTCAAAGATTGAAGACGTTCACGTTACGTTTGAAGCATGCCTAATAAGAAAATGAACTGCACACCAAAAGAACAAGATCATGATCCATCCAAGCTACTGTTAAAATATGTGTATCAGTTCTTGTATTAACAGGGTCCTTGAAATAAAAATATGGTCTATACGGGAATGTTATGTGGATGGGGGAAAAAAGAAAAATCTCTCGCCAGAGGATGACACGCTCTCCAAACATCGATTACATCTAACTTTTTCAATATAGAATGGAAATTAAGTATCTCCTGCTTGGAAACAGGACCATCCGACTTGGATTTAACCAGTTTTGGGTTCAGAACCAAATATAGTACCTTGCTGATGTTCGAGCACATTATTAATCAGATGGGAGAAAAAGGGCGTCTTGTTTTGTATTAGGTGCGTAGTAATTGCAGATTGTCACCATAGTGTCAAGAATACAGCCAACCAGTAACAAATAACCATGGGGATCAGAAATTTGCTTGTGACAAGTGAAAGGTGTTGTTTTGTGTTTCACCACCAGAACAGCACATTTTTTAACTGAGGCATTAGCCTGCAACCCAGAATTTTTTTTTAAGCCAGGTGGGAAGAAATTGTAGGCGGGTGGAAGCCCATGAATTATGACCCAACTCAAAAACAGCGGGGTGGTTGCTGAAAAGTGCCGGGTGGTGCACCCAGCCAAAATGGGCTGGGGAGAACACTGGCCTGATAAAATTGTGTATAGGAAGCATGTGGATATTGCAGCGTCCAGGAGGCAGAGATGTGTCTCCTGTAAACACGCAGTATTAATCTTATGCGATCTAAGGTAATTAAATATAGTACAGGGAATGAATTCCCCTCAAAAGCAAAGTTAGGACTTTCAATGCAATCTAAAACTTTCAATAAACAAAGAGAAATACCCATTCAAAGAATTGGTAACGGGGCATATAATAGACAAAAAAAGCAATAGAAAATAAAATTACTCAACAATCAAAATCAATGAGATCAATAAAATTGCAGATGTCAAACAAACATAAAAAAACCATGGAAGGGAAAGCACCGTAGTGCATGATAGTTGACCCTTGGTTCCCAAAAAAGAGGGGGGGGGACCAATACAATCAAGGTCAACCAAAAATAAGGGGGAGCAGGTGTCACCTCAGGCAAAGGTAACCGTAAGGCAATGACCATGCCACTGTGGGAATCGAAATATTCACAAAATAAAATTTACCACCATAAAGGATACAGTGAACACAAACTTTTAACGCAAAACTGTATAGATAGCGGAGTAAAAATATATATAAAGAGGAGGGGAGGGAAACATATATTCAAAACAACAAACTCAACTAAATCAGAAAAGCAACCATCCGCCACTTTCCGAAAGGATTGTGATTGATGTCCCAAAGCCTTGGAACGAGCCTTTTACCGAGAACAGTGTTTCTCAGCAGAAAGATCCTGAGGACCCGCATGTACAGATAATTGCGCACTGCGTGATGCTTGGGAATCATTTGCCATAGGGTATAAGGATAAGTCCACGAGCCATTGCTGCGAATCAGCCACAGTAACCACCTGGACGATGGACCTGGAATGGACGATTGTGATATGTTAAAGATAATTTAAACAGGAAACCCCTCCGATATTGCACATTGTTATCTTGAAGTATTGTTTTAAGGCCCTCCGTTTTTGGATAGTGGATTGCGACAAATACTCAAATACCTGATAGGAGATTTCCCTAATCTTGCCAAGCCATCTCTCACCTGGGTCAGGAGGGGAGAGATCTGAAGGGAACTGATGCTGACTGCAGTCAGATGGAAGCAAGTCGTCCAGAGGATCCCTACCCGAGTCATCAGCTCCGGAAGTCTCCGGCGCCATTTTGGAGTACAGGCTGCGGTGCTGTCTCGGCGTCTTAGGAGTCCTTTTTTTATTTATTTATTTCCCATTCAGTCTCATGGTCCCTGCAGAATCTGCAACAGGTCCAGAGGTGGGTATGGTAAGTATACAGCTGGTAGCTAGCTTAAGTGCCACGGGAGGAAGGTCAGTGTGCCCGAGGTGTGCGGAGCCGGATAACCGTGCAGTCATCTTGGTTTGCTGCGTGCATGCGGCCCCTGTGCTGTCATTTTAAACAGGAAGTTGGGTGTTCATTGCATTTCTGAGCCAGGTTCAACCAGTAGCTGATCTCACAAATGGGCACAAATTCCCACAGATGTCCTTCAAAATCTTGTGTAAAGCCTTTCTAGAAGAGCGAAGGCTGGTATATGGAAAAGGTGGAGGTGGCAACCCCATTTTAGTGGCCATGATTTTAGAATGGGATATCTATAAAATCCTTTAGAACTGATGTTTAAATAAGAGGTGCTGGGAATGGTTCAGCCACAATAATACTCAACACCCTCAATTAATCCTATGCAGACTGCTGTGTATCAGCTTAGCCTTTATTATTACTCTATGCCCAATAATGTTTGCTGTGTGCTGGTATTTGCATTTAATAAAACAGAGATAGAGCTAGTGAGGGAATATTTTGAAACAGCTGGCCAGCTTGAACTAGTACTACAACAGGCAAAACAACCCTGTTTTTATGAAATAGTTATATAGTAACATAGTCGGTCAGGTTGAAAAAAAAACATTACGTTCGACCACTAGGAATAAAATATATCCCAGATATAAAACCCTATAGACACATATATAGTTCTTTAGAAATATGCAAGGGTGCACTGCAGTATGCAGAGGGTTCATTAAAAATCATAAACCTCTAAAGATTTTTTTTTTTTTTAAAGTTAGTGTATGTAACTCCTGTAGGACACTTTATACCTTCTCGGTGATGGCAGCGTTGAGCTCGTTCTGCAGCTGACTTTGCTGTTGCTGCCACCCAGCCATCGCCTGCTCGTGCTCCTCTGTAGTTTCATTAAGGGCATCCTGCAGCTGTGCCAAGCGGCTGGACAAGTCCCGGACCTGGATAAAGAAACACGGTCAGTCTAAAATAATCAAAAGCATCTTGCCATCAAACTAGAGACATAATTATTTATTCAGTTGCTCCATTAGTGGAGATAGTGATTCATTATTATTACACAGTATTTATATAGCGTCAACATATTACGCAGTGCTGTACAAAGTCCATAGTCATGTCACCAACTGTCCCTCAGAGGAGCTCACAATCCAATGTCTCTAGCATAGTCATATGTCTTTATCACAGTTCAAGGCCAATTTATGGAGAAAGCCTATTATCCTAACTGCATGTTTGGGAGAACCTGCAAACTCCATGCAGATAGTGTCCTGGTTGATTCAAACCAAGTTTCTGCCAGTCCTTCCTGACAACTGAGCCACCTTATATGTTACAAGGACAGGTGTGATGGGTACAAGACAGGAAAAATTCAGGACATTAAAAATGTTTCTAAAACAGGATTTAAGTCAATTACCATAAAATTAATTTCTCTGGGTCCGTTAAAGGACACTGAAGACCTTAAATCTTGATATTAAGCATTGCATCACCTGCAGGAGTAGGGTGCTGGTTAGAAGAAAGCTGCCTATAGGTAGCACAGTAGGTGGGCTGTCGGCCATCAGAGCATCGGTTTTCTCACTCCAGGCATCCTCATCCTGGACACAAAACTGCTGATTTCCAACTAAATCACATCTATGGCTAGCGTCTCAAACAAAAAGACAACAGGTGGAACCCCTCCAGACTGACCCAACCATATAGGTAGGCGCCAGTCATGTTAGCAAAGATCTAGAAGAGACTTCCTAGAGGGTAACGCCAGAGTTCATAGCAACCACATCGGGCAGGCCCTTGTCTGACAAAGCTCTCACTTGGAGTGCAATTCTTTTTTAAAGAAACTAAAATCAAAATTTTTGCTTTAAATAAAATGATTATCTACTCTTTCATGAAAAGTAAAAATTGTATTAAAAAAATAAATAAAAAAGGTGCAGCCCCCCAGGAATCCTACATCATGCATCCCGGGGGGCTCTTGGCTGGGCTGCTCCTTCTGTGCATGTCCTAATCTTCGGCATGTGCAAAAGAGCCCATTCTTTATTAGGAGCCCATTCTTTAATAGAAAAAAATTGCTGACCTCACGCATGTGCAGTGAGATGGCAAGGAGCTGCAAGGATCAAGGTAAATAAAAAAAACTAAAAACAAAACTTGGATATTGTTTCACGGTTGTCTAGTATACAAAAAAGGCAAAGCTCTGCCAGTAGGATCTTCATTCAATGCTCACCCAGAGCACCACACTTGCCAAAAACGAAACAAAAGCAGCGGGGGGGACTTTTTTTGCTGGAACTGGGATGCCGCCAACCTGCAGGTTAACCCTATGATAGCAGGGTCAGGTGGCAGCTAGCATGGTATGAATAATAGGCTCTAATGAATATAAGATTTGGCAGCAACCCCATTTTAAGGGTAGTGGAGGAATGACCTGATAGGATAATGAAGTAGTATTGTCAAACCAATCAATAGGCTGGGGCAGAGTAGTGACCAGGCTGCATTTCTAAAACTTCAACACCAAGATCAGGGAATTGGCTATGCTGTCCAGCAAGGACGCCTAGATCACGACAGGTGGAACAAAATACTAAAGCGACGCAGATAAGTACTTAGGAGAATGCTTATTGAAACAAGTAAATAATAAAGAAAACAAAGCAGACGTATAAGCGTTCCTTCCTCACCAGCCTGGGCAGCAGGCCTCACAGACCAGGATGCTCCTTATAGCTGGGCACTAGGGAACTATTGGCAGATGTCAGATACCTTGTAGGACAGATCTCCGTTTTCGTCAGACAATTGGTCATTCTTGCGTTCCAGCTGGTTTCTGTCAGTCTTCATGTCCTGACACTGCTTGAGTGCGTCCCGAAGGCGAATCATTAGACTAATATCAAAATGAAAAATATGTAAGTAAACGCCAGAACCAAAAATACATTTGCATGATATAAATGTGCAAATATAGTTACATAGTAGGACAGGTTGTGAAGAAAAAAAAAAAAAACGACATTAAGTCTTATCAAGTTAACCCACTAGGGAAATAAACATATCCCATATATAAAACCTTATAGACATAGCAGATCCAGAGAAAACCAAGAAAACCCACCGGGGTACGATTTGGTCCCACAAGGGAAATAATTCCTTCCTGATTCCATGAGACAATCGGATATTCCCTGGATCAACAGTCTGTGTTATCTTTGATTTAAAGCCTTAATCCCCAGTTATATTCTGTGCTTTTAGAAGTCATCCAGCTTTTTCTTAAAGCAATCTATAGAACTTGTTGAAACTACTTCCTGAGGGGGCCGATTCCACAGACCTTACAGTGAAGAATCTCTTCCTTATCTGGAGCTTAAACTTCTTTTCCTCCAGACACAAAGTGCACCCCTTGTGCTCTGTAATGACCCTACTGTGAATAATTGGGAAGAGAGTTCTCTTTATGGACTATTTCTATATTTATACATAACTTCTCATAAACTAGGTAAAAGGTAACCACACGGCTTCACAACTTACTGTATGAACTAGCCCTAAAGGCAAGCTTCTTTACAGCTGCATCATATGACCAGTCAGAGCCAATGGGGAGACTAGAAGTTCCCTTGGCTCTGTGATGCAGCTCTGATGTGGCCAGGGGCAGGTGACACAGACTGCTGCAGTTCTCTCTTAATCTCTGTAGTCATTACCTTTCGTTTTTCTTTCTTAGACTCGCAGAGATGACCCGCGCTGTTTACAGGAAGTGACAACACAAAGCAAAATATGTTATTCAACAGAACACTAGACTAAATAAAACGAGCTGAAATTGTTATAACTGAACTCAGCTAAAACGAAAAATGATATTAGCAGAAACATATTAAATGGCTTTAATGGCCATAAAGTTATTCTGAAACTTCCAACATGTGAGGGGCTCATGTGGTATCATGATGGGGGCTTATACATGTCTACATCCAAACTGTGTATGTTGGGGAGTTGACTTAGGCTACATACACATGTCAGAGGATTCTTGTTTTATTATCGCTTCAAGGCTGGTATCGGATGAAACTCTGGCGTGTGTACAGCACTCGTCCGACGTTGTTACTGGATCCGTCTTGGGGTATCCACAAAAAATGAACGATCGTAATACAAGTGAAGGGGAGAGAGTGCAGCCGTTCTCCCCCCCTCCATAGAGCAGAACAGAGATGTATGTACAGAGCTTGCTCATTCATAGTGCAGTTTTTTGTTGTTGGAAAGGATTGTGAAATATCCTTTCCAATGACACTCATTGAACGTGTGCATACTGCCCAACTAAAAAATAATTAAGAAAACTGCTTATTTCTAAGTTTACTTAAAAATGTTACTTCTAAGGTAGAGAGGAAATAAAAACCCATGGAAAAGATAAAGGAAATGTAAAAGTCCGATTTTATATCATAGCTATGCAGGGAACCCTTATGGCGGGTGGCACAGATCAGAAGTTTGAGCAGCTGCGATCCTCCCACTTATATAAATTATCCCCCTACTTATCCTAAAACTTCAATGGGACTGTAACAAGACCAGTGGCCCGGAGAAGAAGTGGCCATAGGAACCAGTTTAAATACACAGATCTAACAGAGATTTCCTCATGGTTACAAGAAATAAAAAGCAATAGGTTAAATGGCTTCCCCCGAAAAATTGACCTTAGACTGTGTTAATGAGATATGACTGAGGCAAGGACATTAGATTGTAAACTCCTCTGAGGGACAGCTAGTCACATGACTTTGTACAGCGCTGTGTAATATGTCGGCGGTATATAAACACTGTGTAATATTATATTTATGCAAGATACAAAAAGTCTTCATAAAACACTTTATCATTATACAGTCAGCCTTACACCAGGATTCTTTATATTTTATTACTAACAACTTTTATTTATATAGCACTAACATATTACACAGCGCTGTACAGAGGCCATAGAGGTATCACTAGCTGTCCCTCAAAGGAGCTTACAATCTAATGTCCCTACCATAGTCATGTCATTAATACAGTCTATGGTCAATTTTGGGGGGAAGCCTATTAACCTAAAACGCATGTTTTTGGAATGTGGAAGGAAACCCAAGCAGACAAAGAGAGAACCTGCAAACTCCATGCAGATAGTGTCCTGGCCGAGATTCAAACCTGGGACCCAGTGCTGCAAGGGCCAAAATGCTAACCACTGAGCCACCTATTTGTAACATGACAGTTGTTAGGCCAAGGAGGTGATGAGTATTGCTAAAAAGATTGCTGGATGTAAATGAAGGTACTTCCATGTCCTAGTACACCGGCCCCAGTAATTACCTTTCCTTTGCAGGAAGCGGATGAGCTTGTCATCAAGGGACAGGTCATCTTCATTGTCTAGGACAAACCGTAGGATGGATGCTAAATTAGTCTGAAAGGGGAATAGGAATATTAGCAAATAGTCACCCTGATACACAATATATAATAATAATAATAATAATAATAATAAAAACACAATGTATGTATATACACAATCCACCAAACAGGACTCACCTGTGTCTTGTGGTCAAAGCTCTCCCAATCCTGGATGTTTTTACATTTCATGTTGAAGACATAGAAAAGCAAAACCAAAATCTGGATGAAAAAAAAAACAAAGAAACAAAAAATGGGTGAAGATTTGCAGCTGAGCATCAGTTAACATTTAGAGATTGAAGATGGTTTTTAGTACCATAATAAATGACAACATTATGGACATCGAAATATTTTGTGTGTCCATAACATATCGTTAAAATCCCAGGGAAGCTAGATATTGGAAGGGGGAATTGACTGGACTCATAACTCCGGATGATTGGGAAAAATCATTTACCCTAACACATAAGTTAGCCTTAACCTGTAGAGCTCAAGAGGTCAATTACAAAATTCTGTCCAGGTGGTATTATTGCCCTGTGGATCTCCATAGAATCTCCCCCACCTATACGCTTCTGCTAGTAGATACGTAGCTGTTTATGTACAGGTTCATCATGTGTTATATAACTCTTTAGACCTGCTATGTTTTTCCTTTTTGTCATACTTTTTAGGCATGCACAGCTCCCTGGCATTATTATCTGTCTGTTAATTCAAAGCCCGCAATGTTATGTTTGTTTGATGCGTGTGTTATATTTGATTTATGTTATGTTTACTTGTTATTTTTTCCTGAAAACTTAATAAAAACTGATTGAAACAAAAATCCCAGGGAAGAGCAGGGGTAACAAACACTGGGCATTATTATCATGTTTAAAAACTTTCCCACAAAGTTTCCTTCCACCCATCCTCACCTGCTACTCAGCCAGATCTCACCCCCTAGGCCTATAGCATTGTTTTTCCTCTGCTATCTGCACAATACAGCACCAAAAACTTCTATGGGATCCTTTCACCATTCACACAGAGTATATGGAGCCAAACTTTCCCCCACATATGGTGAAAAAAAACCAAACAGTGGGACTTTTAGGGCCCAAAGTTATTATATTGTATATGGTTTATAACTATGCTTGAGATTTTGTATTAGGTTGTAAATATTGTAATACTTTAAGGTTTTATTATATTACATTTTGTGATTATAGATCTCCTGTTTCCTGAAGAAGCGGGTGAAACGTGGATACATTTGAAATACTAGTAGTGGGTAACCATAAAGACTGAAATGATAATGATTGCAAATGTTTTTATTTGTTGGGGTTTTTTAATGGAAGTAAATAAATTAAGCTTTTAGGTCATGATGAAAATGATTCAAAATAAAAAAAATTTTAGGCCTTAAAAGTCCAACTGTTTGTTTTGGGTTTTTTTTCGCCATATGTGCGATCCACATGGACAGATGTGGATGGATGGATGAGAATTACAAAGCTGGAGATAGATTTAGTTATGTCTGAGGGAATAGACCAGACTTTGGCTGGGTACACACATGCAAAAATTGTCGTTAGAAAGGCTCTTTTACAATCCTTTCCCATGACAAAAGAATGCACGATGCATGAACAAACACTGTACATACAGCACTATTCTGCTCTATGAAGAGGGGGGAGAACGACGGCGTGGCACCTGCTACACTCTCCCCCCATTCACTGGATCCGCCAGGACAGTCGCCGGATAACAAACGACGAGAGCTGTACACAGGGCAGATTCTCGTCTGATATTGACCCTAAGACAATTATTGGACGAGAATCATCTGACGTATGTACAGAGCCTTACTTAGCTGGGTTGGGACTGAAGATATAATACAAAGTCATTAAAGGTCGTTCCCACCAACACATCTCAGAAACGCATGTGGCAATGCACCAGATGAGATGTAGCACTGGGTTGTCATTCTTTCTTAATGTTACTTTTCCAGACACATCATGCCATCTCACCTTACAGATCTCCAGGTCACTGTTCTCTCCATGAACAATCCTCTCCCACTGAACCAGACTCTCTACCTTCGAGCCGCATCTGCAGTGTTCTGTAAAGAAAAACCTCATTAACACAAGGTGACAACAGAACCAATTTACAAACAGTAACCCCACACACACACAGTGCTGACCGGTAATAACTTACTTTGCAGAAACGCCAGGCGGTCTTCTGGGGATTTGTGGAGGATCTGTGGATTTTGTTCGGTGCCCCCATTCCTGAGACAAGAGAAGAGCAGACTTTTTAATAATGAAAACAATGATTGTAACAATATTTCCAGCACAGGTATTTCAGAAGATTATTTTTACAAAGCACAAGGGGGCGCTCTTTGCACATGGAGGGAAAAAAGTTCAATCTCCGGATAAGGAAGGGATTCTCCACTGTAAGGTCTGTGAAAGTGTGGAATCGGCTCCCTCAGGAAGTAGTTTCAGCAAATACTACAGATTGCTTTAAGAAAAAGCTGAATGATTTCTAGAAGCACAAAATATAACTGGGGATTAAGGATTTAAAGTCAAGATAACAGACTGCTGATCCAGGGAACATCTGATTGCCTCATGGAATCAGGAAGGATTTTTTTTTTCCCTTTGGAGCGCATTGTACCCGGGGTTTTCTTGCCTTCCTCTGGATCAGCTATGTCCATAGGGTTTTTTATCCGATATATGTTTGTTTATTTCCCTAGTGGTTGTACTTGATGGACTGATGGTCTTTATTTTCAACCTGATTTACTATGCAAGTATGTAATTTTCATTTTCTGTAGCAGTAGGCATAACCATGAATGCAACTTGAAGCTGAAGTATCTGTTAAATTAAAATATAGTGTATATAAACCTTCCTTAAACTGTTACAGCATTCCCATGCACTGAATTTTAAAAACCTGTTAATGATGCATTAAAAAGCAGCTCATGTCAAGAAGCCAGTTAAATGATTAATGCTTTGGGTGGGGGTTGTTTTGTTTTTTTACAAGGATGTTGAACTAGGACAGGACTACATCTCTGTAACAGGGAGGTGATGTTATGTGGTCCACAGAAAGCTATGAGCAATGATGTGTAGCACAAGCAGAGACTACAGCAACATTTCTCACAGGATGTCTGAAAGGATTAAACAGATGTAACAAAACACTTTTAATTTTCAGTATTTTGGTCTTTTAATGATATTATTCAATTTTACAAAAATACAATTTTTACAAATAACATACAGTAATACATTCTTTTTGAAGATCGAAAGGCGCTATATAAATACAAGTGAATAATAAAGGTGCTGATAAAATGATAGAGCGCATCATAACATGTATATATATTATACGGTAGGACAGCACCCTCTACTGGTAAAGAGTGCAAGGCTTCGTCTGCTAAAAAGCACATTCATGCTTTTATTATTGATATTAAACGGGATTTATATAGCGCCAACATATTACGCATCGCTGTACATTAAATAGGGGTTGCAAATGACCGATAGAGACAGTGACACAGGAGGAGGAGAGGACCCTGACCAGAAGAGCTTACAATCTAGAAGATTTTAGGACGATGGAGGAGCTGGCAATGCTTTAGTATAATAAGATCACATATCACTCAGTTTGTAATGCATCCCTTGCTGCACAATAGTATACAGAATCTCAGGTAACAGTAATGATGAGTGACGCCTCAATGGTTCAGACAGCCAGTATAAATCACCATAGCAGGAGGGGGAGAGATCATAAGTATTTGTGTTATGGTCAATTTCAAGTGACATATGAGTGTATGGACATGGAATCAGCAGCGCTTGCTGGCAGACTGGACTTGTTAAAGGGCTTGGCATTGACCACCATACACTGCCGGAATATCCTACATTATAAACCCTCTACTTGGCCCTTTTTACACCATTGTGTTCCTCCCAGTGCCCCCCAGGATGCCTAAAGAACACAGCTTGCTCTGCAGCACACTCTCTCCATGCAACCCAAAGAGTAAAAAAAGTTACGGGGCCAGTATTTAAAAACTATAACCAAGAGAACAGCAATGTAAAATGAGGCAATGTACTAGAAAATCTAATTCATTCAGTCATAACCCCCACTACTTCCCACCATTCCTTATCCCCCCCTCCTTTTGTATGATACTTCCCCCACCTCCTAGATTGTAAGCTCTTCAGGGCATATTTTTTTATATATCTGTGCAGGGTTGAGAAACATTTTGAGAAACGTGTCCCAAGATCATTTATTATGTATACTGGAACCTTTCTGAGACTTTATAACATGGAAAGCGTGAAATAACGTTCAGGTTTTCAGGGAACTCCTATAATTACTATTACAGCTATCACAAGGTATGATAAAGCACACTGGTGCACTCTGCTGATATTCATTCTTTGTATACAACCCAAGTCCATTGACCACACTGGTGTGAATGGGCCCCATATTACACACATAGGACCCCCAACACTGAAAATGTGCAGCACTGCAAGAGAACCCAACAAACATTTATAACTTAAAAAAAAAAACTGACAATCCAGGAAGAGTAACAAAATAACCAAATAGAGAAATGGATTCCCAAGAATAAAGGGGCGCGAGTGCCAATACTCTAGTAATACGTTCTCCTAGATTGTAAGCTCTTCAGGGCAGGGTCCTCTCCTCCTCCTGTGTCACTGTCTATATCTGTCTGTCACTATTTAATGTACAGCTCTGCGTAATATGTTGGCGCTATATAAATCCTTTTTATTATTAATAATAATACATTCAGCCCTTACAAAATAGTGAAAGGATCACTTTAGCTCCGTGACCCCTGCAGTGATAGTTGTAGGAAGAGTTTAAAGTAATAGTTTCTCTGGCAATGAAAACGCATTATGGCGACCCAGTCACACCACACATACAACAACCATTCACCTTTTCCTTGCATGAGCATAGCCATGTGAATGTGCTGGCATGCAGTCGGTACCCACATCACTAGACTACAAAATAAAGAGTCATTACTCCACAATAGCTGCAGCGACAGAGGTCAGTGAGGCGTCCTTTTTTAATTAAGGCTAGGTACACACGTGCAATAAATGCCGCTAGAAAACAAACGATCAACGATTATTTTGTACGATCGTATTCTGTAGATGCTGAAACGATCGTTCAAATATAATCCTCCGATAATGTACACACGCTAGATACGATCGGTTGAGCGATGCAGGAAGCGATGTGCACCGGAGAGCGTGTATCACAGAACAATCCACGATCACTGAACGACCATACACACAATTGATAGATAATCGTCGCCCAATCAGATCCGCCGGGACGGTTGTTCATTTCCAGCAACATTCCTCGTTTGTCGTTGTTGACCACTCGTGCACCTTTTTAGTTAAAGAATATTGGCCAATAAGGTTGTTAGTTGTTTGCTTCCAATGGTAATTATTGCACGTGTGTCCGTAGCCTTATTTACAAGTAGATAATAAAAGATAAACTCTTCAGCCATTGTCTGTGTGTACAATATCTGCGAACGATCGTGTCGTTATCTGTATGTGCAGGATCGGTGCTTTACGATCGTTCGCAGATATCGTGCAGGATCGTTCGTCGTTCGTTTACCAACGATAATAATTGGAAGTGTGTACGTAGCTGTATACCTCCAGCACATAACACTTCATCACCACACTATACATTCACAGTGATTATTAGACAACCTTATCGTTGGATCTGTAGGTTCCGATCAGACATCTCAATGCTCCCATTTCTGCACCCCCAGAACTTTGAAGAGAACAGCCGACTTTAATCAAAGTCCATCTAAGTCAAGCGATAAGCTGGAGTCACCCTTGCACTGCCTCGCTGTACAGCCCGGGGTTTAACCCTTCGGCCAAGTCTGGGGACGCTGCAAAGAACTACAGTCATGTTACAGCATCATCGGCTGTACAAAGTCCCCGCGGCAGTGAAAGTTTGTTCACCGGGATCATGTGACCAATCAACAGTCGTGTAAACGCTGGCCTGATCTAAAATTTATAACTACAATTTGTTAGGGACTCCGCTGGGTCACAGTTCTCTTCATGTCAGTCACTTGGGGAACTTGTTACACTTCAGTGGCATACAACATTGTAACATTTATCAGACAAATGTTTGGTTAATAAAAGTATCATCTTCATCCTCTGTATGCACAAATATTCCAGGTGCCCAAAGACTCCTCAATTCCCCTCTGCCTGGGCTAAACCAATCACAAGGGACTGTTCATACTCCATGCAGTCCCAATAACACTGACTAGATCACATGGTCTGTGCCTACCAATCATATTCAACTACAAGGTTTACCATGACATACAAAACTGCAGCACCGCGGGGGGGTATTAGAGTGTCAGCTCCTTTGGTTCAGTGCTGCAGAATATGTCGGCACCATATAACAGACAGAGGTGACCCATAAGCTGATCCTATTTGAGCAATGAATGGCAGGAAATGGAATTCGGTGTCACAGTTTGCTAATCATCTACCTGACCTCAGGGGTCACTTTACACATGAAAAGAATTCAATCCTCCGCTCAGATAATTAACCCCACACACTGACACCGCTCGGATCTGGCAGCTCCCATGTGTGAAGGGACATTGGTGTGCGTTTGCAGGGCATGCTGGGAGGTGTAGTCCTTGAACACCTTGCTGACAGGTGGTTGTGTGGGACGTCAGGTACCTGAGCGGGAAATGAAGGAGGAGGAGTGGAAAAAGAGCTGCAGAGAAAACGTTAGATGGATCTGTGAACAAATGGGAGCAAAGCCCCGATCCCCCCCCCCCCCCCCAATGCCCCCGCCTGGGGCTCTAACACTTCCTATTCCCCCAACTTTCACACAATTACGTAAGAATTCATAAAAGTGTAACTCACAGCGCTCCTATGGAGTCTTCAATCCTTGCGCACAGCTGGCAGAATCTGCAGGAAAAAAAGATGGAGGGAATAAGTTTACAAAGTTGTGATGACTTTACAGGCGAGAGGGGCGGCCAGGGACGCAGCCGAGGGCTAAGCGAAGCCCCAAATCAGCTTCCATGGCAGACGGCTGGCTTGTATTTGCATGCCAATTCCCAGCATGCCCCGGGGCCGTGTCACTGCTGTGATGTGGCTGTGATGAGGGTGGGAGGGGAGAGGGAGGGCAGAGTTTGGTTGCACAGCAGGCTGATTGCTCCGTTTGTTGATTTTGCGGTTTAAGGATTGCTTTTGTCTGGAAGAGGAAAACCCCAGGGAGGCAAACGGGTCACATGACCCCCGGGGCGAGTTAACCCTTTCACCCACACACCGCTTTACACTTTTTTTTGTAACTACGTCATAAAAAAAAAAAAAAAAGTAAACATAAAAAAAAATTGTTAAAGGATGGCAACCCAACACAAAAACATAATAATTTACAATTTTAGTAGATTTATTTTCTGGAGCTTGGTGAAGGTTTGAGGAATGAATAATAAAGATACAATACAGAGATAATATGAATGCGGTGAGTGAGTTTTTGCTTCTCACTTTATTTCTTGGTGATCCTGCCAGGATTATTTTCAGCTTCCTGAACTCATGAACAAGGCAGCTTGAAATGGATTTTATACAAAAGATGAATTCCAGGTAATTTTTAGGCAAATGACGGGAATAATGACGGGAATAATGGGGGACTTGTATGGCCCCTCCGGCGGGGGTGAATGGTGTCACTTTTCCTGAACAATTTGGTATGGAAAAGGGGAAATCTGCCCAACAGATAATAAAACATTTGATAACAATGTGCAGGGTTCTTCCCAGAAATATTTTTATGCTGGGTGTGGCCAAATTTCAGTAACCAGCTGGGCGGTTCTTGAAAAGTGCCGGGCGGTGCGCCCAGCTAAGAGGTGCCGGGGAGATCTCTGCTATAGGACGACGCCAAAATAAAAACTTCTGTTAATGATACTGAAAGTCTGGAATATATTTACTACTTTAGTCTCAGTTGTAACTTTAATATACATAACTAAAGACAAACATTTTTGTTATAAATCTTCCTAGATTGTAAGCTCTTCGGGGCAAGGTGCTCCTGTGTCACAGTCAGTATCCGTCTGTCATTTGCAACTTATTTATTGTACAGCACTGCGTAATATGTTGGCGCTATATAAATACTAAATATTAATAATAGAGAATGGATAAATCCTGCCCCATTTTTTTCTTGCTGTGTCCCCACCAAGGAGAAAACACAACAGGAAGTAAAAGTGAAATCCCTCGTAGAGGTCAGCAGAACAGGTGTCCCCATTGTACCATTTCTCTTCTATGACTTCCAATTACATTCTGCTCTGGTGACAACGACAATAAGGAAATTATCCTTCCCTGTGACCGTTGTCACCAGAGCAGACTGTAATAGAGAAATCTACACAATGGGGGCCCGGAAGGCAAAAAACCCAAAACACAGCACATGTTCTGTATGTTGGATGCTCTATGGATCTTTATTTACATATTCCTGGGTTGTCTGCACACAGAACTTTTTGGCTAGGTTAGTGACTGAGGATGAAACCTGGCTCCACATCTATGATCCTGAAACCAAGGAACAGTCAAAGGAATGGGGCCACAGTGGGTCCCAGGAATCAGCCAAAAAAGTCATGGCGTCCGTTTTCTGGGACAAAGAAGGTATTCTGTTGGTGGACTACCTACCTCAGGGCTCTAGTATCACCGGACAGTAATATGCTAACCTCCTGGACCAGCTGAAGGAGGCAATTAGGATGAAACGCCGTGGAAAGTTCACCAAAGGGATCCTTTTATTGCAGGACAATGCACCTGTGCACACGTCCAACGTTGTGGCTGCCAAATTGAACACCCTAGGTTTCCAATTGGTCCACCATCCCCCCTACTCACCTGACCTGCCCCCTTCAGACTATTATCTGCTCCCGAATTTAAAGAAACACCTGAAGGGGCCAGTTTTTGAGGACATTTCTTATGTCAAAGATGCTGCTGAGAGCTGGTTTGCGGCCCAACCAAAGGACTTTTATATGAACGGTCTAGAAAAGCTGCAACTACGCTGTACCAAGTGTATCAGTCTCAGGGGGAATACAGTAACATCCCATGGGCCCATTGCTGTGGGGTGCAGCCCTTCCATTGCTTGCTGAACCCCCTCTATACCCAATAGGACATTGCCTGGGGTACGGCCCATCCCGACCCGTGTAACACTGCACTGATGTCCATGATATGTTACTGCAGGCATGCCATCACTAGGCTACAATGGAAGAACTGATGGGATTTAAAGAGAACCTGTCAGTAATCCGACACCTGCTCAGTGCCATCCCCAACTGCAGACATGACACCTCTGGCCTGGGTATACACATTCAATGCTGACCCAGGTGTGCCTAGGGGGGTAAAGAATGACCTACAATGGGTTCCACCAATCAAACAGATCAGAATCATTCATCAAAAAAAAAAAAAGAAACATGTCAGTGAGCGAGAAAACATCAATAAAATCAAAGGCTGCCAAGAGCCAAATAACGGGGCCATGGAAGAGAGCAGACATGAGCAGTAGCGCAGTACACAGGTCACAGAGCCGCACTGATTTTACATTTTTGTGGTTGGATACAATGTTACACCCACTGATAGATTCACATTATACCCATACATTCATGTGTGGCCCCGTCTGTACCTCGGGCCCCTCCGGTTCTCTGGTTGAATTTTAGGGCTGCCCATTGTATGAAAAATCTACAATCACATTGTATGAAATTAAATAAAACATATATAAAGCGAATAGGAAGCTATGAATGGGAGGGAAATCAGCCAATCAGAGGAGAGATCCCCCAATATCCGGGGACATCTTGGGTTAGGCAGTGAGTATGACAGCTTGGTGAGATACAATTATTACCATGGCCAGCCAGGGGGCACCACAGACCGACCATCCTCCCACCCCAAAGGCCCATTCACAGGGGGCAGATCTCCCCTACGGGCCCATTCAGAGGGGGCAGATCTCCCCCACGGGCCCATTCAGAGGGGGCAGATCTCCCCCACCGGCCGGGGCAGTTAGGTCATCCTACCCATACACAGCGTCAGGCCGTCCTCTCCATAGACGCAGGGTTTCCCCGATATTCTGCCCCCAATAATTCTATCACAGGGCACTTCGGCCCAAATTGTCTGGGGCATTATGAGCAGTGCCCATGGCAGCATCATGTACCTTGACACTCCCCTCCCCCCACTTAGGACAAACCAATGGGTACAGAGGAACGATTATCCTCCCTCCCACAAGGTACAGCTCACCGCCTGAGCAGCCAATGGCTGAGCCCAAGGAGGGTCATGTGACTAATATATATATATATATATATATATATATCCTAGGAACTTCAGGGGTGGGCATTACCTAGCTGGAGTGCCATGGCACCGGATCCTCTTACCTGGATCAGATTACAAACACTGATTGGTCAGGAAAACGTATCACCCCACCAACTAATAATAAATAGGAAAAGGGGATTTATTGGGGCGTGTGGGGGAATCAGAAATCTGTGCTACCCCAACACCGAACCGGGACAATCACAACACCGGGACACCGGCCCCCGACAAGACAAAATGAGAAGAAACTATGCAAGACTGTGTGAGGCAAGGCCCCATAGCAGATCGTCCAATCATATTGTACGGTGATCGTACAGTGTATGGGCTGCATTGTACACACGGGGTCTCCTCCCCCAGTGTCAGGGGCTGCACTGGGCTCCCTCAGGGGTTAGGGTCCCGGGAAATGCCGCCAGTGAGGCTCCAATGTTTATGTATGTGGTCGCTGGAGCTGCTCCCCTCCCCCACACACCAGGCCTCACCTTTCCCGCCGTCTCCTCACACTCGCACCGAAATCTCTTCAAACCCGGAGCCGCCCGACGCCATTGGCTGCACTCACTCTGCCCGCCAGTGCCGCGATATCTCCGCCCACGCCACGCCCCCTTACCTTCGTTCCGGGATCTGCCTCTGAACGGTACGCTGGTCACGCCCTTTCTTCCTAATATGGTAAAGGGAGGTACAAGAGAGGGAAGACGACCCGCCCTTCTCTTGACAGTCACGTGAGAGCTTGTAGCTGAGGACATCTAGTGGAGAGACAAGACATGGAGCTGGGGATATATACTGGAGAAACATGGAGCTGGGGATATATACTGGAGAAACATGACATGGAGCTGGGGATATACCGGTATACTGGAGGGACATGGAGCTGGGGATATACCGGTATACTGGAGGGACATGGAGCTGGGGATATATACAGGAGGGACATGGAGCTGGGGATATATACTGGAGTACTGGAGAGACATGGAGCTGGGGATATATACCGGAGAGACATGGAGCTGGGGATATATACCGGAGGGACATGGAGCTGGGGATATATACTGGAGGGACATGGAGCTGGGGATCCAATTAGGGTGGCACCGAGTTTGTGTACAAAGTTTAAGTCTATGCAAATGAATAGATGGAACCAGGGAGCGCGGGGGCGGGGCTTAGTGACAGAAGAAACAGGGAGTAAACACCACAGAGACTTCCTGTAGATGAATACCGACAGGAATATCGATCATTTGATCGATATTCCTGTCGGTCTGTGACTACAGCGCGGGGAGAAACGTAAAGCAGCCCGGACACAAAAAATTTGAAAGTCTAGGGGACTGATTCGGTAAGAGAGCAGGGATTGGTCGCTCCACATCACGTGACCCGAACTAAACTCCATTGGACGAAAGACTACAGATCGTGCAGCCGCTGGAAGATAAGCAAAGGGCGCGCGCCGGCACTTGGAAGTAAGAAGGAGAGACACGCCCTCAAATCTAATAGGCTACAGTTTTCGTTCAAGGCTCAGCCAATCAGGAGAGGCCATTCCATACGCTAAGCCTTCCTGACGTCATGTTCTCTGTTTACCGTTGCTATAGAGACCGGCGTGTTGTGGCACGGGGGCCGGAGAGTAGACAGATGTTGTATACCTGATAGAAACGCGCTAAACTGGGGTGAGGAGGAGACGAGAGGGGTAATAATATTGTGTACGGGGGTAATAATATTGTGTATGGGGTAATATCAGGAATAATAAACATATGCTTAATTATTCGGGGATTATGGCTGCAGGTTAGATTTTCCTCACAGGAATATCGGCATTCATTACACTGTGAAGCGTATGGAATGTGAAGTTTGATTTTTTCACCATTGAATAGAATAGACAAGAGATGAACATTCAGTCATTTCATTTGTTGCTTTCTGTGTCCCCTTTGATGAGATTTCCCTTCACTTCCTGTGCTGGGGACACAACAGGAAGTGGGAGGAAATGTAAAGACAATCCATCAGTGAAAGTTTCTTTATTTCCAGGTTCCAGAAATGAGTAAACTTATCAACAACGCCTCCACAGAGGGACCCCCCATAGACCTCACCTTCAAATGCATTAATTCCATGGAAGGTAACAGAATTCACACATTTATATATCTCTGACATATACCATAGTGCTGTACACTGAGCCAGTCCCATCAGTCTCTGTACAGAGGAGCTGACACTCTAGCATCCATCAATTGACAGAAGTGGATAAACTCGCTGCCCTACCAAACCTGAAGAGCCTGACCCTGCACGGTAACCCTATGGAGGCTGAGAAGGGGTACAGGTAAGACCCCCAATATTTTCGTGTAGCTATGACAACCCAGAATCATCTCTGGGATGTATGACACCCTTGATGCTCCCCCTATAATAAAGCTGCTGGTCCTCCCTCCTTTCCCTATAGTGCAGGGAATCGTGCTGCAGATTTAACTGATTGGTCCAATCCCGCCACTGTTCCCTGCACTACCGCTAATAGGTGGAAGGGGGAGCCATGACTTACAGGACTTTACAGTGACTTTACAGGACGCCACCTAGTGGAAAGCCACCATTTCTGTTTAAGCTTGGACAGAAATGGTTCCCCATTCCACTAGGTGGCACC
This sequence comes from Pyxicephalus adspersus, assembly GCF_032062135.1. Classification (NCBI taxonomy): domain Eukaryota; kingdom Metazoa; phylum Chordata; class Amphibia; order Anura; family Pyxicephalidae; genus Pyxicephalus; species Pyxicephalus adspersus. Next base: position 2,192,136 of record NC_092858.1, on the reverse strand, counting down.
CTAAGCATCTCGCTTATGTCAGTTATCCATACAAATGGCCCTGGTGACTAGCCCTGTTGGTGTTTGTCGGGTTGTCCTTATATTCGACCCCAATATGTCTGTTCGAATTCAATAGACCCCACCCAAAAGCGCCAATTCTTGTGTAAAAAAAGTGTTAAACACAAAAAAATTAATGTTAAAGTAATTTATTGAATATGTGTGATTTGTGTAACTAACTTTTATTGTTTTACAGGTTAACCGATGTGGGAATCCTCCTGTCAGTGTGGGATCCCCAGGCACTAGAGGTTAAATGAGGACAAGTCTCCCTATTCATCACCTATAGTGCTCTGGGATTGGTAAAGGATTTTCCTTTCCCCAGCCAATCACAGAGCACTAAAGGTGAATGAATGGGGAAAGTTGTCCCCATTTAGCCTCTAGTGCCCCGGGGATCTTCTCAATGAATCCGTCTGCGGTCGCATTTATTGAGAACAGTGTGCGATCCGCGGCGCCAGAGGTTAAATGGGGACAAGTCTTCCTATTTAAAACCTCTAGTGCTCTCTGATTGGCTGAGGAAAGCCTTACTATCCCTATTCCTGGTGAAGTTTCCCTATCCAGGAAGAGAGGACTCCCTGTGTTCTTGGATAGAGAAAATCGATCCAAGAACACATTCAACTAGTAAAGCTGTCAGCTCTGCTCCTGATTGCTCTTGCAGTTCTTCACAGTCTCTAAAAATAACCCGAGTTCTCCCACCAATGACTTTAATGGCATTTGATCACCTGAACAATATCTCCCGATTCGATCGAATAGGTGTTGAATCAAATAGTGAGATATTCGACCAACACTACTGGTGACAACGCACTCAAGAAGTGTCATTGTTGTCCCAAACTGGACAAAAAAGGGGAAAACAGATTATCTAATCATTTTATGTATATTATAGTTTATTCATTCTCATTTTTTCTTTTCTGATTAGTAACCTAAACATTTTCCCATCTGATCCCCCCCAGGTCGTACATTCTGTCTGTCCTCCCGCAGCTCAGGAGCTTCGATTTCAGCATGGTCACCAAACAGGACAGAGTTGGCGCCGAGGTCTGGAGCCGAATGAACCGCAAACCCAAGAAAGTCCAGAGGGCTAAGAGTACTGAGAGGGAAGCTCACCCTCCATAGGTCATGTGACTAGATGGGGAAATCCTCCTGCACCTTCCATGATAGCGTTAGGTGCCCCATGTCTGGGAGGAGAACAAAGCCAAGGAGCAGAACTCAGTGTTTGATCTGTAATACGGATCAGCTGGATGTAAATATTGTTATCATGGTCTGTGAAGTATTCCAGAACCTTCAGTCTATGTACAGTTTATGGTATACAGGTTTGGGGGGGGGGGGAGGTTACAGCTTTATTACATAGTTACATTCTTCTTCCTATGGCTCTGCTTTACTGCTTTATCTCACAATAAAAGTCTGAGTCAGCTGACCTTATTTAAAACAATGCACCCCCCTTGTGGCTAATGTCTTATCTCCGCATTGGGTTAATCAAATCTGATACTTTTACCTTTTCTGCCAGGAGGTATGGGGGAGGACGTGAGCGCTCTATAGGGGGAGCAGAATGGATATCAGAAATGACTTCTCAGGGCCTGATCTGTCATAAACAGGAAATTCAAACACACAGCCCCGGAGACACCAGAGTCACCCCATAAATATTTCATATTCTGTTCTCCCTCAGTTTGTAATAATGATTGGCCATCGTCAGGTGACACAATATTGGCTTTATAAATACCTGAAATATCATTGGCCCCAAGACTTCCTATGAAAAATGCCGATTCCCTGATTGTCCTTTGGCTTTATCTCACACTGGCCCGAAGTTTTATTGGACTCACAGAACTGAATAAGGAGAATCGATAGGACTGCCGGGCAGCAAGCGCTTAGGGGTGTCGGCCTTTCCATTCGCCTGATGAGAGATTTCTTACTCATCATGCAGCACCAATTATAACGATGATGATGGCTCTCTATTGAGCTTCATAAGGATTTATTTTTAAATATTCAGGGGGTCATCTGAGGTCAAGACTGTTGTTCCCCTTTGACCTTGTGTTAGTCTCAATGGCTCCAAGTGTGCATAACTGTGCCAACTAAACCCTCGCAGATACTTTCCTGCATGCTGATGCTGTGTGAATCCTTTACATAAAAGTGGGGAAGACTTAGAAGCTGCATCCATCCTTCATTGCTGTCTGACCTTAAAAATAGGATTTCATCTCCTAAGACAACAGGAAGTAAGGGGAAATCTCCCCGATGTGAAAGTTTTCTATCATTTCAATATTCAGAAAAAACTTTTTTTCATTGTTTTTTTTTACCAGTCCCAATAAGAGAATTATATTACATAGCTGGGGTTTCTTATACAGATAAACTGAGGTAGGGAAGGGAGGGATCCTAGCCCTGATAAAAGCAGTAACAGAATCTACAATCCTCCTGGCTCCACTTTTTTTTTGCTGTGCCTCCAATCACACCTCTCCTGTAAGCATTTAGGAAGTGTCTATATGCCCCATATGGAGCAGCATGATGTGTAATTGCCTCCAATCAGATTCTGTATTCACCTTGTTTGTCACTTCCCAGACATTTCTTTGTACACATTATACTACCTATTTTTATTATTATGATTCAATGTATCAATAAATGAAGTTAACATATTGCAGCTTATCAGTCCCCATCCATGGCTGCTGAATTAGTTTTCAAACTAAAAAAAAAAAAAAATTCTCAGCAATTGTAAGAAACATATTTTCTTCTTGTCACTTCCTGTGAAGAATTATCAGCTGTCCCAGCAAACCTGTGTTGTCACCCCCTGGACAGGAGTTGCGATAATAAAACAAAACCTAAAGAAGCTGGCACACCTAAGGACCAGGAAGCTGCAATATGTGAATCTATGAGCTCTATTTATAAATTATTCCCCCAGTCAATTCCTCTGAAATTCACTGATCATGAGTTCTATGGTTGTATTTTTGTACAGGTACCCTATGAAATCAATGACTCGTTCTGCCACCTAGTGGACAATCTGATGCACAGCATTCTCAATAGGAAAGAAACATTTTATGAGCAAACTGCAAGGGGAATCATTTATAAATAGAGCCCTGTATGACATTATATGGCGAGGCTCCTATTGAGCCCAAAATTACCAGATTACATGGTTGCCTAATTTCACTGTAATGTGCAATTAAGGGGGACCTAACACCAAATGTTTTACTTTATATAAAAGGGTGGCTACCCCTCCCTTTTAAATAATGGAAGTTGTTTTTTTTTCTAATTTGAAGGGGAGGACCCTTCCATCCTTGCAAACCCACAGCCCAATGGGATCTATATATATGTCACATAACCCAGGAGGCCGTGGACTGCTCCTTCTGCGTATGCTAATTTTTTATTTCTGTGTCACCTGATTTTACACCTGCGTAGTGCAAGATTGGTTGTTGTAAGAGAAAGATGGCGCCACCTGGTGTTCAGTCCTCCCCAGAAAGAAGGAAGACGGAATGGACTGGGACCAGGACCATATCCCTATAGCCTGCTTTCCACCTGTAAGTTTTTTGTTGCTCTTTAACAAACACCATTTATAACAGACTAAAAATGTGAAAACAACCATTTTATGTGAATCATTTTAATCACAGTATTACATTTCCCTTTAAAACAGTAAAGAAAAATGGCTAAAAATCATCAAGGCTGTTAGGAGTGAATATTGTGTGAATATCTGTACAATTCCTCGTTACAGGATCAGACCTAGTGGGCAGATTTATAGCTGTACAGATAGTTTATTGGCCAATCAAATCCACCAGATTCACCTTCCATTGAAGCCCCCAAAAAAACAGATCTCTGTGACAAACAAACAATCCGGAGCCGGGGAAATCTGAGGAAGAAATTTAATTTCTAGTGCTGGGAACTGATAAAAAAAGGTAAGACAGAAGAGAATGGAGGGAAGAGTCTTGAAAACTCAATTATTCATATTCTTATAAAAAGAAACACAAATATTTCATCCGCTTGTCTAACTTTGCAAAAGTTTAACATCAAAAGACTAAAAGTTTAGCGGAATCGTGTCATTGTGGGTAAATAGGTCAAGCCAGTTGGCTGGACCGGGAACACTATCCTGCCTGGGATTGGATGATAGTGACATCACGAGTGATGGCGCGGCTCACTGTCATCATCTGGGTGAACCAATAAGATAAATTAGGACAGGTCCCCTTTAAATAGTTAGCACAACTGAAGAGCTGGGAGACTGCGGATCACCTGTAGCTAAGACATTTCAGATGTTGGAGAGATTGCAGGGACACAAACTGGTTATTTCAAAGGCCAACTGAAGCTCAAATCAGCTAAAAATATACCAAACAAAGTGTGCGGAGTCTCATAGTTATTCCTATTTAGAAAGCAGCAATAGTAAAGCCTGTCATTGGCCGACATGCTGTTTGGAAGCAGCAAAGGTGTGACACGCCCCCTGCATGAGCTTTGTGAATTGGAAAGCTCTGCTTTTTGACGTCAGCAGAGAGACTTCTGCTTCCACAGGGATCCTTCTCACCATGCTGGCCTTTCATTGCAAGCTTTGCACTCCTGCACTTTTATGTGAAGTTTTATTTGGGCTTCAAAGTTAGCAGGAAATAGTTAGGCAGCGAGTTTCCAATAATCTAAAAAGCTCAGGTGGTGTTCAAGATCCCCGATCACCGTGTGGCAACTGATAGCGAATGTAGGGAGGACCTGTGTGCTGAGTATAGGGGGGAGGGGGTGAGGAGTGCAGGGTGGGGGGGGGATTATGGAATCCCAAACTGTACAACGAGATCCTCTTTAGCATCCACACGGATCTGTGAAAGTGCACTGAAGGCGTAAGCTGCTATCTTTGAAACCTGAAAAAAATAAAAAGAAAATCATTAACAAAAACATTCCGAATTATACAAAAACAGCGACTTCTACCCAAAAAAAGAGATTTTAGCTTTAGGTTTGGCTTGCAGAATCAGAAAAACTACAAACTTTCCTTCCTTTTATTTCCTGCCCCCCATTGGTTATTATTATTATTATTATTATTATTAATATTAAACAGGATTTATATAGCACCAACATATTAGGCAGTGCTGTACATTAAATAGGGGTTGTAGATGACAGACAGATACAGACAGTGACACAGGAGGAGGCGAGGACCCTGACCAGAAGAGCTTACAATCTAGGAGGTGGGGAAGTATCACACAATAGGAGGGGATATGGAATGGTGGGAAGTAGTGAGGGTTTAGGGGACAGAAGAAGACGGGTAGGTGAGGGGGAAGCGTTGGGTTCTGAGGGCTCTTTATTGAGCAGAAAGTAGGAGCAAGCCAAATAGGACGAGGAGACCATTCCAGGGAGTCCGGGCAGCTCTAGAAAAGTCTTGGAGCCGTACGTGTGATCTGGTTATAAGTGAAAAAGGGTTTCTATCAGGTCAGAAAGGTAAGTCGGGGAGGAGCTGTGCAGGGATTTGTGTATCAGGTAGGTAGGTGGGGGAGGAGCTGTGCAGGGATTTGTGTATCAGGTAGGTAGGTGGGGGAGGAGCTGTGCAGGGATTTGTGTATCAGGTAGGTAGGTGGGGGAGGAGCTGTGGAGGGATTTGTGTATCAGGTAGGTAGGTGGGGGAGGAGCTGTGGAGGGATATGTGTATCAGGTAGGTAGGTGGGGGAGGAGCTGTGGAGGGATTTGTGTATCAGGTAGGTAGGTGGGGGAGGAGCTGTGGAGGGATTTGTGAGCCCTAAAAAACTCCCGCACACATACAGGATCATGTGACCTCCCCTCCATTCACCGATTCCCGTATATCCCCCTGTGCCCCTTTAGTGGTGCCGAGTGATGACCATGTGACCCTGGCCCTGGCTTCACCTCCCAGAACGATCATAATATAATACAATTATCAGTCACCAGACCCTCCCCTATCCCTCTTACCTGCTGGATATCTGCATAAGGAACGGGGTCACTGGCGAGTATTTGGTGTGGCTGGGCAGTAAGTGAGGGAAGGGGGGGCAATTTCTTCCAGTGCGTTAGGTTACTGCTGAGCTTTGCTAGCCGTGTGCTGCAAAGACACAAAGAGAATACAAATGACTTACAAACAGCACGGTGATTATGGAGACTTCTGTGACACCCAAACAGATCGATAATAAATACACAAAGGAGACCGCCAGGGGGCGATATTCTAATGACCCCCTCTCGACTCTGCTGACAAATTGAGTGCCATTGCCCCTCCCTATGTGTAAGGCCCACGTTGAGCCCCCTCCCTAGTAAAAGCCCCCCTAGATACCTCCTCATAGAACAGAACAAAGCAATTGCAAGCCCCATTTCAGCTGGTGTGCAGCACCTTAGGTACACAGATTTTAGATTTTTGTATCTTTCTGACTTTTCCATGCAAAACCAGAATCTATTTTTCAGTATTTGGTACCAAACCCAATTCTATAACGTTTCCTTAAATTGTATTTTGGAAATGTGAGGAGATCCTGCCAGTAACAGCTTCCAAACACCAAGCAGCTGCCTTTTAATTATCATCAATGTTGTCAGACAGCCCGGTGCTCTTGCAGGTGGTTGGTGGGTTTTGTGTCCATCAGGCAGCCCAACAACCAATAAGAAGACACAGTCTGCTGATAACTGCGTGAGATCAGTGAAATATGATACAACCTGTGCGATACTGAACCCTTATGATTGAAAGAATTGAATGGAGGGCACCCCTTTAAGAATTCAACTGGGACCCAATCAATAAAAGGGGCGGGGTCATGACAGGAATGCAGCGGGAGGGGCTAGATGATGCTGAATGTCCTCCAACCAGGAAATAAGACTATTTGCTGCAGCTTCTAATGTACACTGTGAGAGGATCAGTGTACTCATATAGGGGAAGGCTGGGGGGGCAGATTTCATAAAGGGGAAGGGGCAGTTTTCCCATCTACCTATCTGGCAGGATTGACAGGGTGACATAACTCACCTATACTGCCTGGCTCTGTCCATACATTCATGCTGCTCCATCCCCTGGGATTCCACAGCTGATACATCAATGATATTCCTATAGAGAAGAAAAACATAAAAAGGTCAAAATTGACATTTCAACTTTTTATTATACAGAACCGAACTTGTTTATGAAGCTTCCAGGTCCTCATTTTTGTCCATTTGGTCAGCTGTAATCACCTTATCTCCAGGGCTGTCCCCAGACCATGTTAATCCTGAGATCATGTGACTACAATTCCGCACACAGGCAGCTTCCAATCACAGTGAGCCCTAATCATCCAGGCCCCTCCCCCAGCCTTGTGATTGGATAGTGAAGGTTAAAGTGGAACTAAACATTGGGGGGACAGGCGATGTCCCATCTGCAATAACGTCTCTTATCTGTCCAATCGCTCTGCGTTTCTGGCGTCAATGCCGAGCTGCACATTCGCCAGTGAAACTCATATTCCCTTGCTTGGGCTGGGGTGAATAAACTCCCAACAGCTGAATAGCCGAAGATCATTGATAGGAAGAAATAGAGAAGGAAAATGGTGGCGCCCTCTGCTGGTAAGAGGATTGGTGACTTTTCTTTCTGCAGGTAATGTGTATGAGTGATTTGAGGAGGAGGAGCCAGGTGGAGTGGGCGGGGCTAAACCATTATCACCCCCCAAATGTACTCACTGAGCCGTCCTGGCCAGGATACGTGAGAGCAAGGCCTGCTCGTCTGTCCGGGCCGCCGGGTTATTGGTGGAGTTGGGTTCGGATCCATTTGGCGTCCTGTTGGGCAACGTCTGGTTAGAGGGCAGCAGATGTTCCCTTTCGCCCTGATCCTGCAATGAAAAAAAACATTTATATAAAAAGCCGGGGCCCCCAACATGGGAAGCTGATTGTATGGCTGTCCAAGGACCACCAGGGCCATTTCTTTAGCTTATGATTGGTCGCTGTTGATTTAACATCAGATTCTGGGATCCCACCCCTCCCCTACAGGATGGGACCACCAAGTATGACAACAGGGCAGAAGGGGGATTCTGACAGATTGGGGGGGCATTAGATATAGGGCAAATTTTTATTGCTGGGCCAGAACCAGAACCCCCACATTTTATTATCCTCCTTCCCCCTTCCAAACCCCAACAACTGTTTATGGCTGCCTGACCTCTTCCTCTACACAAACACAGCTGATTGTGAGGGGAAGACATTCCCAGCACACACACCACTTCCTGCTGAAATGTCAACTTTTATTAGGCAACTCGGAACTGTCTGTGTTGACCCCAACAACCAATCAACAGCGCCCCCTCCTAACTTCAGGCCACACAAAGAAGACGGTGACAGGTCCTCTTTGTCTCACCACCTTGCCGGTGTCGGTCTCCCCGCTGTAGCAGCAACCCATGTCCGTCCCGGGTGAGCCTCAGAGAGCCCTGACACTCTGCTCTGTCACATGACCAGGAGGAAGTGGCAGACTTTAGCTAAGCTTCCTCTTCCGGTTCCGCGGACAGTCACGAGATGGGTTGTCAAGGAAACAAGGGTGGGGAGTCAATGTTTTGGATGAAGGTGTGGGCGGGGAAAATAGGCGGAGCTCCAGGGAATAGGAGAAAACTGTGAAAATTATAGATGGGCATGGGCTATACCTAATGGGCGGGGCAAACATGCAAAGCCTCTTAGTACTATGGCAGACTTGGCTCCTCCCATTATGGGCATGATATATAAGAACGCCTCTGCCTTATGTGGGTCAGGGTGGTCAGTAGGCCGCTGAGTGTAGGGGGTTGCTGGGTGATATTAGTGACAGGGCTCAGTAACTACAATACAAACAATGACCTCTCATTAGAAGTATGTGAGTGGAGAATGTGCAAGGGGGAACATTTCTGGTTGCCTGTAGCAACCACTCAGCATCTAATTGCCACTGATGCAGAGCAGGGAGTGACAGGACCTCTTCTTTATGTCTCTGACCGTTTCTTGTTGCCTATAGAGTACCCTCGGCTATATTCTTGGAATGATCGGGGTCTCTGATTACTTTCAATACAATAAATTGTGCTAGAAATTCAGGGCCCGATTTAGGGTTGGCGTATTGCCAAGGGGCCCCCACCTTCTCTAGGGCCCTAATTGATAAATTGGTGGAGAGTTGCAGGGCGCTACAATGCTTTCTCCTCCACACAGCGTGACTCTTCCTGCCCACAGAGAGGACTGCTGCAGTGTCACTTTCACTTACAGGTCCCTCCCCCAGCCTGTGATTGGACAGTAAGGACAAGCAGGAGACTGTTGAGCTCTTCTCTCTCCTCCTATCAGGCACTGCCAGGGAATCAGACATTCCCTCAAACATTCCCACCCAGTGAATATGAGATTCGCTGCTTTATTAAGGCCCATGTGTATCGCTGTGCGCTGCAGTGCACGCTTCTGCTTGAAGATGCATAGAGCGGTGCATTGCATTACAGCTCCCCCACGTTGCAGCATGGCTTGCGCAGGGCAAATGTACAAATGATCCCCCCATGCATTGCAATATGGGAACGTATTAATGCAGATGGCACGTTTGTGGGCACCCAGCTCTGCCCTTTATTGTTAGTGGCACCCAAACACAGCCATGGCAATACACTGGAGCACAGAAGCTTACATTGCAGCCAATCAATTTGATTGTATTGTGTCACATGACATATACAGATTAATGTGACCAGGACAGAGGTGTGTGAATGGGCCCCTTATAGTCCACGGACTGGTGTCAGAAATTTCCAGGATCCCTTCCCCTCCCCAGTGACCCCACTGTCACCCCCCCACCACACCATGTGACCCCACTGTCACCCCCCCTACCACACCATGTGACCCCACTGTAACCCCCCACATGTGTCCCCATCTCCCTGACCTCTCTGCAGCTTTCCAGCACAATGTGCGATGTTTCCAGGGCCTGACACAGCGCTCTGCACAAATCACACAGCGGCCGCAATGTAAACAGCCAACAATGGTGACTGACATCAGGAGACAAAAACAATCGTCACCGGGGCCACGGTCAGACCGAGAACTCTCCGTGTATGATGGGGTGATTAGTCTGGGGGCACAGAGGGTACACGGCGCCAATGGTCATCAGGGCTACTGCACCCATAAAGTCTTATCTGTGTCTCAGGGACTCTGCTGGGTCTGTACCCCTGCTGTGCCAATTATAGGGGTGCCCACCATTTCTACACCAATCTCCAGAGTCTGTACCCCTGCTGTGCCCATTATGAGGGTTCCCACCATCCCTGCACTGAGCTCCTGGGTCTGGACCCCTTCTGTGCCCAAAATAAGGGTCCTTCTCCCTGCACTGAGTCTCTGTGTTTGTACCCCTGCTGTGACAATTATAGGGATGCCCGGTTATTCTTACACCAATCTTCAGGGTTTGTACCCCTGCTGTGCCCATTATAGGGGTGCCCACTATTCCTATACCAATCTCCACAGTCTGTGCCCCTGTTGTGCCCTTTATGAGGGGTTGGTCAGGTGACCTTCCAGGGTCCTTAGGGCCCATTGATAATCCTGCTCATAGACTGTCTGTGTTTCTGTCTCGGCCCTATGTTTTCCTAAACTGGGGTGCTCATATATTCCTGTTTAGTGGGGTTCCCCAAAGATACCCCCCCCCATGTCTGCACCCAAAGAAGTAGGATCAGGGAACGGGCCGGACTGTACGGAATGTCGCATGTACATTCGGGCTTCCTGAGGGCCATAAACCAGCCCCCTAATGACTTCCTAATCGCATTCCTTTCATCTACCTGCAGCTCCGGCTTTGAAGTCCCCAGGTAGAGGTGTCACCGGAGTGCAGAGGGGATCCATCACACCCGGCCCTCCTTCTGATTGCCGAAATCACAACATTATAAAGTGAACCTGTCATTATCTTTACAAGTCTGCATTAATAAATTCCTGGCGTGTCACAATACACAGCAACAGGACCAGGAAATGATCACTGTGACTACCGCTGGCAAAAATCCTGATTTATCCTTCCAAAATCAAAGATTTAACGTTTAGCACTGCTTTGTGCTTGTGGTACCAAGGAGGAGGATTCTGGTTCTGGACAATGTTCACACACATTTGGATCCTCGGCCTGTGAAGGGTTACCGAAGATCTTTGCCGAGGACGGTGAGACGGATGATCAACTATCAATAAATTCCACCATACATGGGGCAGTTTGTGGAAGATTTGGTAAATATTGAATATACAAAAATTAAATTGCTGCTGTAGATATTATTACACAATATTTATATAGCACTGACATATTATGCAGCGCTGTACAAAGTCCATAGTCATGTGACTAGCTGTCCCTCAAAGCGGCTCACAATCTAATGTCCACCCCATAGTCATATGTCAATAATACAGTCTAAGGTCAGTTTTGGGGGGAAACCAATTAACGTAACTGCATTTTTTGGAAGGTGGGAGGAAACCCACACAAACACGGGGGGAACCTACAAACTCCATGCAGACAAAGTCCTGGCCAAAATTCAAACCTGGGACCCAGCGCTGGAAAGGCCGGAGTGCTAACCACTGAGCCACCCTGCTTCCCCAGGCATCCCATTCATATTTTATTGGGCTGGGCAGGATAATTGCCCCTATAAGGTAAATTACAACCAATCCCCCCTCCTGTAGTGATGAATGTAAATGGCGCCCCCTATTTTGGTTGAAATACTGCAGGCCAATGAACCAGGTTTACTTTCATCTCCATAAAAGACCCATTTATTATTAATATTAATAATAAACCAATATATTACGCAGTGCTGTACAATAAATAGGGGTTACAAATGACAGACAGATACAGACAGTGACACAGGAGGAGGAGAGGACCCTGCCCTGAAGAGCTTACAATCTAGGAGGTGGGGGAAGTATCACACAATAGAAGGGGGAAATGGAATGGTGGGAAGTAGTGAGGGTTTAGGAGACAGAAGAAGATGGTGAGGTTGAAGTGTTGGGTTTTAGGGCTCTTTTATATGAGCAGAAAGTAAGAACAAGCTGAATAGGATGAGGAAGACCATTCCAGAGAATGGGGGCAGCTATGGGAACTTTGCCCATGAGAAGTTGAGCCGGCACCGGGTCTATTGGCCAGCTGGTTCAGCCCAGGGACAGCATTAAATATATTTATCTCACAGCATTGGAAGTCCCACTTACAATTCCTCCCTACAATGCCGATTTATGAAGCACTGATAGTGACCATTTCATATATTGCTGGCCCGGTGCAGTTTCGTCCTGGTTGTGCTTTTCAGGTATAAGATGAGCCCGGCACACACAGTAAGGTGATAGTTGTCTGCAGCAGATGGGAGACCGCACGGTTTCACGGTTGATAGCTATGAAAGCAGTGAAGTTATCAGAACAAAAAGTTCTAACATTTCCCCACTGACCTCAAAGTGCCTCCAACTTGTGGTGCAAAATCTATTCACTGCCACATTACCGGGTGCCAGGCAGAAGTATGGGACAGGACGCTCAGGATCCAACCCTGTGCAGATCATTCACTCCAATCAGACCCCATCTGCATGGAGGTTGTTATGTGTACATAGAACTTATATTCCAGATAAGACTGGTACTGTGTTCTCTGTACAGCACTCTTACATATTATGAGACAAGATTTCTTTCTGATGACAGGTCCACTTTATCGGACTTTTCGTGGCTGAGAGCACTGTATTGTGCCCCTATGGCAGCTTTTTGGGGGGATGTTGCAGAGTTGTACAATTGCAGGATTTTCTCCATTATCATTTTGTCGATGAATCTCAGATCCGAGCTCTCCCAACGCGTGCCGAGTCTTGTTCTGCAAACACAAAAGAAATCTGTAAGGGACTTAACTCTGCAAACATCCCTAAACCCTAAGGAGTGACTCCATAAAGGAAGTCAGCCAGTTTTGCACAAGAGACCCTTTCAGGGCTCCGTCTGCTCATTGTGCCTTTTATTGAATTATCGCCACGCCTGGAAATTTATGATCCGAGGGGAGTTCTGTGCCTGCGGGCAAAACAGCCGGAGAGCCGAGCGAGAGAGCCGCTCTAATTATTGGCTGACTTCTCTTCTTACATTTCCCCCATTCCAGGAGCTGAACATTCAAGACACAACACATACCTGATCCAGACAATCCTGCCGCAGCCTGTTCTCCCCGGGACTTCGCCGTCTGCTCACTACGCAAGGTAAGTTACCATCACCGTACGGTTGTTTGAGGTGAAACGACCGCCCGATGCACGACCACTTTTTATTTTACATTAAAGTTGATCACTTTTAGATTGTAAGCTCACCTTCTCCAGTATGTAATTCATACCCTTTTATTATTTAATATACTGCGCTCTGCTATAGGTTGGTGCTTTATAGGTGTCAGACAAAGCCGCATTCTTCTAAACACCCCATCGCTGATCGATCATTTGTAGCTGCATGTGAACTGTTCTAAAAATAGGAAGTGGCGCTCTGATAATGGATCACTACTTCTTTGTTCACTTTTTTAATGCCTTTGTGCAGCACAGAGACTGAAGGGCAAATCCTGAAAACTGAATATTCTGAAGTATCATTGCAGCTTTGCTGTGATATGAATACAAATCTCCTTCAGATACATCAAGTACAACCACCAGAGAAATAAACATATCCCAGATATAAAACCCCATGGACAGCCAGAGGAAGGCATAAACACTTTGTTTTAGACTCTGCAGCCACATTCAGTATAACAGAAAAGTAAAATGCCGATCGATGTTAGTAAGGAAAGTGGCACTAATAGGGTGCTGCCACTTTGTATAACAAAGCCACTGATCTCTGTTCTGATTGGTCAGCTCTGTTTGGGGGATCATTCTTATCACTCTGGTATAAGTGTTCCCCCCTTTAGGTATTTCTTTTACAATCTTCTGATCATTAATGAATGTTCATTCACTCTTATGATTGGTGATCGGAAATTTGTTCTTACATTGGAACCCTCCTTCTCCGATCACCGGGCAGCATGGTGGCTCAGTGGTTAGCACTCCAGCATTTGCAGCACTGGGTCCCAGGCACTCGGCCAGGACACTAACTGCATGGAGTTTGTATGATCTCCCCATTTTGTGTGGGTTTCCTCCCACATTCCAAAAACATGTTAGGTTAATTGGCTTCCCCCGAAAATTTGTCCTGTATTAAATGACATATGACCATGGTAGGGATATAAGATTGTGAGCTCTTTTGATGGACAGCTAGTGACATGACTATGGACTTTGTACAGCGCTACATAATATGTCAGTGCCATATAAATACTGTGTAATAATTATGAGTCAAAAGCATTTTCAACCCTGGTTTTGTTCAGAAGGCCAAATTCTTCAATTCAATGTTTGGCACCAATTTTACAACCAGTTGCCTTCACCAAACATTTCATTGGACAATAAAACTTCTATTAAGAACACTTATTTGACTTTGAATATAAAAATGTTTGCATGGAGCCATGAGAGTGGCACACACCTCTACCTTCCCATATTGGGTTAGTGTAGTGGCTTTTCTGTTTTTTCCAAAGTTTTCTCCGCTTTATAAAGCGCCGTCAATGCTTTTCTGACTTTTGTTTCTTTCTTTCAGCCCATTGTGAATTGTTTGCCTTGTAACCCCCCAGAAATGACCATGTGGCTGCTCCAATGCATCGGGGTCCTCTTGGGCGTAATGGTCCAACTTTACCCAGCTGGCGCCTTCCCCTTCATCCTCACCCAGCTAAGCACCCGCAAGAGCAGCTGCAAGCCCATCCCCAGCAGCATGACCCTGTGCCATGGCGTGGGCTACGGAGAAATGCGTCTGCCCAACCTGCTGGGCCATGACACTATGAAAGAGGTTTTGCAGCAGGCCGGATCCTGGGTGCCTCTTCTCACCAAGCAGTGCCACGCTGACACCAAAAAATTTCTGTGCTCCCTGTTTGCCCCCGTTTGTCTTAGTGACCTGGAGGAAGCTGTCCACCCCTGCAGATCCCTCTGTGAGGAGGTCCGAGATGGCTGCACACCGGTCATGGCTGCATTTGGCTTCCCTTGGCCTGACATGTTTAACTGCACCCAGTTCCCTGAGGGCAATGAGCTGTGTGTGCCCCCTGCTGGCCAGGAGGAGAAGCCACTAGTGGTAAAAGAAGGTGAGTGACACAGTGACAACAGTCATTGCTTGTCAGGACTTGGTTATAAATGTTTCTCAGTACACTATTATCTAATGTCCCCCCACAGTCACACACTATTATTATACATTTATATAGCTCTGACATATACCGCAGTGCTTTGGGTTTGTGTGGGTTTCCTCCTGCATTCCACAAACATGCATTTCGGTTAATTGGCTTCCCCCAAAATTGACCTTGGACTGTATTACTGACATATAACTTTGGTAGGGACATTAGATTGTGAGCTCCTTTGAGGGACAGCTAGTCATGGTGGTTCAGTGGTTAGCACTCCGGCCTTTGCAGAGCTGGGTTTTAAATCCCAGCCAGGACACTATCTGCATGGAGTTTGCAGGTTCTTCCCGTGTCTGTGTGGGTGTCCTCCAGGTACCCAGATTTTCCACCACATACCAAAAACATGCAGTTAGGTTAGTTGGCTTCCCCCTTAAAATTGACCTTAGACTGTAATAATGACATATGACTATGGTGGGGGCATTAGATTGTGAGCTCTTATGAGGGACAGCTAGTCACATGACTATGGACTTTGTACAGCGCTGTGTAATATGATGGTGCTATATAAATACTCTGTAATAATAATGTTGTGGTGCTAAAATGATTAATTGCCGGTCTATTCCTTTACATGACCCGGTGACACCCATACAACTTGTGGAAGGAGTAACAAACTGTACAGACAGCCATGAAAACTTTGTAAAACTTTTAGAAGAATAGGGAACTATTCTTCTAAAATGTGTTTTTGCATCCCGGGGTGAAATTTCCCATCACTTCCTGTCCTGACACATCACTTCCTGTATGGTCCCAGATGACTGTCACTCTTTGCTGCTCCATTCATAATGAAATAAAATATTTTGCAGCCCCATATATCCCATAGACCAGATAGAGATGATCTCCTGTGACCCCCCAGAGAAATGATAAAGCCGTGTAAAATGATTGATTTTTGTGTTTTGTGTCCGCAGAGCTTCCATGTGCCGCCTGCCATAGCGGAGGTGATACAGACAAAGAGTTCCTGCAGGATTTCTGCTCCCGGGATTTCGGTAAATATTATAAAATTGTTCTTACCTAGCATTGGGCCTAAGAAGAGTTCCCATTGATGGGGGGAACCCCGAGGAACAATCTCTATGTTGCATTATAGGAATGCAAAGTATGCAAGTGTCTTACACCAATGCACGTCCATTATGATTTGTTTCCCAGCCACTTCCTACTTTATCCAAAACGAAAATAAGAATAACTGCCGCAGAAGGTTTTCCTGCAAGAATATAAACCACGGGGCCATTTATTATATTACCGTCTGTGGTACACAGGGCCAACCAATCCAATGCAGGACATGAACAGATTGACCCTGATACACTGTCATCAGTAAACCTGGGTAATCCAGCAAACCTGGAATGGCTGTCCTAAAGTCATTTCCTATTTGTTAGCAATAGTTTTCAAATAGTTCAGATCCATTCCAGGTTTGCTGGATCTCCCAGCTTTACTCATGAAAGTGTATCCTGTCCAGCCTGGGAGAGTTTTGATGTAACACATCCCATGATTATAAGGTTTTGTCTTACAAATAAATTAGCACCTCATGATAATAGAAATGATGATCCCACTGATCTTATTAACAAGTCCAGGGCAGCTGGGACAGGAGGTCGTTTCTCCGGGCCGTGACTTTGTGCGGTTGTCTATTTCTTGAGAAAATCAAAAACAAACCAAGAAATAGGGAAGTGACAAAAAGACTCAGAATCAACAAATAAAGAGCAACCCCAGCTGTAAGTTATTCATGGGACTTAAAATTAAACAGGAGTTATATAGCACTGACATATTACACAGCGCTGTACAGTCCATAGTCATGTGACTAGCTGTCCCACCAAGGAGCTCACAATCTAATGTCCCCACCATAGTCATATGTCATTACCACAGTCTAAGGTAAAATTTGGGGGGAAGACAATTAACCTAACTCCATGTTTTTGGAATATGGGAAGAAACCGACACACAGGGAGAACCTACAAACTCCATGCAGATAGAGTCCTGGCCGGGATTACAACCTGGGACCCAGTGCTGCAAAGGCTGGAGTGCTAACCACTGAGCCAGCATAGCCCTTA
The DNA here is from genome assembly GCF_032062135.1 of Pyxicephalus adspersus. Classification (NCBI taxonomy): domain Eukaryota; kingdom Metazoa; phylum Chordata; class Amphibia; order Anura; family Pyxicephalidae; genus Pyxicephalus; species Pyxicephalus adspersus. The sequence goes on along the minus strand of NC_092858.1, from coordinate 2,175,072 downwards.
GGTTCTTCCATCTCCTTCAGACAACAAGGCCTTCCTGTGGCATGATGACAGAACCCCCCTTTAAATCAAAATTACAATGCATTAATCTCGATTACATGTACAGCGCAGCGTAGTATGTTGGCACTAAATAAATCCTGTTTAAAAATAATAATAATAATATATTTATTGGGAAGCTGCTTGTTCTGTCTCATCTCATCACATGATTTAGGGGGTGACATCACATGACACTCGGGGGTGACATCACATCACTCGGGGGGTGACCTCACATCATTCGGGGGGTGACATCACATCACTCGGGGGGTGACCTCACATCATTCGTGGGGTGACATCACATCACTGGGGGGTGACATCACATCATTTGGGGGATGACATCACATCACTCAGGGGTGACCTCACATCACTCGGGGGGTGACATCACATCACTAGGGGGTGACATCACATCATTAGGGGGTGACATCACATCATTCAGGGGGTGACATCACATTACTTGTGGGGTGTGACATCACATCACTCGCAGGGTGACCTCACATCACTAAGGGGGTGACATCACATCACATGACTCTGGGGGTGACATCACATCATTCGGGGGGTGACATCACATCACTCGGGGGTGACATCACATTACATCTGGGGGTGACATCACATCATTCAGGGGGTGACATCACATCACTCGGGGGGTGACCTCGCATCACTCGGGGGTGACATCACATCATTCTGGGGGTGACATCACATCAATGGGTGGGTGACATCACATCACATCATTCTGGGGGTGACATCACATCACTAAGGGGGTGACATCACATCACATCACTCGCGGGGTGACCTCACATCATTCAGGGGGTGACATCACATCATTCAGGGGGTGACATCACATCACTCGGGGGTGACATCACATCATTCAGGGGGTGACATTACATCACTCAGGGGGTGACATCACATCACTCAGGGGGTGATATCACATCACTCGGGGGTGACATCACATCACATGACTCTGGGGGTGACATCACATCACTCAGGGAGTGACATCACATCACATCTGGGGGTGACATTACATCACTCGGGGTGACATCACATCACATCATTCTGGGGGTGACATCACATCACATCATTCTGAAGGTGACATCCTTGTACCATATAATCTGACCGCCTCTCCCTGTCCTCCTCAGCCCTGAAGATCAGTGTCCGCTCTGTATCCCCCCTGGACGGAGAAGTCATGGTGGTCCCAGAAGTGAGGAGCAGAACCATCTATAAGGCCAAGGGGTGGACAGAGGAGGAGCTGAAGAAGCCAGTCCTATGGCTGACAGATGGCTGCCTCTGCCCCGCCCTCCAGGAGCCCGGGGTCACCGCTCTGGTCATGGGGCATCGAGTGGACGACAAGCTGGTCATCTCTTGGGTGCGCAAATGGCAGAAGACGGAGAAGGAGATGAAAAGGTTTTCCAGGACTGTCCGCAAGCTCCAGTGCTGAGGGTGAAACATTCACTGGCGGTGAAACCCATGGACGTGCGTTCTGCCCACCACAAAAAGATTCCGATCCGATTACTGAAGAACTATTTGTACATAATCTGCCCATATTATGCAAAGACTTTTATAATAATTACCCGTAACTGCCAGATCCATAAATCTGAATGTATGGCCTCATCCGCTGAGCTTTCCCCGCTTCCTGCATGAGGAGGTAAGCCACATGCAGAGGGGGCGGAGATAAAAGCATCCTAATTCTTTGTATTTACTATTTTAAACATTTTTATTGGATATTTCCATTTCTTCATTTAACGGGTAACGTAATGAGCATCACCACCATGGCCTTAAAGTGAACCTGTCATGGAGGAAAATGGAGAGAGGGGGAGGGGCCTGACGGCTTCCTGGCCAATTCTGGCGCCAGGTATTGTAAAGTCACCCCCAGTATGTAAGTTATGTAAATGATAGGTGTGTCTGTGCTAAGCAGGGGCGGGGCTATGACTACCTATAGAAAATACATCATCTGGTGCTGCCATAGAGTACAGAATAGCAATTCTCGTACTGTCCTCCTGCGGGCGCTGTGACTAATTATTTACCTACGCGGACTTTACACACCTCAAACTGTATTTAAAGGGTACCTGTCATTAAAAAACTGAGTTACGGCCAATAAATTAAATATTTTGCTCACAATGAAAAATATCAAAATGTTTGTTTTGGGGTTCTGGAAAAGCTTGCTATTCCATCTGCTTTCCCACACCCCATTGTGGGCGGGGTCAAATAATCATTAGGGGTTCTGAGATGGTTAATAATCATCAACTGTTGGTGAATTTATTTATAAAAATGTTATTTTTTTAGATGAAACCATTGCATGGTGGAATGGTTGTTGTGGGAGTTGTTCACCCTAACCTCATTAACATATTACACCAATGTGTCCGCCCACGCAGAGCCAGCATGTATAGAGTAGCTATAAATGACCTGGGGGAACTGACACCAAAAACAACAACCAATCCCCCTGCCTATATCCCCTGAACCAATCACCAACTGGGCCACATACCCACATGATCTCTCAGTCCTGAACACGTGCTGCTCAGTGTGAGCCATAAAGAGGACCTGTCACTTCTTGTATTGACTGGATAATGTCTCCCCTGCGTTATAATAATACAATTTTTCTGATGTCAGCATCGGGTGAATCCTTGGAATGGTGCAAGGGAAACCCAAACTCGTATTGGGAGTAAAACATTCACAAGACACACCCTAAATTTAATATTTGGCCCCGGGTGACCCAGATGTCTTGTTATATTTTAGTCAATCTTTGAGCCGCCTACTAATGAGCCTGGACAGATGGCAGCTCGGTCTTAAAGGGTGATTCCGCCTATGAGGGGTTCCCACCATTATGAAGGATGATACCAGAGTAGCTGGGCCACAGCTGATGTCCCATGGTTGGGTAGGGACACTCAGATACCCAATGGAGATTCATGTGGCCATCACATGTGACTGTGGGGACAAATAGGAAGCCAGAGGCTGACCAGGGGCACACCGGGCTCTATATGATATCCCTTTAGAATTATTGCCCCATTAGTCACAGATCGACCTGGGTGGGGGGCGGGGAGGGGAGAAAGTACACCCCCACCAATTCTAAGGTCTTGCATATCAGAATATCAAAAAAAAAAGCACCTGGTCCTTAGGAAGTCTTGAAATGAGGCCAAATGACACCAACACTCAATATCTCAGCATTGTGTTATTATTTATTTACCAAAGATAACAATGTCACAATGCAGAAGCCATGTGTGAAAAATTAGGTACCCCCTATGTACCCCTTACCCCTTCCATAGGAATGAAGGGGGTAAGTATCAGCCAGGTGCTGTCCATCAGATGCATTGATTGATCCTCAGTCAGTGTGGCGCCCTCTATTGGCAGTTTGCTGCTCTGCAGCATTCAGGTGTGTGTTACCACAATGCCAAGGAGGAAAGACATCAGCAATGATCCCAGAGAAGTGATTGTCTGCAAAGGGTTAGAAGGCCAAACAATCTGAAGTCCATCATTGTACAGGGAGAAAGATTATTCACCAGTCGGAAACATTCACCACAGTTGTCAGTCTTCCCCGGAGTAAAGGTCCAGCAAATTCACCCCGTGCAATGCTCAGAAAAATTGTAAAAACCCCCAAGAGATCGATCTGAAACAAAAATATGGCGGCTCGGCAAAACTTCTGGAATATTGTCCTCTGGACAGACCAGACCAAGGTGGAGATGTTTGGCACAATGCACAGCGCCCCATCTGGTGAAAACCAAAAACAACATATTAGCACAAACACCTCATACCAACTGTGAAGCATGGTGATACAGGAGTGATGATTGGGGCTTGTTCTGCAGCCACATAGCTTGAGCACCTTGCAGTCACTGAGCTGACCGTGAATTCCTCTGTATACTAAAGTTTTCCAGAGCCAAATGTGAGGCCATCTGTGTGACAGCTAAAGCCAAGGCAGAATTGTGTCATGTGACCACACAGTAATCCCAGCACACCAGCAAATCTACAAAATTTTGGCTTCTTGTATGATAAAATAATTAATGACACGGTGGTGTCTGTTTTGTGTTTCGATCATTTTACAACCTGCTGAGAAACTGATAATAAAACATGAAAATGCCAGCTGGGTGTACTTTCTTTTTCTCATGGATGTAGAAGCCAGTTTGCTGGTGTTGTCACCCATGTGACATAGCCCTCCAATAGCAGACGTGGGAATCCCTCTCTGCTGTCTCACCTGTCCAGGATCAGGCAAGCTCAGAGTTGGGGGTTGCCCACCCCATACCCCAGCCTATGGTGTGCCCCCTGATGGTGAGGTTGGATCTTATCGCATTTTGTGACCTTTATCGCAGTGACATAAACTTTGCCCGGTCCGAATTGCCGTTATCATATGAAATGCAATAAATGATAAGATAAATGATTCCCAGACGGATTCCTTTCTATATCTGGCACCTCACACCCAGGGCAGCGGATAAACAGACCAGGAGGACAGATTGGGGGGGTTTGGTTAGGTGACCTGCACTGCGTCCCACCTGATCAGTATCCTCCAATCATAGAGCAGAGATCCACAGATGCCTCCTGTGTGTGGGCACCGATATGGCACAGTGGTGGCATGTTGGCAATTAAAGGAAACCTGTCATGGCACAGCCGAGGCTCCTATCCAGTACTGGCCCTGGTGGATTCCATGTCCCTCCTCTTCACCTCCTGGTTGGCCATTGATGATGTAATGCGGGTTACAAATGGTCTGCACATGTGTTCTGCGCATGCTTCAATGGCAATGTGGGCAGAAGGGATTTTGCATGCTAAGAAACCCAGTGTGCATCTTTCATTTTTATGATTCCCCATGATCCTGCCATAGGGGCCTGGTGCAGGAACTTCCTGCAATACATATTTGAGGTGAAAGTTTAATTTTACCTGTCATGCTCAGTAATGTGACATTGTAATTCCAGGTGTTACCTCCCATAGAGATCACAGCGCCCCCCTGACAACTTCTTTTTTCTACAGAAGGACAGAGCCACTTTTGTTTAGGCATCACCCAGGGTCTTCTCTGGCCATCTAGGACTGGGATGGCGACACTGAGATGACAGTTCTGTGCTGTTCATGGCTGTAGTCAGAAATCCCTTACAGTAATCAGCCCCTCTCCCACCACGTAGCCGGATACAAAGTTACAATGTAGCAGTCTGATCACTGGGGGAGAGGAGACTGAGGAAATGCTTCCGCCTGCCTGCAGCAGACTGATGACATCACCCCAGCCTAGGCAAACTCACAGAATGGAGCTCAATGGCTTTATAACAAAAGAGACATTTTTACCCTGTTTCTGTATATGGTGACACGTTGGGGATTTGTCCATGCGATATCAGTGACAGGTCCTCTTGCAGGTGTCATTCATCTTTGCTATGTTCATTCTCCATCTCATAAATAAGTGAGAAAAGGTGAAAATCAGGTGAATTTGGACGCCATGAGCTCGCCTTGCTCGGATGGTCTCCAGCCGGTGTGACCCCCCCTGGGAACACCTGTTATACCGAGTAACCCAACCCCCCATTCTCAGGTGTCACCCACCTACTGCTCCGGGGGCCTCATTAATAATGGACGAGGAGGATGAAGTGTTCCAGGGCCGAATGTGCGACACTGCGCAGGAGACGGAGGAAGAGGAGGAAGAAGAAGCTGCATCTGACGGGTCTGCTGGTCCAGGTAATACACACGGCCATGGCCAACCACCACCATCAGATCTGATACCTGCCCGGGGCTTAGTACAATGCCACCTGTCTGCCTCCCCCATCCCTGTGCTGGGTTCCTGGCTCTGTACCCCTGCTGTGCCCAATATTAGGGGCCCCCACCATCCCTGTGCTGAGTTCCTAGGTCTGTACCCCTGCTGTGCCCATTATGAGGGGCTCCCACCATCCCTGTGCTGAGTTCCTAGGTCTGTACCCCTGCTGTGCCTATTATGAGGGGCCCCCACCATCCCTGTGCTGGGTTCCTGGGTCTGTACCCCTGCTGTGCCTATTATGAGGGGCCCCCACCATCCCTGTGCTGAGTCCTTGGGTCTGTACCCCTGCTGTGCCTATTATGAGGGCTCCCACCATCCCTGTGCTGATTTATTGCAGGGAGATCTGACAACCAATGAGAATCCAGGCACCGCTTACTATGCTGCCCCTAGCAGTAAAATATTATGTGGGTTCAGATTGTGGCCCCCGTCTTGCTTTGTGTGACCAGTTTGTCTCCCTCTGAAGGTCGGACGATGGTGTCTCCAGCCATAGCTTTGGCCTTCATCCCTTTCATCATCACTCTCATCATCCGCTATCGCCATTATTTTCTGCTCTTCTACCGGGCGGTGATCGTGCGTCGGATTCAGGACCACCTGACCGGCATCCCCCGAGAGGAGCGGGCCTTCCAGTACGTCATCACTCACACCATTCCCGGGGACCCCCAGCATGTGCTCAACACCTTCGACCAGTATTGCCTGCACTGCGAGCACCTCAGCAACATCGGACCCCAGAAAGGTGTGTCACCAATGGGTGCCCCCAATATGGGAAATCTAAAGCGGGTGCACCCAGCCAATCAAATCTCACATATATTGTTTCTTACCATTTGTAATTTGTTGCCTTTAAAATATTACCTGGTGATCCTGCCATGAAGGTGCTTGTTCAGGCACTTCCTGATAAGGTGACAACGCTCTGTCGCTGTATCCTAGTTGTGATTTTGCGTTGTCACACTGTAACAGGCATCCCCTGGTGGTGACTACAAAAAGTTGTGACAACACATATGGCAGGGTCCATTATTATCCTGAGCCATGTTGTGCAGGTGAGGTTAGGGGGGGAGGGGGCATGTAGACAGGAAGTGGGTGAAAAGGCTGCATGAGATGAGCAGCACAGAGATGGGGAAAAAGGTGAGAGCTGGATATTATGGTGAGGGGGGAGATAACACAATCACTGTGTGGAAGGAAGAGCTATGGGAGGGGCCAAAAAGGCCACACCCACTGCACAATGCCTGCAGAAAACTATGGAGGGGGCGGAGACAAGACCAGGCTCCCTGCACAAAGATGGGAAGTAGCAATGACCAGTCTGTATTACAGGACGTTCCTGCAGAGAGGGAAATAGTCACACTGGATGATTGCTTAGATCTAGGAGAAATGTCTGTTACCCCCCCTTCTCTTCTCCCCTCCCCCAGGGAAGATTCTGGATCGCCTTGTCTATGAGAACGCTCCACTCAACGTGCTTGAACTGGGCACATACTGCGGCTATGCCACCATTATCATCGCTCAGGCCCTGCCACTGGGGGCCCGTCTGTACACCGTGGACTATAACGCCAGGAAGGCCGCCGTGGCTGAAAAAGTGATCCGATTGGCTGGATTCGACGATGACACGGTGGGTACCGCCTTTATTTTCTGATGAGCAAATTTATCCTGAGGGCACTACAGCCGGCCACATGAACTCTGGGGGGGCCAACACCGACCAGCTGCAGAATGCTGGCTATACACACTAAGATCTGATTGTACAATCGGCTCATTCCTTATAAGCACATGATCAGTGCCAACCTAAATACAGACATCGGGCCCCTGGCCCTGAGAGGAGAGATGCCAATGCTGACCTCCTCCACCTAAGCTGGCCCCCTAGGAAGGGTTAAATTGCCATATCTCTGACTCCTATGAATATGAAATTGATTCGATGACAGGTCCACTTTAGGCTCCACAATCATTCTGCCCCTCACACTGTAATTTTCTGCCCTGCCTGTAGGTGGAGCTCCTGGTAGGACCCTCGGATGAGATTATCCCTCAGTTGAAGGACAAGCATGGGGTGCAGAAGTTGGACTTCATCTTTATGGATCACAGGAAGCGCTGTTACCTGCGGGACCTCCAGCTCCTGGAAGAAGTGGGTCTCCTGCAGGAAGGAACCGTCATCCTGGCCGACAACGTGCTCTTCCCGGGGGCCCCCCATTTCCTGCAATATATCAAGACCTCCGGGAAGTACCAATGCAAGATGCACCGCGGCCACCTGGAGTACTTCCGCTACATCAGGGACGGCATGGCCGAGCTGACCTACACCAAACTGATATGAAACCAATCAGTGATCAATAAAGACTTTTCATAGAGCTCCGTCTCCTTATTGGTGTCAGAGGCCAAAATTCTGACCTCACAGATCCCCCCCAAAACTAAGGGAGGGGGGGGGGGGAAGAGAACCTGTCACCAGACTATTCACTTCAACAACAATATTCACATTTTGCAATTACCAATAAAATCCCCCCTGATGTAGATATATATGAGACTGCTGATGAGTTCAGCCAACCTCAACCCAACCAGAGCTTCCCCCCTCCTTACATAAAGGATTAGGAGGGGCAAAGGAGCTGGAGCAGCACATACATTTATCGGCTCTGTACCAGTATGGAGGGGGCTGTGTTAGAGAATTGACGCTTCCTGGAGTAGCCAAATTTCTGGCACGTTCAGAGACAACAAAATTAAACTTTATCTATAGAAAGGAAATCTTGCAAGTAAATAATTCAAAATGCTTTTATCTGCAATTTAAAAAAAAAGACGTGACAGGTTCTCTTTATGCCCATGGCATTTGGTTAGTGAGGTCTTTATATGATGAAATCTCAAGGGGAGACAAGTTTACAGCTTGAAGTGGAGCATCCCCGGCATCCCTGCTGCCTCCGCTCCATTGGATTGGGTGCTGCATTGCTGAAGGAATGCCGGGGATGCCATTTTTTCTGTCCTGCCATTTAGTTACAAAGTAACAGAGGCTCCAAGAGGGAACAATCACATTGTGTGCGATATGGAAACAATCTCAGAATATGAGAACTGAACATTCTCAGGTCATGCAGCCTCTCAATACGTACATGGAAGGGCCCCTAGGGAAAACCCAACTGGCCCGGCCCAAACAAATCCACCCCATGGGTGAAGTGTTCACATTGCTGGTCATTTGCTGCCTTTTGGCCATCAGACCCCATTTATAAAGCCCATTAGCTGGCCCTGTTTGCCGGGGGATTTGGTGCCCTTGTGTGGACATCGGCCCCTTGCCCCAGCCAATGAGAAGGATTCCAAATATTGCCCTATTTATTCCCAGGTGCCCCTGTATCTGCCACCCTATGCCAGGTCTGGTCGGGGAATGATGTGGTGGGGATCAATTGTAGAAATGTGTATCCGTATCTTCTGTGGCCCTAATGTGATTGGCAGATTTTACACCGGGCCTGAGATAAAAGTGGCATCCTTTGGGGCCACATAGGTAGGTGGCTGTACACCCGGTGATTCATTGGATTGGAGTGTGTGGGGGTACATAGCTGTCTGGTGATGTCTTGGGGCCAAATCTTTGCCCTAAGCAGGAACATTGTACGGGGAAACATTAACAATCGGTAAAGATTTGGCTTTGTCCCTGAGAACAGCCGGCTGTGCCAAGGGGGCATTGGGACGTTTTCCTTTGGCGGCGGCCATGCAGGTTACAGTCGGGTTGTACAATCTCCTTTAGATTGATCAGTCCATATATCATCCAATCTCCAAACTAAATCCAATGTACATGGGGCCGGGCACCAAATGTTATACAATCATTGTACAATCCCCTCCAGATCTACCAATAGCTATGTGGTGCCAGACCGCCAACATTGGATTGGTTAGGTTTGTCCTCGTATTGTATCCTGTGTATGGCCGACCTAAAGGAGAATATTCACTCGGTATATGGCTGGCCCACCCAACCTATGGAAGGAGTTCTATTTCCGACTATAAATACCCAAAGGGGGCCCAATGTCCCCCAAACTCCCAATATTCATTGAAGGTATCAGTATGAAGATATCTTGGCTTTCAGAACATGGAATGGAGATACGGCCGATATTGGATGAAGGTCCAGATAACGGAGATGATTGGCTGAAGTCCGGATACTGACAATGATATACAAAGGTCAGAGAAATAATGATGTCACAGGGGCGTCCAGGTGATGATTGGCCAATGACCTGGCGCAAGGGTTGGGGGGGTGGACACTGGAAGGTCACCTGGAGGTCAGGTAGAAGCGTTCCCTATAATGAATCCATGGGTCATACAAAGGTGGAGGATCCAAGAGGTCGGGGTTTGTGGTCAGGTTGGGCAGAGATCAGCATGGAGGGGGGTCACACAATATCGGGGGTTATAACAGATCAGAGCGCACACACTCGCAGTTTGTAATATTCCGCTGGGGCAATGCATATACCCAGCCAATCAGAGGCCAGAATACAAAAGATCACACCAGGTCTAGGGAGATCAGGCTTACGGATTAGCTGCACCCCCAAACTTACAGAAATTGGGGAAAAATATTATTTTCCCTCCCTAAACGTTTCTTTTTGCTCTTGCATGCAGCAGTTAGGTAAAGGGGGGGGGGGGGGCGGGGGTCATTCAGAATGTCTGCCGTGCATTATGACATGCGTACATACAAGAGGGGGCTGAGAAGTTCCTGGCTTTGCCCCCTTCCAGATGAAATAGAATAATGAGTGTGGGGGTATATGACAGCCTAATATCTTAGTATGTAACTGTACAAATATCAGGTCTTTGTGATTCTGTTTTGTCTTTTAGTGAGAAGCTGTGATGGCCGAGGCACAAGCAAGATTCACGTTGTTGGAGTTACGGGCCGTCATGAAGTTTTTGTTTCTCCAGGGAAAGTCAGCAAAGGACATTCACACTGAGATGTCACAAACACTGGGGGAGAAGTGTCCTTCCTACAGCACTGTCATAACCCGGATATCTCGTTTCAAGACCGGGCATTTCACCGTTGTAGATGAGCCCCGCAGTGCGCGCCCCCCAACCTCAACTGACCCGGCAACCTGCGATGTCCATGAGCTGATTATTGAGGACCGGCGAATATCTGCAAAAACGATAGCCCAGATACTTGACATCTCACAGGAGCGTGTTGGGTTTGTTATCACCACTATCCTAGACATGGCAAGCTTTCAGTGAAGTGCCGAAATGTTTGAACAGTGATCAGAAGAAGGAACGAGTTGAAGCATCCAAAGCCGTTTTGGCCCATTTTGAAGCTGCACAGGACTTTTAGGCTAGGTTAGTGACTGAGGATGAAACCTAGCTCCACATCTATGATCCTGAAACCAAGGAACAGCCAAAGGAATGAGCGGGTCCCCGCGGCCAAATAAGTTTTGAACCCAGAAATTGGCCAAGAAAGTCATGGCGTCCGTTTTCTGGGACAAAGACGGTATTCTGTTGGTGGACTACCTACCTCAGGGCTCTAGTATCACCGGACAGTATTATGCTAACCTCCTGGACCAGCTGAAGGAGGCAATTAGGATGAAACGCCGTGGAAAGTTGACCAAAGGGATCCTTTTATTGCAGGACAATGCACCTGCACACACGTCCAACGTTGTGGCTGCCAAATTGAACACCCTGGGTTTCCAATTGGTCCACCATCCCCCCTACTCACCTGACCTGCCCCCTTCGGACTATTATCTGTTCCTAAATTTGAAGAAACACCTGAGGGGAAACGTTTTGAGGACATTTCTGACGTCATAGATGCTGCTGAGAGCTGGTTTGCGGCCCAACCAAAGGACTTTTCTATGAACCGTCTAGAAAAGCTGCAACTACGCTGTACCAAGTGTATCAGTCTCAGGGGGAATATGTGGAATAAATGTGTGATTTCATAACTCTGCCTCTCTGCTTTCTGGGCAAAGCCAGGAACTTCTCAGCACCCCCCCATAGATGTGCGTGTTACATGCGTTGTGCATAGGCCGTCCATTCAGAATAAATGCGCTGACATCTCATTCTAAACACCTGTCCCCTTTATTATAATGCAACGCACCCCCATACAATGCAATGCGCTCCATTGCATCGCCTTCTTCAAAATCCATGCATGCGTTACTGCAATGCCATATTGTAATTGGGACTTAATGGCCCTTTCATACATTTGTATTACAGTAACATGCAGGCGCATTTCATGCGTTGGCTTTTATTCTGAATAGCACCTCAATGCACCTTCTCCTATGCATTGTGCTGCACCCCGAGGCGTTGCTGTATAATGCGCTACCAATATGAATCCACTGATCCCTACTGTAGATTGTACAAGCAGATTGTAATCTGTCGGTTTAACGTCTTAACGTGTTGGCAGAACCTAATCGGCTTTGCTGCGAGTTGGATTTCCTAGACTTCCTGCTGAGGTTTCTCACACTCATGTCTTGTCCTCTGACAGGTCCTCTTTCAGGCAGGAAGTGTGCACATGGGTCTGATTGAACCTCCTGTGCTGCTTGCTGAGGCTGCTGAATCATTTGCACGTGGAATCCTGTGGTAAGGAGGCCAAGCTCGGAGGAAAAGGCCTGCGCTCGCATTGTCAGCCCGCCAATCGCCATACACAGCGTCCATTGGTAAGTCACATGGTCACAATGACCGGTGTGATCACTGTCCTGCCATGATTAGGAGAGTCCAACTTTGGGTAAAACCCTTCACAACTCCCCCCTTTTATAATCTGGCCACACACGTTACAATCTGATTGTACAAAGTACTTTAACGATACTTTTCCCCCTAAAACTCCATTATAAAATATTAATTTCAGGCCTAAAAATGATTTCACTCATTTGAACACATATGAACGTGTGTTGGTACAGGGCCCTTCTCCAAACATATATGATCCTATGATTGCATGGTAATGTACATATTTGGGGACTGGGCTACGGGCTCCTTACATTTCACGATAGTACAATTGATGGTTCCTTTCATTATTTCTATATAAAAAGAGCTCAATTTATAAATAATTCCCTTTTCAATTCACTCATTTTCTATTGTGACAGCTGTGCATGTTAATGATTGGCCACTAGGTGGCAGAACGAGTCATTGGTTTTAATAGGAGACTGTAGAGAGATAGAACCATGAGGATTTCAGAGGAATAGACTGGGGGAATCATTTATAAATGAAGCCCAATATGTAACAGTGCAGGTGACAGGTCCTCTTTATTAGGAGTCTTTTAGACTGTCTTTGAGTCACCTGCGCTGCTTCTGAATCAAATTGAGCACCATCGGTATGCTGAGAGCCATAGATTGACGTTATTTCTCAGGGAAGACCATTGAATTCCAGGCTTGGGTAACACTGGGGGTTAAACCCGCCATATGTCAGCAACGTTGAATCATTTTCTTTTTCTTAGGACCCCTATAATAATATTTTATTATCTGTTGCCAGTAAGTTCCACTTAGTTTACCAGGGTGACACCACTCATTGTTCTGCATCATATTTGTAATTTTTATTTTGCTCAGAGTTCCCCTTTAGGCCTGCGGGTTGCATTGCTGATCGTGCGCATTGCGGCCTCCATGGCATCCAGGTGTCACTTTAATCTGAGCGACTCCCTGCTGTCAGAGCGCCCTTTGTTCCCGGCTGTAAGCCAGGTTAATACTCTGCGGCCTTTTCACTACTCTGCAGATTCCAGCACAGATAAAACTTCACCGACAAATTCTTGGCCACTTTCTTCAGGATCAGTTGCGCCAACTTCACCTGGTGAGTACACGGCCACAGCCACTTACCTGCCTGCCTTCCCTGGGAACCTCCTCACCTGCTGTCACCCAACGGAACGGTATTATTACCTGAGGAGCCAGGAAATCTGCCCGACATATGCTGGGGTATATGGGGGGGAGGGGTATGGGGGGAGCCAAAAAGGGACTGGGGTGTGGGGGGAAGAAATGGGAAAGTTTACACAGGGGACAGTGGGGTGGGGAGAGGTTAGGGGTCTTATATTGCGGGGATAGGGGGACGGGGGAGAGGCTGCAGGTGTTTTATTGGAGAATGGGGGAGAGGCTGCAGGTGTTATACTGGGGGACGGGGAAGAGGCTGTGGGTGTTATATTTGGGGACAGAAACAAGGAGTGTTATAATAGGGAACTGAGTAAGAGGGGCTGCAGGTTTTGTAATGGAGGAAGAGGCTGTGGGTTATATATTGGGGGAGAGCTGTGGGTGATATTTTGGGGCACACGGGAGAGGCTGTGGTAGTTTGTGAGATCCCGGCTGGACGTCAGGATTCGAACTCGGCTGTAATTTTCCCATCCTGATTCATCTTTGTTACCGATGAGTTTTGTCCCTTTTATATTTTCACCTGTTTGGGCCCCAAAGAACATAAACCTCCCCGGGGGGCAAAGTAGAGAATGAGGAATATTCCCCCAGGTCTGGGGACGGCCGACAATCAATTCTGTCATCCAGTAACAAGAAATGTGGACTTCGCTGTTAAATCTTTGTTTGCTTTTCATTTTTTGTCTTCCTTCCTCCTGCAATGATTTCCTCAAAATTGTCTCCTGTCCCTCCTGGGTCTGTACCCCTGCTGTGCTCCTTCTGGCCCTGGGTGCCTTGGAGGTGTGTCCTTCTGGCCCTGGGTGCCTTGGAGGTGTGTCCTTCTGGCCCTGGGTGCCTTGGAGGTGTGTCTTTCTGGCCTTGAGATGTGTCCTCCTGGCCTTGGCTGTGGAGGCCAGAAGGATCAAAATCCAGGGATGTGGCCTTCTGACCTTGGGTGATTTCCTTTTGGCCTTGGGGCTTAGTATCTGGCCGGGGAGGGGGAAACGTGTCCTCCTGAATTTAGTGAAGTATCCATCTGAACTTGGTGGTGTTCTGGCTTCTGAAGCATGTCTCCTTGGCTTTAGAGGTGTGACCTTCTGCCCTTGGGAAAATTGAGGTTTTTCTTTCTGGCCTCGGAAATGTGTCCTCCTGACCTTGGTGGGGTTATCCTGTCCTCATGGACGTGTCCTCTTGGCCTTGGAGATGTGTCCTGACCTTTGTGGGGTTATCCTGTCCTCATGGACATGTCCTCTTGGCCTCGGAGATGTGTCCTCCTGACCTTGGTGGGGTTATCCAATCCTCAGGGGCATGTCTTCTTGGCCTTGGAGATGTGTCCTCCTGGCTCCAGTCCTTCTACCCTTTTGGGGTTGTGCCTTCCTGACCCAGGAGGGTTACAAATACATTACAAAGTTCAGTTTCTATGCTAGGCATTATATTCATATTGATGAAATATGAATCAATCGGAACAAGAACTTGGGCACAACCTACTGATTACTAATCCGGGGATAACATGAACACCTGAATCCTCCAAATATCCAGAACCCTTCTAATGTTTTGGTTTTGCCTTTCAGACCGGAATATTAGATTGTGAAGTCATGCTGCGCTGCGCCATCTTCCTGACGTGTATTTCCTGGCTGTCTGCCGCTAATTACATGGACGTGTGTATGGACGGCAAACACCAAAAACAAGAGCCGGGGCCAGAGGATGCATTGCATAGCCTGGTGAGGATGAAGAAATTCCGTGTGCAGTATAATCCTAATGGGCAGCCATTGGGGGGTTGGGAAGGGGGCAGTGGGGTAATAAATCTACATCTGCTAACCACCATTACCCCTCCGCAGTGCACCCCCTGGAAGGACAAATCTTGCTGCACCGCCAATGTCAGCCAGGCCGCTCACGAGGACCAATCCTACTTATACAACTTTGACTGGAACCATTGTGGGGTGATGAGTGAGAAGTGTAAGCAGCACTTTATCCGGGACACCTGCTTCTACGAGTGTTCCCCCAACCTGGGCCCTTGGATCCAGGTGGTGAGTATGGGGGGCCAATGGTTCTTCAGATGTCCTTCCTTCTATGAACAGCTGGGACCAATAGCAAATGTAACATAAGCACAGTGTGTATGTAGTGTATAGCGCAGTGTTTAGACTGGAATCTGCAGATAGGACAATGCAATGTACTGCAAAGGTGCATGTTGTAAGAGCCAATATGGTGGATAAAATGTAGGGTTTAGGAGCGTGTCATGTACAGCACAGTGTACATACTGCAATAGCCTGGAGTATGTAACCACAGCACAGCTTAGAGTGCAGCTGTCTGGGGTGCGTAATACATAGCACAGCTTTTGGATTGCATTGATCTATAATTCAGCAGAGAATATAGACTGCAGGAGACAACATCATATAAAATTGTAAAAAGTGTGTTGATGCACAATATGTAAGAGGCCCTATGGTGTATAGAATGCAGAAGGAACGTGTCATGCACAGCACAGTGTACAGACTGCAGAAGCTTCAAGTATGTAACTGCAGCACAGCTTAAAGTGCAGCTGTCCTTCATATGTAAAGTGAAACATGGCGAAAAGAATACAATGGTCTGCAATATGTAACATACAACACACTGTTTAATGACCTGGAATCTACAACACAGTGTTTCAAGTGCAGCTGTTCCTCATAGATAAAGTGCAACAAGGTGTATAGAATGTAATGGTCTGGAATATGTAATATACAAAATAGTATTTGGAGTGTGGCTGTTCTTCATAGGTAAGGTGCAACGTGACGCATAGAATGCAATGCTATGATATATGTGACATACAACACAGTGTTGGGAATGCAGCAGTCCTTCATAGGTAAAGTGCAACATGGAGAATAGAATGCAATGGTCCTGAATATCTAATATACAGCACAGTGTTTAGATTGCAGCTGTTCTTCATAGGTAAGGTGATGCACAGAATGTAATGACCTGGAATAGGTAATCTACAACACAGTGTTCTTCATAGGTGAAGTGCAACATGATATATACAATATATTGGTCTGGAATTGAACATTACATACAGAGACAAGTTTTTTTTGTACACTGTGCTGTATGAAGCACTACCTAACTCTGCACCTTGTGCTGTACATTACACGCTTCAGACCACTTCAAATTTGCACACAGATGCCCATTTTCAGGCCATTACAGAGCATTTGCCCCCTTGATGTCTGATGTGTTTCCAGTAGTGTCAGAATCCTGACCCACCTCCGTAGCACCTTCTACCCCCCTATGGCATTACTGGGTACTGCAGTGTTGTAGGGGGTCAGTGGATATGAGGCTGCTCCATATTAATATATGGAGCGGCCCTATAAATAAATTACAATGACAAGTC
Organism: Pyxicephalus adspersus; assembly: GCF_032062135.1. Taxonomy (NCBI): domain Eukaryota; kingdom Metazoa; phylum Chordata; class Amphibia; order Anura; family Pyxicephalidae; genus Pyxicephalus; species Pyxicephalus adspersus. The sequence continues at coordinate 2,158,265 of NC_092858.1, read as the reverse complement.
CGCTTCATTAAGGATCTTTGGTATTGGATAGTGTGGGTATATTGGTGCGCTGTTTCCCCTCCAGCCTCTAGGGGGCAGTGCAATGTTCATTCTGCATGGACTGACCCATTAAATCTGCATTGCAGGTGGATCAGAGCTGGAGGAAGGAGCGGATTCTGGACGTCCCACTGTGTAAGGAGGACTGTGACACCTGGTACGACGACTGCAGCAATGACTACACCTGCATGGAGAACTGGCACGTCGGCTGGAACTGGACCACCGGTGAGTGGGGTCATCAACTGGGCACCCCAAACTAGCATTGCCCCACAGGGGGCAATAAACCTATAAAACCATAAGGGGACGGCTTTTTACCAAATTAGATTTTGCCCCCTCTTGGTCTTTATAAACTTTTATCTGTTACCCCATCAAGCCGCTCTTTCAACTCATAATGCAAATGTTGCAAAAATGATTGGAATTACTGCAACTTTAATGAAAAGTAACAAAATTGATTGAAACGGTTGTAATGATCAATAACTCATGAAATCTGCCGCTTCAGGGGGTCTCTATACACAATCTGTCCAATGGTCGCCCAGCTGGGCGGAGCTTCGTACAATATTGTGCAATCATCATAACGTAACGTGGGAGGGGCCTGACACCCACAAATCATTGAACTCTCTTCCTTCCAGGAAAGAACAAGTGTCCAATCGGGAAGCCGTGCCGGAAGTTCACCGATGTCTATCCCTCCGCCAAGGATTTCTGCGAGAAAGTCTGGAGCAATTCCTACAAGTACTCCACCTACAAGCAGGGCAGCGGGCGCTGCATGCAGGTCTGGTTTGACCCAAGTACCCCCAACCCCAACGTAGCAGTCGCCAAATATTATGCCGACCGTCTCAACTCTGCTGAGACCCCTCGCCTGGGGCTTCTTGCCCTCCTGGGACCCCTCTGTACCCTCTGGTCCTGGCTCTGAGCCACATATTATACTACACGATGAATTGCACCAAAAGAACTGCCTGGGACTGCAAATGGCGAATACCCCGGGCGTCCCCAATTCAGCAAATCTGCCAGATTTCCATCAATACTAAACCCGTCTATGGGATGCGGTAATAAGAAGCTGAATGTTCTGCACACTTCTTTCCTTATCCCCCATCCCCCCTTCATCTGGAGCTTAAAATGTCCCAAGAACAAGCATGCAACAAGCAAAAGGCAGATTGCCTGTATGTAGCACTCAATCCAATCATCAGCAGATGTTTCACACCAACGAAATTGGAAACTGACTGCGTCCCGGTAGATGAAGAAATTTTGGAATTGTCAGCTTCTGAAACCAATTGTACACCGATGTGTTTTGGGGCTTTATTTAGGATGTGACTTCTTCCTAAATAAAGATTCTTCTTTTCAAATTAGAGATCCTCCTGTGAAATGAGCCTCCATGCCACCACTGATCGGCCTCTTTGTTTATCACCCCTGAGGAAGAAAATGCTTTTACCCCTGAAACGTGTCAGTGGTATCCTCAAATTTCTTCAGTTTATTTTAAAGGTGGAAAGCTTTGCTATTTTTCTTTATAGCTCCCTTCATCTACCTTCACTAATGTAGAGATTTCACTCAACTCGGTGTTCTAGTTTAGCAGCCCAGGCTGTAGTTCTGGTTCCTCCCCATTCATTGTATTCTTCTTGTGTTCCTATGGACAGGCCACCAGGGGGCAGCAACAGGAACAATATGAATACAACATCCTTGTGTTGTCAGCCGCCCCCTAGTGGGTAGTCCATAGGAATATATAGAATGTGCACTAAAGAGGGGTAAACAGAAAGTGCACTTGTTAGTTTATTGATTACATTTTTTGAGATGCAGATAGCTTTTAAATCAGCAATGAAACCAAATGTACAAAGGATCTGATCCAAGATGAATGAGCTCCTCACCCGCCTCATCCAATGATAATTTTATGGTGTTATTATACTGGAACGCTGCACTTGTAACACTTCCAGGAAAATGTGATCAAAAGAGAACAAAACAACCGGGAAATAAAAAATGTGAAAATCATTTACTTGTTTATCTGTTTTAATCTGTAATCTAAAAATGCAGGGAAGATAAATAGTCTGTAGAGCCAAATAAACAAACAAACCAACCATTACACATAATGCAATCCTATCCATTGGTATCAGACCCTACACATCAACACCAGGCTCCGTGTTCTCTGTACAGCACTGCGGTATATGTCAGAGTTATATAAATGTATAATAATAGTGTGTGACTGTGGGGGAAATTAGAGTGTCAGCTCCTCTGTACAGAGACTGATGGGACTGGCTCCGTGTTCTCTGTACAGCATTGTGGTATATGTCAGAGCTAAATAAATGTATACTAATAGTGTGTGACTGTGGGGGGACATTAGAGAGTCAGCTCCTCTGTACAGAGACCGATGGGACTGGCTCACTGTTCTCTGTACAGCACTATGGTATATGTCAGAGCTTTATAAATATATAATAATAGTGTGTGACTGTGGGGGGGCATTAGAGTGTCAGCTCCTCTGTACAGAGACTGAT
>NC_092858.1:2153554-2155712 GCF_032062135.1 Pyxicephalus adspersus | reverse complement strand
GAGTATATTAATAGTAAATTATTCTCTGGGTTTCCTCTGATTGGTGGATTGATGTTTTTAGTTAATCTTTATACAAAGTGAGGTTGAAATATGAAGTTCCTATAATCTGGGTGCAGTCACATTGGAGGCAGACTGTGTGCAGTGTAACCATGTTCTTCTGCTGCCATCTAGTGGACAGTTTTAGCTTTGCTCCAAGCAGCTTTTTTCAGGGATTTTACTCCAAAAGTCCCAGGGAACCCCTGCTAAATCTAGATCATTGGGAATTAGTAAAACAAATGCTCTTACATTCGTGGTTAGTGGAATGAATATTCCCCATTACAATAGTGGGCAGAATGCATCCTTACAGCTAAAGCAGTTATTGGTGTCCTGATGCTGGCTCTGGAAATAGGGAACATCAAATCAATCAGATAAAGGCACCTACACAACCTTGAAAATGTGTACTCTAAAACAGAGGTCAGCAAACTCTGGCCTTTAGGCCAGATACGGCCTAGCCAGTATTCCAGTCCAGCATAACGTCTCCCCCAGCTATTTATTGTATATATTGATATATCATTGAGTCCCAGCACAATAACCCCAATTACCATAAAGAGCAGAAGCAACACGCAGCTACCAGTCTCGGGAAGGTTGACCTCGAAGGTCGTGTCTTCAACCCTGAATGGGCTGACAAATTATTCTTCGCCCAACGCAGCAACAAAGCCCCGTGTTTAGTGTGCAACGACACCAACAGCACTATCAGGCGGTCGAATCCCAAAGGGCATTTCGATGCCAAGCAAGTGTACACATACAGAGACTAGACCCCGGAAGACTGAGGCTGCTCGCTTGCAGTCACGGTTGGACCTTTCCTTGGACATCTTGTTTCCATGTACACTTTCCATGTACAAAATTTCCATGTACACTTGTAACAAAAAGAAAAAAGAATTTGAGACCATAACAGTTTTTTTTTCTTGGGGCTCTATTTATACATTTTTCCTCCAATCAATTTGTTTGAACAATCTGTAAGAGAATTTCAATCTCCACACTTCTCCTTTCAGTTCCTATTAAACCAATGACTCGTTCTGCCACCTAGTGGCCAATACTCAAAAGTGCACAGCTGTCACAATAGGGAATACTAAGTGCAACTTGCCTGGGTAACAATTTATAAATAAAGCTCTATGTTTTTGTATATGTATAATATATATATAATAGTAATGGGGGCTGCAAATGGGAAATTATGCACAATGCTCAGGCAGCAAATACTCAATAAAATAACCAGAGTCGGCCAAAGACTGCAGACATTGTACAGGAGACAGTCAGAGACTGCAGACATTGTACAGGAGACGGTCAGAGACTGCAGACATTGTACAGGAGATGGTCAGAGACTGCAGACATTGTACAGGACACAATCAGAGACTGCAGACATTGTACAGGAGATGGTCAGAGACTGCAGACATGGTACAGAAAAAATAATGAGAGTAAAAAAAGAGAGATAAGTCATTGCATAATCAATAATTCACACCAATTAAACTGCATGCAAACCAATTTTGACCATTAAATATCCTATTAAAGGACAGAATACCTCTTACTTTATCATAGACAAGAGGGCGGATTTTCTAGTCTTTCTATCCTGCTTCTCATTGGATAAAGTGCAACAAGTGAGTGTTGTCACCCCAGGACAGATAATGTGTTCAGCATCACCGGGTGAAAAAGGAAAACTAATGCAGCCATGAAATCTTAGGACAATATGGGAATATGTTGTATTATTGTTCGTGACTTAGCTTTGCTTTAATAACTAGAAGTTATTCTAATGATTTACTTTCATTGACTGGAAGAAGCACCACAGCACAGACCACCACCTACAAGGGCCCCAAGGGCCAAACTATGCTAGAGAGTTGCAGGTTGAGCTCTTTTATACCAGGTGTTCCCCAGTGTCTCTGATTGGTCTTTTATAGGTCACATGACTCATTGAATTACTTTGCAAACCTGAATCTGAAACTGGGTTTTGGCTTGGGGCGTTTCAATTTATGAGAACCCGAATTTCAGGAATAACTCTTTTTGAATTGCAGTTTAAATACATTTTTGGTATATTTGATCTGTTTTAACCCCCCCCCCCCCATCAGTGTGACCCCTCAGCTGCTGATGTCACAATGCAGCTGTTACACTATATATAAAGATCTGGCCC
>NC_092858.1:2150729-2152870 GCF_032062135.1 Pyxicephalus adspersus | reverse complement strand
AGTGTTGGCAAAACTTAGAACGGGAGAAGTTGGGTAACCTCCAGAAGTTTCTTTTTGGTTCCAAAACAATGTCTGGAGTATTTGATTTTGGACACCAAAGAGTTTGCAGCCCTGGAGAAATAAAACTGCTGAAGCTGCAGGTCCAAGCCATCTCCATGTGCCGGTCCTGGGACTTTAATATATTAATATTTGAGCCAGTTATATTTTCCTGTTTTTTCACCAGAGATTGGACTGATCCCTTCCCAGACTGGAAGACCCAACTTCTTCTGCAGACCAAGGCGTCCTTACTGAAGTCTCTTTGATCACTGATGGAGTTACAAAGCCGAGCCGAGGAGATCGTCCCGTCCTATTGGATGCGGAAGTCCCAAATTATCATTTACCATCACAGCGATTTGTGCCATTGGCCCTCACAACTAAAGGGCCACTTGGAGAGGATACAATCCGACAACTCCAATGTAGCAGCATGCAAACTATCCAAGAAATCAGACCAGAGCACAGGGTGAATGATGGAACTCCAGGTTCTGTCACTGGTTCACCTTTAGTTCCCTGATGGTCCCTCCACTGGAAAATCTTTAATGATGGCGGACAGCAGACGGTGTCTCGGCACAATTACCGATATATCAGGTTCAGCCAGAACACGGGACCTCTGGTCACCCCATGACCTTCATTCTTTCTGATTTATGTATTGGCTTGTTACTTTCCCCGGTCCAATGGCCAAGACAAACCTGGTGATTGGTGGTCTCCGTCTGCTTTTGCCCCAGGAATGGTTTACCGTCCGGGTTGTTGGCTTTACCAGCGTGGATAGAAAAGCTTTGTAGAGGGCAAAGTCTCCAATATGGCCAATTTCACCACCATGGGATCCAAACATTTCCAAACGTATATGTGTACCCGGAATACCCTCTGCAGATGACATGACGTTCAATCTTATTCTTAGGAAACATTCACTCAAACCAGCAATGGGTTCTAATGACCGCTAAGGGCTAAATCCTGGTTTCGACATTTCTGGCCCAGCAACCTTCAGCTCTTTATGCTGTTTTTTGCCCAAGAACTCACCTTGAACCAGTATGAAAGGTTCCTCTTGTGACCTTCACCCCAATGATCATCCTGGAGGGTCATAAAGCCGGTTGTCTTGCCCCCTTGGGGACATGTGGGTATTGTTCCCCATCCTTTTCACCATCTCCCTGACATTCTGAGAAGATCTTCATTCTCCAGATCTGGTTGGGGCTGTCAGGGGTTATCTGCCTTTCTGAGAACACATTCTCTTTATTTCACCTGGGTCACCTGCCCACATTCATGCCAAGTCTCATCAACATTGGTTTGTGCCAGTTTCAGCTGTAAGGTTCTAAAACCAATGGTGAGATTCTGGAACCCAATGCTCTAAGGGGGGGGGGGGGTTAACCCTAGCTTGACCTTGACCACCCTGTTTTGGGAATGTTGTGATTCCAAGTCCATGCTGTAGAAGACCGGTTACCAGAAATGAAGAACATAAGCGGTTTGTATTCCGGCCGTTCATTGAGGGACGGAGTCAGAATCCCTCACTGCTCCTCCTACACTCAGGTAGGTGCTGGCGCCCCCTGCGGGAGGGTGGACACTAGGTCGGAGTGCCATCTTGTGGCCACACCCCACTTACAGGAAAATAAAATGTAATATTATAGTAAAACTGGCCAATGACAGAAAGCCAACAAAATAAGCTGTTACTTAAATTGCGTAGGAAAAAGATTTACTGGTGACTACATGCTCCTTTAGTTAGTGCCCCATAATAATAGCTGACACACTCCAAAATTTTTGGCCGGAGTCTGGCTTTAAAAGAGAACGCCATCATTTTTTTGGTGGATTAGCCAGTGTGGGGACACTCCCAGGGGGAATTCTTCCAGGGGGGTAGTAGAAGTAAAGACAGACATGTGGCAGAGGGTGGTGTGCAGAGTGTTCTGTGCATGGTGTAATTCAGGGTGGAGCTGCCGCTGGGGGGCGCTGTGCTCTTCTATATGTACAGTGTTAATATTACAGAAGGCTATAGGTGGATATATTATAAGATGGAGCAGCCGTTGGGGGGCGCTGTGCTCTTCTATATGTACAGTGCTAATATTACAGAAGTATAGGTGGATATATTATAAGGTGGAGCTGCCGCTGGGGGGCGCTGT
>NC_092858.1:2146056-2149916 GCF_032062135.1 Pyxicephalus adspersus | reverse complement strand
AAGGCTATAGGAGGATATATTATAAGGTGGAGCTGCCGCTGGGGGGCGCTGTGCTCTTCTATATGTACAGTGCTAATATTACAGAAGGCTATAGGTGGATATATTATAAGGTGGAGCTCCAGAAATCAGAGAGGAGCAGGAAGTAGAGTAATATATAGCCGGCAGCGATGATCCGGGTGGAGCAGCCATGCAGTGTACAGGGGGACCAGCAGGTGGCGCTGCGATGAGTCAGGGTGGAGTCGCACCGTTGTCCGCTTGGCTGGCTGCCACCCTCCAGCGCCCTCTAGCGGCGGCTCGGCGCACATCGGACGGTCCGCAGCATTGAATCCTCCCAGCGATCCTCCCACCGGAGCCCGGGCACTGATCACTTCCCCGGGGCGCAGGCTGGCAGAGGAAGTGGCAGCCATGAGCCCCTGAAGACTTGGGGGAGGGGACCCCTTATCCCTGGCCGAGCGGACCCCGGAGAGGACTTCTGGCTTTGTCTGCACAACTTCGGGGAAAGTTTGGTAAATAAAGTACCAGGAGGGCAAACATACTCCATGCGGATCTGTGCTGGGGATCGCACATACTCCATGCAGACCCTTCCCTGGACTCCTACATACTCCATGCGGATCCTACCCTGAAATATCCATCTGAGCTCTTCCTTGGCATTGCAGATACTTGGGACCCTCCATACCCCATCTGTACCCTCTGCTGGACTCCCACATACTCCATGCGGACCCCACCTTGGAATCTGCCATACACTATATAAGATCTTCCCTGGACTCGGACATACTCCATGCGGACTCTTCCTCCTGTATCCTCCATCTGAGCTCTTCCCTGGCTTTGCAGATATATTGGCCCCTTCCTTGGGACCCCACGTACCCCATTCTCCCCTAGAAGATGGCATCGGGTGGCGTGGGCCAGGGGCCGGTTGGGAACATGGCGCTGCCCTGGTATCACCGGGATCTGAGCCGAGCGGCGGCCGAGGAGCTCCTGGCCAAGGCTGGCAGAGATGGCAGCTTCCTGGTGAGGGACAGTGAGAGTGTCAGCGGGGCGTACGCCCTCTGTGTCTTGTAAGTATAAATCCCAGGAACCTTCACTGTGAGCTTGCTGACAATCCCAGATTATGGCCTCCATAGTTTTTCTGCAGTCAGTGAATCTCTGGTGAATCTCTGGCCAATGGCAAGTTTCACCAGAATAGATATCGCAGAGAATCGCACAGCCACCCCGGCCTGATTGGCTGGAGGGTCCACCGACCCGACCTATCCTGGGCCGACGGTCCATTCCGACCAATCAAAAGCTTGCGAATGGCCAGATTGATAATGTGATTGGCTGGTCTCCTCATAATAATATTATTTTTGTATTTTCTCTGTTAAGATTTTATGATTTATTTTATATTCTGTGGGAAAAGATTTGATTTGCTGTCTGTGGCCCCATCGGTGAGATTTCCCCTCACTTCCTGTCCTGCTGACAATGATTTACCAGACAGGAAGTGGGAGAAAGCCTAATGGTGACACAGGCCGGGGTTCCCTATGAGCTTTACTTATATAGGAGCTGGGCCGTCATCCCCATCCTCCTATCACTGGCCAGTCTGTGGCCCTGGAATACAGGACAGGAAATGACGGGGGACCCCACCACCTCTCACTTCCTGCCCAGATTATTATATCGGTGCATGTCGGGGTGAGGGGTCATGTGATCCATGGCAGTTGCTGACCTCGCATGGTGACACCCCGCTCCTCTCAGCACCAATCAGAGCAGCCAACAAGGAGTCTCGGTTATGTCATGTTGCTGCGCACACTCAGGAGCCGGGGGACAGCGTGTGAGGTCATGTGACTTCTGAGTCAGACACAAGTAAACACTCCTAGATTGTAAGCTCTTCGGGACAGGATCCTCTCCTCCTCCTCCTATGTCACTGTCTGTATCTGTCATCCCCTATCTAATGTACAGCGCTGCATAATATGTTGGCGATATATACGTCCTGTTTATTAATAATAATGAAACAAAGAGGCCAAATATCAATAAATCAGGAGTGGGCGGCAATGGTGGATGTTCAAATTCCTGCAATGGACCGCAATCTCTATGCCCTGATTGGCTGGTGTCCTGTGCACAGTGATCTCTATGCTCTGATTGGCTGGTGTCCTGTGCACAGTGATCTCTATGCTCTGATTGGCTGGTGTCCGCTCTGATTGGCTGGTGTCCTGTGCACAGTGACATTTATCTCTAGGCTCTGATTGGCTGGTGTCCTGTGCATAGTGACAGCGATCTCTGTGAGCGGAGTGCTTCCTGCATTCCTTGTCGCTCTCCTGCGTCCTTCCTCCGCACAGGAAGTGGAAGCGGCTGCACATCCTCGCCCTGCGAGTCGGCTGCGCTGTACAAATCTGCAGTTCCTGCATCCAGGCTGTGGGTTTCCTGTTAGGGGCAGATTGACCTTTTGTACTCCGCAATCTTCCTCTCAGTTACCAACCGCAGGCCGGAGATGTGCGCGCTGGGCCGAGGAGCGTCACTGATTGGCTGATCAGTCATCGCTGCTATCCAGATTGCTGCAATGTATCCAAACCCAACAATGAGCTCGGTATACTCCTCTGACTGACACAAGCGGTCCACTTACTGTACCGAGTAACAGCCAGGCGGCTGGCATTTTCACAATACTTCCCTCATGACAGGTTCTCTTCACCTGCTGGTAAATGAAGCCAAATATTTCCGTCTTTCCTTTATCCGTCTCGCATCAATGTGCAGGAATTGTGGCCAACTCTCCTCTACAACATTGCTTGAGTTCATGGAGGCATTGCAAGCTATTATAAGATCCCGCCACAGGATTTCCATGGGCTTGAGGTCTGGACATTGCATCACCTTGATTCTTTTATTCCAGCCTTACACATGACCCAGTTTCAGATAAAATGTATCTGTTGACTCAATGACTGCAAGGTTCCCCAGGTCCTTGGCTGCCAAACAATCTCAAATGCGAACCCTTTCACCACCACGCTTCACAGTTGGTGTAATAATATGTCTGATATGCTGTGTTTGGTTTTCACCAGAGGGGGCGCTGTGCATTCTCTACTTTGGTCTCATCTATTCAGAGGAGTTTGTTCCAGAAGTCTTGAGGTTTGTTTGGATCCTAAGCCATGCCGCCATGTTGTTTTTAGAGAGAATACATTTTCTTCTGGTAACCCTTCCATATAAGTCATATGTGTTCAGTTTTATTCTAATTGTCTTATCATGAGCTGTAACATGTAACATGCTAACTGAGGCGTGTAGAGTCTGAGCATTGCACGGTCAGGTCTTGGGGTGAATTTGCTGGGGCATTTACTTCTGGGAAGATTGACAACTGTGGTGAATGTTTCCCACTGGTGAATAATCTTTCTCCCTGTACAATGATGGACTTGTGGTAGCACACACCTGAATGCTGCAGAGCAGCAAGCTGCCAATAGAGGGCGCCACACTGACTGATGATCAATCAATGCATCTGATGGGCAGCACCCGGCTGATACTTACCCTCTACATTCCTATGGAGGGGGTAAGGGGGTACTTAGTTTTTCTGAAAGTTATGTAGGGGCAGACCCATTGGTAGGAATGAGAATGATGCCGAGGCATTCCTTGCGATGTTTGCTGGTCTCTATTACAGATTGGAATAACTCCGGCGCCGGTCTATTGACAAAACAACGCGTATGTGAGCAGCTTTGTGATTTGTTTTTTTTCCTAAATCATCATTTCACTCAAAGTCATAAAAATTTCCAGCAGGATCCGCGTGACAATGCTGAATCTTGGCCAGGTCATAGCACAGATCCCGGCATCCGGTGACTTCCAGTTTATTGAAGGATACGTCTTTATAAACAATACGTTATCCTGGCCGGAATATCACATGGCGGGATCTACACCGC
>NC_092858.1:2118890-2144943 GCF_032062135.1 Pyxicephalus adspersus | reverse complement strand
TGTGGGGGGACATTAGAGTGTCAGCTCCTCTGTACAGAGACTGATGGGACTGGCTCAGTGTTCTCTGTACAGCACTGCGGTATATGTCAGAGTTATGAGTGCTCAGTGTTCTCTGTACAGCATTATGGTATATGTCAGAGTTATGAGTATGTCAGAGGGGGTGTTTTGTCTTCCCTCTGGTTAATGTTTAGCTTTCTCTGTTTGCCGTTGATCTCTAGGATTGGATTTTATTTCCGGGTTGGTGTTGTCCCGGCTCTGTATATCGGTGACATCGGGTGATGATACAACAATAACAATAATCAGGATTTTTCATGTTTTGGTTTCATTGGGCAGAAATAATTCCCTGAAGGTTTTTGTAGATTCTTAGCTGCTTCCGTCCTGTAGGTATTCATATTGGCTCCTTGTGATTGGTTAAACCTAACAATCAGTCATTTTTTATTGTGCCCTTTGGGGGCCTGAGGACCTTATTTAGGGGGTGAGGGGTAATAGTGAAGCCCCCTGTGTAGATGTGGCCCTTCACTGGACACAAATATGGCTGCTGGGCCCTTGTAAGCCAGCTGGCCATAAGAGTTGTATGAAGACATTGCACTCTTGGTATCCCTGTAGATGGGCCGCACTTTAGGCAAAACCCTCAGCAATGATCCAATGGAGGATCCAGGTACAGGAGCAGGGTGCTGAGGATCGTGGGTTGCCTTTGAACTGAATACTTTTGCCATGGTTGCCAGGTGGAGGCTTTTAATTTATTCAGCAAGGTACAAGGTTGGAAGATTGGGAGTACAGTAAGGGGCAGATCCTGCAGGGGTAAATTATTGCAGGGCCAAGGTTAGTGATTGCTGCCCCTTTTTGTATGGAAATCAAAATCTGGGCCAGCAACAAAATCATATTGAGTAGAATGTGGGAGGAGTCTGCCAGGCAGAGGTCTGATGTTTCTGATTGGCCATATAGTTCTATTTCCAGCCCCTCCCCCAGCCTGTGATTGGACAGTAAAAGTCAAACTGATGATCTCATCTCTCTGCTCTCTCCTTCCATTAGCATGCTTTTTAATGTCTTTTTATTTATTTCACATGCAATATTCTGCCCCTCTATTTGTCAGCCTTAGGCAGTTGCCCGTGTGGCCTCACCCCTATGACGGTATACCCCGGTGATGTCGTAGCGCAGCTTGCTGAATTCCTCCTTCATAGTGACATTGCTGCATGCTTTATGTGCAGGGTTTGCTGCTGGCACATTTAACATGTCCGTGGCCTCAGTGCCGCCCCCTCCTGGTGGGTTTTGTGCTGCCTTCCACCCCCGGATGTGAGCAGCCACATTGTCATGTTTGCTCTAATCATTCATGAGTCACCACCACTAGGCTCATTGACCCTTTCATTGCCGAATCTGCATGTATGACCTCATCTGTGTATAATGGAGGTCAAATGGTAGGGGGAGGGGGGGGTCTGTGGAAAGTCCTGAGTCAGCATTTCACCCCCCCTCCCTTTTTAATTATAATCTGTGTGACGTCTCCATCACCAATCACTTTCTTGTATTGTGAGTGTGAAATTGCTCCATCATGTGACCCAAAGCCTAGGCAGGCCAATTCACATGGTTTCTTGCTTTTAGTAACATTGTGGGTCATTTAGAGAGATATTTGGGGGCCTCCCGGGTTCAGAGCTCCACCACCCTGTTGGGTTTTCAGTTTTCTTTGCAAACTCTGCTGCAGAGCCGGCGATCTGGGAACTCTGGCTTGTAAGGTCAGGAAAGAATTCCCAACCACGCCCCCTTTTCAGGCGCCTCCTAGTGGTGACACTGATAAATCTTCACATCCACCAATCGTATTGAAGCTTGCCTCTGCAGTGTGATTGGAGGGAGGAATGGACATAATGTAACAGAATATAGTTCTTGCCATGGCACAGCTGCAGTCACCAGGCTGGGGCTGATCTGTGTCAGACATTTGTGAATGATTGTATCATCTCCAGGAAGCACAGGATCATCCTGCTTGATGCCTGAACAAAGATGGCGCTGTTCATCTGGAGATGGTGGGATTGTTAGTCATGTGATCTCTGTGAGCGTATTATTACCTGGAGGTGTCACCGACGCATTACTTTCTGCACATAATATAAAAAAATCTAATGACAGGTCCACTTTAAGGAGAAGGGCGGCCAATCAGGTGTCACGTCTCAGATGCACTGTGATTGGCTGTTTTTGGTACTTCTTGGCCCTTTGGAGCGGCCGCACAATGTGTCAGGGGTGACAGCGCTGCCGTCCTTCGGAAACCCCCCCCCCTGCCATTTCCTGAGATGCAAAGAGGAACTCTGAGAGTCACTTCCCCCTATAACCACATTCACACAACATTCACCATTTCCTCTGAGTGGTCAGCCAGCCAATCACATCGCATGCAGGGGAGCTTCATAATTCCTAGCTGCTGAGATAAAGGGAACCTGTCCCCCCTCCCGACAATGCAATCTGCCTGGCTGTGGCCTCTGTACTTGTCTGGGTTGCTGATGTGGAATAAGCATGCGCTCAGTGAAATCAGAGGAAGTATGGAAGGCTCTGGATCAGTATGACAGCCGGGCAGCATTATATGAGTTTATTTTTTGTGTCTTTTTCTGGTTTTGGATTCTAGTTCCCCCTCTTTGGTTGTGAAATGTATAAGGTGCAGTTACTGCGTGCGCATGCTTGTGCTGCATTCTTGTAATTGGGCTGCCATGGCACTGCATTATTCTTGGAGTGGCCCCTCTATCGCCATGAAGCTGGGTTGTGCATTACCGGATGTGCTGGTTCATTGCATTGGGAGGCCATTAGTGCAGGGGGAGCAATGCAGCGATGCGTGTGAATGGTTGCAGCACTGACCTGCGCCCCGGGGGTGTTCAGTGTACAAATAAAGATTCTTCAAGTTGTGCAGATCGGGGAACTTCAAATGTTTGCTATGCAGCTCTGCCTGGAGCTCACTGATTGAGTCTCCTCGGGGGAGGGTCGGTCACAGACTAGACTGATCCCTATTGGTTGCCTGAGACAGGCCGCCGCCCCCTCACTTCCTCCTAGGTTCATCATGTGATCTCCCCTTACCAGTGTAATGCATTGACATGATGATATTGAGATGCTAAAGGACTGAATGGCCACCCATAGAATCGCATGCATCAATGCAGGATTCTCATGGGAGCCGCAGCTCAGGAGCAGCCATGCTTCCAGGGCCGCCAGAAGGTGTCAATGCGTCAGATAAACTGCAACTCTGTGAGGAAGAATGGGGATGAGGATGATGGTGCCGAAACTGAATAATGTCTGCAGCGCCCCCTATGATTTTCTCCTGATATAGCAATGGCTGATCCAGTCCGGGGGGGGGAAGTCAGTTTCTTGCTTTTTATGAGGACTTGGCCCTCCCCCCTGTGCTGCTCATCAGTGCCCTGTACAGTCCTCTGTGACAATCAGATGAGTAGTAGGAAGGCGTCCTCGCAGTAATTGCACTATGGCCTCTGTTATTCCAGGTTGGAAATGTCGCAGGAATCTGCTCATCCTCCATGAAAATTGACCCGGCAATACCTCCAGCTGTGTCTAGGTTGGGGCAGCTGCCGGATAACAGCTGCCTCGCATTTGCTGGTCTGACGCAGCATTCCATGCGCTGCCGCCATTTCTGATCCCTTTTCTAAAATGCTGACTGCCTGGCTTTGTATTTCTGTCCATCCAGTCCTGAGATTTACAAGGCTCTGCCACAATGAACAGGACTGGGCCTTCCCAGCTTAATTTTCACTTACAGGTCTGTGATTGGACAGTGAAAGGAGAAGTAGCACAATCTCTGTTACACAGCTTTCATGCTTTTCTCTCTGACCTCCACCATCATCCTCATCCTGCACATTGGTGGTGGAATTGAAGTCACTTTAAATATCCAGTCGCCCCTCCGGATACAAACCTGTCCTCTGAGTCGGCAGAGGTGTCACTGATCACCTGAGCGGTTGCTGCGTTCTTTCCCAGCTTTTTAATATTGCACAAGTGGGGGGAGGGGGAGCTGTATTATTACAGCGAGCACCTGTCATGAAATTTGTGTGATGGGGACACGGTGATCTTCAGGTGGGCTGCACACAAATAACGGATACTTACCTGCTTGTGTGCCGTACATACTGAGACACAACGCTGCACTCTGTACATTCTGACCTGGCCTGGGGATAATGCTGCTCAGGGATCTCTCCAGTGCTGCTCACTAAGGGATTTGTGATCTTCATTATGGATTAGAGTTCAGAATCTTCAGCAAAGGTCATGTGGCCAAATGCCTAGGCAGCTGATCACATGACCAGGGTATTGTTTTTTTGTTGCACTTCTGAGGGCTCCATGGAGGGCCCCCTTTCTAATACATATCTTCCCCCTGTGCCTGAAAAACGTCATCCCCCCTCCCATGTGGCGGACAGGTGTGTCATGTGACGGACAGGTGTGAATCCCCCGTGTCAGAATAACGCTCCCTCCGGGCTCATTGTTTGAGGAATGCGGCTGAATATTTTCTGCATTTGTCAGAGTTTTATTTACTTCAGAGATTCTGGAAATAACGTAATAATCACTTTCACCCTCTAATATTTAGATTTTATACAACTGCCGCTGCTATCCCACCACTGACCACCAGGGATTTCTTTCACAAACTGTCAATCATTTAATTCTGAAATACCTGTTGATCCTGCCAGAAATCTAGTGAGCTGATGATTTCCTGTTCTGCACTCTTGTCTCAGTTCTCTCTTAGAACCCCCCATGTTTATGTAGATTTTAGTGGGGGGGTGTTCTGTAGTCTGGCCATAGGGTGACAACACTTATCTCACTTGCATACGGAGCAGTGAGCGTTGTCACCCTGAGAATACAGGAATAAGCAGCTCACACCTCTGCAGCACCCAGTCCCTGGATCTCAGCCGCGCTCCGTGTAGGAAAATTCCTCGTCCCTGTTCTGTTTCCTCCATGCAGAGAAATATTTGCAGGTCTCCTCTGAGCGCCTCCAGGAGGGATTCACAGGCTGTGTATGTGGGATGGCACCTATAGCGGGGTCACTGTGCAGGGGGTCATTTATAAGGCAGTGAATCTGACATTCACCAAAACATTCACTGAGAGCAAACCATACACTGCCATTGGAACCACATGGACCTGGAACGTTCTTCACTAGAGAATGTTTTGGTGAATGTGAGATTCACTGCTTTATATACAGACCCTTTGGTCAGCTATAACATTTATTTAATTGCAACAATGTTCTGCATTGTGTAAAATAAAATGACCCCCCCTCCCTTCCCCCATCCCTGCATACATGAAAGTACTTTGCAGCACCACACGCTCGCTTTACTGCCGCTCCTCACAGTGCAACCTATGGGTCAGCTGACCCACTGCTCCTGAGAGCTCCCCCTAGTGGCTTGTCAATGTATACAAGACTTTCATCTAGCAAAGGGAGTGGGCTGGGGATGTTATTGCTGTCTGTGTCCCCATGGGGAAAGTTTCACCCTCCCTTCCTGCCCAGGTGTCAGAAGTCTAATCGACCAGAACACAAGTGGCATTGAGAATTCAATAGAAGCGTCACCCCACCTCCCCAGGGCTAAACATATATATGAGCAGAGTCACATGTTCTACTCTGTGCTGGCCCAGCTGTGACCATAAGCCATTGGCAGCTAGCATCTTCTGCTCCGTGCTGGCCCAGCCGTAATCACTAGCAGCTGGAAGTCTTTATTTTAGGCAGTAGAAAAAATAACAAATTCATAAAAACAAACAGAATCTTCTTCCTCTTTCTTTCCTCTGAAGTGGAAGTTTTGTATGAAATCTCATTTGTCAGCTCTGTACATCCGCCTTGGCGATCCTGCCCAGGCTGAGCTCCGGTCCCCGGCTGCCATGCTGATCCTCCGGCTTCATTACTAATCAATGAACTGGAGCACTGATCTGGCTTGGTGCGTGCTGCCCCAGCTCCCCAACTTTGGATCTATGTAGTTGGTATTTCCAGGATCTGGCTACGGAATTTACATCAATCTGCAGAGAAATGCCGATTTCCTGGCTTCAGTCAGTGAAGCTGCAGGATTGGTATGACAGCCGGGTTTATAATCCCTCTGAACCCCCTTTGTGTTCTCTGACGGAACTAAATAAAAAGAAGACCAGGATGAGAATACCTTTCAGCTTTCATTGCTGTCTGTGACCCCGGTGAGAGAATTTTCCTAACTTCCTGTCCTGGTGACAACATGCCCCCTGAACAGGAAGTGAGATGGAAGTTTCCAAGTCTCTCCAGCCATGACCTGACATTAATAAAACATTTGTATTGGGCAGAAGCCTGGAACCCAATCATATTCCTATCTGTGTCACCATCTGACTTTATTTCCTGTCTGGGTGACAACGTCATTCTCTGGGACAGGAAGGGAATTTATAATGAGAATGTTGATGAGCTGATTTCTGTGTCAGAGGAAAGACTGAGAGATCCGGTGACACATTTACATTCCCTTGGGACTGATCCCGATCCCAGCCCAACCCGACCCTCACCCAATCGTATTGAAGGGTTGCGCATCCATCGATTTGTTTTTCTTCCCTGATTGGACGATGAAGCAGGCTGCATTTTATTGCATTGAGCCAGTTATCGCCTTGTAAAAGTACCTGTGACATCATCAGTGGGCGGTACATACCCTGAGCAGAGATGTGGGAGGGGCCTAATAGCCCCACCCACCACAGGCTGCCTGCAGAAAACTTCAGAGAGGGCGGAGACCAGACCAGTCATCCTGCACCAGGAAAGAGAGCAGCAGTGCCTGGTCTGTATCACAGGAAGCATCCAGGTGAATGTCAAGATCTGGGTGAAATACACAAAGCAGCCCAGGACTTCAGTAATGACAATATTTCCTCATCTCAGTTTAAGATCATGTGACCAATAGGGGTGACATGCGGCAATGCTGCAGATAACAGTGGGGTGTCACTCATAATAGCATTATATTTGGTTGTGTGTTGTCTGATTACACACAGGGGGCGCTTCCCTAAAATCCCCCATCACAGCACGGTCTTGGTTGCCCTGTATAAAAGTCTTATTTGTCCCTTTTTTAACTATTTTGACCTAATATTATCCTCTTGCAGTCCCTGTACAGCAGAGCCTAGACTAAGGAAGTGAGAAGCAGCACAAAATGCCAGTTGAGTAATGTGCTTAGAGTGGAGCATTCTGATAGGAGAGTTGAGGTCATCACTGAGCTGCTTCTCCTTTCATTGGCTGGGGTAGTCCAGGACAGCCCCCGAGGAAGTGGGTTTACCGTCATACTGAGGACATCTAGTGGCAGGAAACAAGTACTGCAGGGAAATTCTCTAAAATGAAGGTGAATATTGCAGTTATTTGTATTCCATTATTGTTGGCTGGAGTTCAATCATTTGTCAAGGCATTGTGACCCTCACCCACCCCAGGCGTCTTGTGAAGGGAGATTTCCTCTCACTTCCTGTTGTGTGGGGGACAGCCCCCGAGGAATAGGGTTGACCATCATACTGAGGACATCTAGTGGCAGGAAACAGGTACTGCAGGAGAATTCCCTGAAATTAAAGTTAATATTCCAGCTGTCACTTTATTTGTATCTCATTATTGTTGGCTGGAGTTCAATCATTTGTCAGGGCAAGGGAGATTTCCTCTCACTTCCTGTTTTGTCTCCAAGGCAGGAAGTGAAAAGAATCAGCCACATGATGACTCCCATTGAATGGTGACAAGGACTTTTATTTTGTGATTCATACATTTTTTTTATTTATTTATGTAAAATAATATTTGCCTCCTTTGTCCTATCTCAGTTCTGCTGATCTCTGCAGGTTCTGTGCAGCCACTTCCTGTCTCCATGTATTCCACCAATGGCTGCACAGCATTTCTCAGTGTGGGATCCCTGATGGTGACAACATTGGGGCAAGGCTGAGTAATGAGAGTTCAAATGGCTTGTCTTAATTTTCACTGGAATCCTAGGTGACAACACAGAGGTACAATTGGAAAACAGAAACAGGGCGTTGTCACCCGATAACAGAAAGAGCCTAACCAAGTACCTTCATGGCGGGATCACCAGGGAATATTTTAATAATTGCTGCAGATTCAAATAAAATAGACATGGGCCGTCAAAACACTTTCCTGACCCCGGCAGTTGTGGGTGATTTCATGCTTTGATTGCAATGGTGACATCACCCAGGGCCAGTCTTAAGTCAGGGGCCCAGGGCCTCCAGCAGACCCAATGGCAGAAGGTGGTGGAAGCCGGGATGTTGTGCACTTGGGGCCCCCCACTTCATGTCTCCCAAGGGCTCATCCCTGCATTCAGTGTGAATCCTGTCTGCGTGCAATCTGATTGGTTGGCTTTATATCTTATAATAATGAAATGATTCCATGTCTTCTCCAGCATTCTCAGGGTTAATCACAATGGCGGTGATCAGGTGATGTTGCTGTGACCTCTGCCAGAGGACGATTCGGCTTTACCTGCCAGGAGCTCCGCCCCCGCTCTGTGTACCCAAAACATGTTTGTTGTGGGTCAGACGGGCGCTCCCTAATAAGCTGAACACCTGTGGCAGAGGTGACAGGTGCAGCCCAGAACCTGGCTGGACTGGAAATACCCAGAGCCGGCCTCTATCTACTCTCACCTTGTGCTCAGGTGACTCCGACCCGCCCAGGACAGGTGGGGGCCGATCCTGACAGGTGCCTGCAGGCTGGGGACTGTTCTGGGTATCAGAGCTCCCACCTGCGGTTATAATACAATATTTGGCTGGATGATTATTTGTAGTGTCTCCCCCTGCTGGCTGTCTGATGTAAATCTTGGTGACAATAAAGAGAACCTGTCATCCGTCACTAAATCTCCCGTCTGTCAGCCAGTCCCCTATGGTCCAGCTGCTGAGATAAATTCAATTCACATAAAAGCTCCCTACTCTGCACTGTAGATGAGCTCAGCAGGATTTTATGAGTGAATCTGTAGAGGACTGCGGTCTCGGGTCACATGGTTCCGTGCTGCACATTTGTTGCCTCTATAATGGACGGAGCTGGAATCTGGGAGCAGAGATTTTTCCAACTCAAATACTAAGAGTCTGATTTAATAAAGCTGTCCAAGACTAGAGAAGATAGACTATCATGGGAGAACCTGGGTGATTCCGCAAACCTGGAGTGAATCTTGTCCAGGTTTGGAAACATTTGTCAATTAACAAATCATGTAAGTAAATTGATTTCAGGTTTTCTGGATTACCCAGGTTCCCCCATGACAGTTTATCAACTGGGGGAGCTTAAATACATCAAGGCCTTAGTTGTATCAAGCATATTTGAAAGTAAAAAGAGCGCCATCTAGATGTGTCAATGGACGGTTACATAGAGATTCACCCGATGCATTTACAGTTTTTAAATGGTGTTCCCACAATTCCTAATAAGCAGGCAGGTGACACAGGAAGCTGTAAAATCTGCAGCTGTGACTAAGGTTGTCACCCTCCTGACTGTGTTTTCAGCTTTAAATAATGTTTATCTTATAATGTAACAAGCCTAACATTTGTTCCATCTTTTGCAGATTCCAGAAACATGTTCATACGTACCGAATCTTGCCGGACGAGGAGGACTATCTGGCTGTACAGGTACGGAATCCAATCAGATACAAAATATAGACGCCGGGTCCAGATGATTGCGCTGAGACAAGGAGCTGTTGTGCTTTTTAGTGAGATCAATATAAAACATGTATTAACATTTTGTCATCCTCTGTCTTGCCTGTAGAAGGAGCTCTGGTCTCATTTTTTCCATGTTTTCCTCTTATCTGCTTTGCTGTTGTGTAATAGCACAAGTTGAATTTTTCAGTCATGTGAGTGGTGACTCTTCTCTCATTGGACAGCGCTGAGGGTTAAGTCTCAAAAGTTATATGAATGGCCTGGACCAATTGTAAAAACTATACGATTTGGGGGGTGGGGTATGATCCTATGGATGCTGGAAATCCGACCAACGGGAAAGTTCTTAGACATTCACCATCTGTGTGTGTTAGGTGAAGCGCGCCCACTACAGGCTGGCATGGTATGGTGCAGCCAACACGTTTCAATGTAGGGACTCACCTCTTCAAGGGTAGATTTCGGTACCATGAGCACAAGTTTTGTCAAATTATGAGACCCCCAATGCCCTGAAGAAGGGAAGCCCCAGTCCCCAAAACGTGTTGGCTTTAGGCTATCATTATTTGTTATAAACTTCTCTCATGTGTTGAAACATTTTCTACTTTCCGGGCCACCGTCCAAAACTGCAGCTGGTGACACTCTGTACCCTCTGTTATTGACAGCTGGGATCTCTACTGAAAATGAGGAACCAATCAGAGTGTTTCCTGATCATGTGATTGCCATATCAGCGATGATAAAGTGATCACATGATGTCTGGAGTTTTCAATGACAAAAATAAAAGTCTTCAGACCCACAGCGCCACCTACAGGCTGCAGTGCTATCTACACTATCCGGCCACTTTATTAGGTACACCTGTTTAACTTTTAATGCAAATATCTAACGATCAAGTCACATGGCAGCGACTGAATGCATTTAGGGAAATTAACCCAAAGGCAAATCGCCTACACAGGCATTGTAAAAATAAAGCTAGCCTGATGAAAAAAACTATTTTTGCCCAGCTCTTTCATGCAATAAATGCGATCTCATTGTCATGCGGTGCTCAAATTTCTGCAGGAATGCAATCCAGAGCTTAGCAAGGCTCATTCACAGGACTTGTATTTAAAATATAAAATCAGAAGGGATGGTGGGAGCATCACACAGCAGGTGTACAGACCCAGGAGCATTGCATAGGGATGGTGGGATATTATATTAGGGACCCAATATCTCTCCAATGGCGTCCCCAATATATAGAAGAGACGTTCGGGGGCAGTAATGGTGGGTTGCAGCCTCTGATGTGCTGGGCCAGCTGTCCTCTGCCCGGGGACATCCTGATCATCAGTCTAGACAGCCGAGCAGCTGAGTAAACATGTGTCATGTCTGCTGTCATCACCTGCCCAGCTCAGTGACATCTCAGACAGCTGCGGGGACACGATGAGACCTGCACAGACTGCAACCAGATCCTCCGGAGGGCGCTGCAACCCCCCTTCTCCAGGTTGCCCATTTAATGGATTCACCCCAAACTGCAAATATAAATGAAATGCAACAAAAAGCCAAAAGTTTTATTTTTAGTTCTGGATAGTGAGGGGTTAAAGCTGCAAAATGGGTACCGGTGTCCCCACTGGAAGATTTACTGGAAGATTTTTGGTGACCACTGTATTACTTCCTGTCTTAGTGACAGGAAGTCAAATGAAAGGGAGGGTGACTTTTCCTTACTTGACATTCTCAAATCTGAGCGAGGGTCTAACCCCTTACTGCTCTATTCATATAAATTCTACAAGTTATAATCAATACATTGATCCATTGTAATCAATATATTGGTTTCATTATGGGAGAAGTGACGTTCTCCCAAGTGACCAGTAGGGGGGCTGCGATGGAATCACTGACATCTGCCATAGATGTGACATATGAGGGGGCGGGGCTTATCCATGACTTGGAAAGAAGTCAATGAGCAGTGGCTCTAGGCCCCTCCCCCTTTACAATCCCAACGGTAACAGGTACCAGGTTTTTGATGACCCCCAGAGTCGCCCTACGATGACATGGCCATGACTGTAACCCCCCTCTGTCTCTCTTGCAGACATCTCTGGGTGTCCAGGTTCGGCGGTTCAAGACATTGGGGGATCTGATCGCTCTCTACCTGCAGCCTAACCAGGGCATGGTGTGTACCCTGCTGTACCCGGTGGAGAGGGAGAAGGACGTCATAGAGGACAGAGACTATTCCGGTGAGTTCACATGACTTCCTATCACAGCACGGCAATGGCCCCTACTAGTTTCCATGGGGGCCCATCAGTTCTCCATATTAAAGCCCAAAGTTGTATGTTTAGTTTTGGATGGACTGAGGGAAGTTTTGGGTTTTACGGTCTGTGATCTTGCTGGGGAGATTCATCCTAACTTCCAGTCCTGGTGTCACCATGGGCAGGAAATGAGGACAAATTTCCTTACCAATAGAGAGTAACAGAACTAGAGAGCTGCATTCGGGTACTGCAGACATTCTTCTGTCCTGACAGGTGCTCTTTGTGTTGTGTGTCACCCTCTTTGTATTCTCTCATAGATGGCGAGGATGAGAAGCCGCCCCTCCCCCCGCGCTCTGCCTCGGCCAGTTTCTCTGGAGGCTCCGGGATGAGTTTGATGCCCTGCGGGCAGGATGCGGTCTCTGCGGAGAGGTATGGCACCTCCTGGGACGGCCTACAGCTGAGGGCGGGACCTCCAAATATCCCACAAAGGGATTGGTTGCTGTTCAGCCACTGCCATTTAACTTTGTCACATCTGATTTGTCCTCCTCCTGGTATTCATTCTTCTCTCTCCTTCTCTTGTAGCTCTACGAATGGTCTGAGCACCATTTCTCACGAGTACCTGAAGGGAAGTTATGCGCTGGATCTAGAAGCTGTGAAATCCGGGGCCACCAACCTGCCCCATCTGAACAAAACGCTGGTCGTCTCCTGCAAGCGCCTGCACGGGTCAGCACAACTGCCTTCTGCCATTACCCTCCTTTACCAGAATCCACCAATCAGGGGGCATGGATTGAATCTGACCCCGCCCCTGAGGAATTATTGATTGTGACAGCTTAGCATCTGTGTAAATGCAGAGACAGCAGCTGTTTGCTTTTAGCTCATCTCATTCTGAGAGCATCTGTCCCAACTATGTGAGCTCAGAAGAGACAGGATGAGGTTTAGTGTATACTTTTTATCTTCAGCTACTGAGGTCTGCATACAGCAGGCTTTATTACAGCAATTAGTATAAGGAGGGACTTAGAAAAGGGAAAACGTGGCTAACAGCTCCACCTGGTGTCTGGAAATGGCAGTGGCTTTAGACTATACCTGTTACTAATAGCTATTGGTTGTTGGATTTTTATTTGTTTTGAAGATGCCCCAATATTGGTGCTGGACAATTCCATATTCTCCATATTACCCAGTAGGGATCCTTATGACAAGTTTGGTTCACTTTATGACAGTGTTGATATTTTTCTGTTCTCTTTATGTACAGGGAGGTGGATAAGGTTTTATCCGGCCTGGAAATTCTCTCCAAGATATTTGACCAGCAGAGCTCCCCCATTGTTTCCAAGATTCTGCAGCAGGTAACATATATTATATATAAAGGGGGACTTTTATAAAGTGGGGGTACTTTATATCTGCTGCTACAAAACAATTGGAATTCTTTTTTTTTATGATTTCCTATATGCATTTAAATAGGGTGACCACCAGAGGGAGCTGGTGAGCCTATGAAATGCAGAGGGTAAATTTTAAAGAGGCCCTGTCACCAGACCATTCATTGCAAAGATCTTCTCATAAGGTTATATGTGCAAGTAGCATATTTTATTCCTTTTAAAATCCTCCCTGGTGTACACACCTTGTGATATCACACCCAAGATGGCGGCATCCGCCAGCAGACCAGGAGCTGGTACTTAAGCTAATAAAAAATGTTTATAAAGGGAGGTAAGGGGATGGAAGTGGGGGAGCTGGGTCAGCACAGTAGTAATAAGAGTTGCAAGTAAGCAATTACAACAACAAATTTTTTGGTAATTTTTCATACAATTAGTTCTGGTGACAGGTTCTCTTTAGGTATGATCATATTTTATATATCTAGATGAGATTGCCATGGCTGGAACTCAATCAATGTACAAATACCAATATTTGCTTTTTTAAATATTTTATTTTTTATTTTATTGCTGTCCCATATTTCATGTTGAGATTCATATGTTCTCCCTCTACTGGCTGTATCAGGAAATCAAAGTTTCTGCTGAAATAAAACCAATCAGACTCAGAGGGGTGGAGTTTCCAGCTGGCTGGGGAACAATATTGAGCATTTAGTGGCTACTGGAATAAGCAGGGGAGGGGCTTAGCCAATGGTGGGAGGAGTCAGTCACTGCCATTTTGCTGTTGTGCTCCAATTCAGCAGTGTGTATGCTCCATATATATCTGCCCAAGGGGCAAACCTAGGGAGGGGCAAAGTGTGAGTCCTAAGTCTCTTCTGCACAGGGCCCCCTGCTGGCTACATCTGGCATTGGTCTGCCCCATGTGTGAGGATATAAAGTCTATACATGAATGTGGTGATGTATATTATTCATTACTGATATAGTTATTCACATTAAGCCAATCACATTCCTGCATGTATCATCCTAGATTGTAAGCTCTTCGGGGCAGGGTCCTCCCCTCCTGTGTCTGTATTTGTCATTTGTAACCCCTATTTATTGTACAATGCTGCGGGTTATGTTGGCGCTATATAAATCTTGTTTTTTTATGTAATGGGGATATCACCATCCAGAGTCCCAAATTCCCATTCTCTGTCATTGGCAGATTCCGCCTTAAAGGGCACCGGTCATGTGACCATGACATCCAACCACTGACTTTTCCCGAACGCCATCTGATCCAATGACTTTGTCAGCCATTGCCTTTCACTTGATACATACTTGTTCCATGACAGGTACTCTTATAAAGGTAAACCCTGGCCAATCCTTTTCCATGGAGTAACACAATGCTGCTGCAATGTATCCTTCCCATGGGTCACATGACTGCTACAAAGTACCAATCACAGCTGGAAATTCACCATTGTATCAGCATTCCCCAGTGTGAATATTTCCATGCTGACAGGTCAATCAATTCTTTTTCCAATCAATAGAAGTGATCAATATGGAATGTAATAATAAAAGAACCGCCATTGGTCGGGTTGGTAAGTTTCGGCAATCGCCAATCCTGCAGACAAACTGATTGAATTAGGAGCGTGCACATCTGCGCTTTTCTCCAATTGAACTGCAAATATTTTTTTTAACTGATTGATTGATATTTTAATCCATTAGTCTGATCACATTGATCACTGAATATTGATTGGCACAGGGCTGGCGGGTCCCATGTATGGTGATAGCTGCGGAGGGTCCGCCATCCCTTTCCCCGGATAATGTATCCCCCCCCCACCCCCGGCCTGTAATGGTTTCTATTCAGTGTAAGCAGGAAGAGCCGATAAAAGCTGTGTGTGTCCCCGGGGCCCCTTCATGTGTCTCCTGTCTTCCAGGCCGCCAATCAGAGCGGAGAGCCGGAGCTGGAAAGCCTCGTCCTCAAACTCTCCATCCTGAAGGATTTCCTCAGCAGCATCGAGAAGAAGGTGAGGAACCGGCAGCACTGGGGGGAGGCGGGGAACATGCTGCCATCACATGGATTGGTGAATGTCGGATTCCGCATTGTCTGTGAATGAACCCAGAGACTGGGGAAATGTTCCTGGGGGGGTGCAGCCCAGACTCCCCAAAATTTCTGTATATTAGGAGGGGTGCAGGATTTTGGATTGCTGACTCGGTAACATTGATCGGTCATCTTCATCCTTTACCAGTCCCTGGATTTGGCATCACTGGCCACATGCTTGTTGGGGCTCATTCACAACTCATTGCTTGCGGTGACATGCGCAGTACACATGTGCATTGCTGCAATTGTTGGTGTTTTTTCAGCATTAAGCATGCGGTCGTGTTTTTTGTGATCAGCCATGGCTGTGAAGCTTTATTGAGAGATATGAATATTGCCGTGTGTTTGGCGTTAGGCGGTGCAGGTGGGGTGAATGTTCGGGTGAGATTTAATAGAAGTTTGTTAGAATAGGAAGTTTTGGCTAAATTAAAAAAGTTACATTGTCACCTGGCTAATTTTGTCCAGTAAGCATGCAGCCAGTGAAGTCAGGATTTGTCCCAGGTTGCTGCCTTCAGAAGATCGGAATCACAGCCAGGAAAGAAGCATTCAGTGATTAGATCTTTAGATTTTATCGGTTTATTATCTATTATTGGTGCTGTAATATGAATGAATCTCACATACGCCAAACGTTTTTATTTTTGGTTTGATCCCGTCTTCTATTTTCAGGCTCTGAAAGCTCTCCAAGACATGAGTAGCTCGGCCCAATCTGCCCCGATCCCACAATCCTCCAGGAAGGTGAAGACTATTCCAGTACAGACCTTTGAGGTGAGAGTCAGGCTCCGTGGGGGCGGGCCAATGTGTGACAGCCAATCACAACGAACTGAAACCAAGAAATCCCCCAGACAAAATAAAAGGAATACATTATTATATATAATATATATTTATATATTCTTTTTCTGTCATGTATATTATATTTCTATATATAAAACCATGGATATTGTATTCTCTGCTGATTGGGAAGGATGTGTCATGTGACATATTTCATGTTTACCACTTGCAGCCACACAGTGGCATAACGAGTACAAACTCCTCACAGCTGTAGCGTCTGACAAGCAGGGAGATCAGATTACACACTCGCCCCCGCTTGTTTCTTACAGGTGAAGCTGGACATGCTGGATCTCTCTAAAATTGTGAAATCCCAGAAATACACGCTGAGCGTAGATGTGGATGGCGGAAAACTGGTGGTGATGAAAAAAGTGAAAGATTCACAAGAGGACTGGAACACATTCACCCATGACAAAAGTAAGGCAACCAGATGGTGTCAGGGGTGGGTGAAGGGTTACAGGACACAAATGTCTGAGGAGACTGAGGAAATGCTTCTTTATGCCTGCAGCAAACTGATGACATCATCTCAGCCTAGGCCAATGATAATACATTTATAATAATTGCTGATTGTTGCTGAATAATGGGAAGTTTTAGGAATGCAAACTTGTAAAGGGGACCGTTTCTGACTTTATTTGAATATGGTATTTGATTGGCTGTCCTGACCACCCAATGACAGCGATTCTCCTCCCCTGCAGTCCGGCAGCTGATCAAGTCTCAGAGAGTGCCATCCAAGCTGGGTATTGTGTTTGAGAGGGAGAAGGATAAAACACAGCGCAAGGACTTCATATTCGCCAGCATTCGGGTAAGATGCCGCAGGGGGACTCAGGATATGAAGATATGTAAATCAGAGAGGTGGGTGGAGCTGCGAACCCCAGCAAATAGATCTCATTTCTAGAATCCCGCTCTGCAGGGGCGTGGCTCCTCTGGGCTATTACTATTCTGGTGACACAGCGCCCCCTTCTGTCCATTTTCTGAAAAATCCTTGCCTTGCACCTAATAGGGGCCCGACAAAAACTGGCTCAGGTTCCAATCCATGCCAGGTATAGGTGGACTAACATGAAATGTGAATGCTGATGTTTTTCTATGATTTTGCCCCTTGTCTAGAAGCGAGAAGCCTTCTGCCAACTACTGCAGCTGATGAAAAATAAACACTCCAATCAGGATGAGCCAGATATGATCTCAGTCTTTATTGGGACCTGGAATATGGGTGAGGAGGGGGGTAACACTCCTGTACAGAACAGCTCCCCCTACTGTCCATTTTATCATAATACCATGTAGAACAGCTCCCCCTACTGTCCATCTTATCATAATACCATGTAGAACAGCTCCCCCTATACCATGTAGAACAGCTCCCCCCACTGTCTATTGTATCATATTACCATGTAGAACAGCTCCCCCCACTGTCTATTGTATCATATTACCATGTAGAACAGCTCCCCCTACTGTCCATTTTATAATAATACCATGTAGAACAGCTCCCCCTATGGTCCATCGTATCATAATACCATGTAGAACAGCTCCCCCTACTGTCTATTTTATCATAATACCATGAAGAACAGCTCCCCCTATGGTCCATCTTATCATATTACCATCAAGAACAGCTCCCCCTACTGTCCATTTTCACATACCATGGAACAGCTCCCCCTACTGTCCATTTTATCATAATACCATGTAAAACAGCTCCCCCTATTGGTCATGTTATCATCTCATCTTATATAGCACAGCTTCCCCCATTGCCCAGTTTATTGTCTTGAATTCAGATACTATAGATATCCCTCCTGTATTGCACAGCGCCCCCATCTGTTCACTCTTATAGTTTCCCCTGTTGCTGAGTCGGTGACGATCCCTTGCTACCATTGCCACCATAATTCTGGGTAATTTCACATTTTACAGGAAGCGTCCCTCCGCAGAAAAACATCAGCTCGTGGACCAGCTGTAAAGGTCTGGGTAAGACTCTGGATGAGATGGCCGTTACCATTCCTCATGACATCTACGTTTTTGGGACTCAGGAGAACTCGGTGACTGACAAGGAGTGGGTGGACTTCCTGCGGGGGATGCTGAAAGATTCCACGGAAGTGGAATACCGCCCGGTACGTACCCGGGGATCCAATCCAATGCTACATATATATTCCCCTGTAACCTATCAGCTAGTTGCATATACCTGAATCGCTAAAAAACAATTGAATTGACCAATCAAAATCTTCCTGTGCATGGCCAGCCCTAAAGCCCCATTCTGAGCCTAATTTCTTTTTCAATGTTCCCCTGAAGGGGGCGCTATTGTTCCCCGACTGTAAAACTGATCTGGATGAACCCAAGCAGGACAATGCACTTAATATAGGCTAGCTTTGTATTTAGGGTCCTGTTCCCTAGTTTAGACCCCAAGAGTCCAATTTTTTGCACGTTAAATGTAATGTTTCTGTAAATGTAGTGAATGTTGGGGATAAATATCCATTGGTTTGGTGAATGTAGTGGAATCAAATGTTTGCATGATGTGAATATCAGAGGTGAAGGAACGAGCCCAGGGTGATTCATAAAGGGTTTGGTGAATGTTTCTTTGGCCTCCATGTTTGATTGGAACCTTATTGAAGTCTATAGGAGACATAAATCCTATAAAGGAATGAACGTTCTTTTCCCTTCCATGTGAATGTTCTTATACGTTCTTTGGTTATTTTACCTTAAGCTTCATTCACACGGGAGAGTTCTAGGCATTCATTGAAGTTGTTTCACTGATTTATTAAAGCTCTCCAAGGCTGCAGGGGATACACTTTCATCGGTGAACCTGGGTGATCCAGCAAACCTGGAATGGATTTCCTAAAAGTCATTTGCTATATGTTAACAAATCCTGCACCAGATCCATTCCAGGTTTGCTGGATCACCCAGGTTCTCAGATGAAAGTGTATCCCCTGCAGCCTTTGCTGAGATTCCACATCCAGCGTCTCATCGGCAATCGTTGGACCAATCAAATTCACAGATTTAAATGAATGTAAGCGCTTTCTAATCACTCGCCCAGCTAATAGAATCCATGAGAATTACAGGATCGCTTCCCTCAGCCCTCCAATTCAAGACAATTGTACAACTAGAAATGCCCCAAACCACCCTTCCTACCCCCTGTACCCCCCTCGCCCACCTAGCAGGGGAAATTGGGTGCCCAAATTATATTCACACCTCAATGGCACATCATAGCATCCATGTGAGCAAACCTTCCGGATCAATGACCAGAGAACAATGTCTCAGAATAGGATTCATCTCCTAGATTGTAAGCTCTGTGGGTCAGGGGTGCTCTTTAGGTTTCAGTTTATTTTAAAGATTCCTAAAGAAAGACAAATTGATGAAAAACTCCACCTGGGCTGTCATGTGACTCCCCGGATCTCCCGGGTCTTGTAAGAAGAAACAACGGAAGATTCTGCATGGGAGAGGAGTTCCGTGCTGCTGGTTTTACTTTTTTATTTGTTTTCATCTTTTGTTCTTTTGATTTATTCCTGAAAGCTGTGACCACAATCAGCTGGGACAGGCGCCTCCTAGAGGACAGGCCGGTCTCCCTTGTATGATTGGTTGTTAATGAGGATGATCATGTGATCACACTTTGTATTATTATAAGGAGTGAGTGCGATCCAGGTAAATGATTCTCTGTGTCGGGGTGCCCCTGTAATGGGCATAGGGTGACCCCGTGTGCAGTCCATGATCTGTCCAATGAGCTGAGCAGGGATTTAGCACATGGTCTGCTGTCTTGTTGGGAAACAATAAAAACCCCTTATTACAATCCCCAGCTTCCTCATATAATATAGTGGTAAGTACCATCATCAGCCACAGGGGGAGCCACCTATCAAGAGAGGTTTCCCAACAAGGTGATTGGCCGAATCATGCGCACTGAGCCAATTTGCCTTTTTGCTTCAGGCTGTTCAGAGTTCAGCCTTTACTGGCTGCATG
The DNA here is from genome assembly GCF_032062135.1 of Pyxicephalus adspersus. Classification (NCBI taxonomy): domain Eukaryota; kingdom Metazoa; phylum Chordata; class Amphibia; order Anura; family Pyxicephalidae; genus Pyxicephalus; species Pyxicephalus adspersus. Next base: position 2,125,012 of record NC_092858.1, on the reverse strand, counting down.
CTTGTTCCAAGGCTTTGGCAGAGTATTTTCAGGAATGGTTACCCCCCGTCCATATTCTCAGTTTCTCTTTTAACCCCTCTGTGTTTCCCTGCAGGTAATAAAGGAGCGGTGGGAATATCCTTCATGTTTAACGGCACCTCGTTCGGGTTTGTGAACTGTCACCTGACCTCAGGCAATGAGAAGACGGCAAGGTGAATCACTGTGTGAATGATTGATCAGGTGATCTGTGAATAAATAGGATCTTTCTCTGTATAGTACACGATGGATGAGAATTCCCATCCTGCACCAGGCCCTTTCCATAATAAACATGACAGGTCATCTTTAAATGCAATATATTGCAGCTTACCTGTCCTTAGATGTGGTGGCTGCTTTTGTCCATTTATTGATCCCGCCAGTAACACACTTGCTACATTGGCAACTCACCTAATGTATCTGTGGAGGAGTAGTGTTGTCACCCTGGGACAGGACTACAGAACCCTCCCCATAGCTTCTCCATAACATACTGGGAGGAGTTCTGTAGTGCACATACAGAGCAGGGTGGAGCAGTCATACAGTGGGCTTATCCCAGGAACTTTGTATGTAATGGGGTAAGAAAGCATATTGGGCCGATTCCTAATAATTAAATATCTCCTCGTCTCTCCGAATCACAGGAGGAACCAGAATTACCTGGACATCCTGCGGCTCCTGTCCCTCGGGGACAAACAGCTGAATTCCTTCGACATTTCCCTGCGCTTCACTCATCTCTTCTGGTTTGGGGACCTGAATTACCGCCTGGACATGGATGTGCAGGTGAGACAGAACCTCATGGGCGGGGCTTGGGGCTCATAACCCTATTCCTATTGGTGGTTCCTTTCTAAACCAGATTATCATGTCTACTATATTGTAAGCTCTTCCGGGCAGGGTCCTCTCCTCCTCCTGTGTCAATGTCTGTATGTGTCTGTCATTTGCAACCCCTATTTAATGTACAGTGCTGCATAATATGTTGGCGCTATATTAATCCTGTTTATTAATAATAATAATAATAATAATAATATGTGATGATCATTAATATGAAGAATATTGAATAAGTGAACATGGGAAACCCTAGTCCCAATACACATGGGATGATTTTTACTATTTATCCAATAAAACGATCCGATCTCATGACACATTAGCTGCTGACCAATCATAAGTGACCTAACAGCTCTTGCTGACTCAATCATACTGCGGGGTCTTTTTGTGCTCTATCCGGGCCCCGTATGTGTTTGTGGCTCATTTTGTATTTTCTGGCCCTGTAGGAAATCCTGAATTTCATCAGCCGCAAGGAATTTGATCCGTTGCTGAAGGTCGATCAGCTCAATCTGGAGAAAGAGAAGAATAAGATCTTCCTGCGTTTTAGTAAGTTTATGAATAATCCGGGGAGGGGGTCGGGTATTCATTCATTTATATTTCCATTCATTCATGTCTTTATTATTTGTCAGAAAGCAGCAATAGTATGCATATTTATAAATGATTCCTCCGCCAATTCACTCATAATTTTCATTTATACAGCTAGCAGCTGTGCACTTTGATGATTGGCCACTAGATGGCAGAACGAGTCATTGGTTTGATAGGAACTGAAATGAGATTCCAACACTTGTCAGATGAATTGTCAGAGGAATCATTCATTATTATAGGAGTCCCTGGCCAGAATACTGCAGGGGAGGAGCCTGGCTCTGTGTGGAAGCAGTGGCCTCTCTACATACCCCCTGCTAAGTCAAAGCTAAAACTGACCAATCGGCAGAGGACATTAAGGAGCTATAGGTCATTAGGGAATATTGGACCTCTGCAGATGGGCTATCGCCTCTCCATCAGAGAGATTTCCCCTCACTTCCTGTCCTGCAGGCAGTGGTTTGAACAGAGGCTAAATCTGCAATAAAAATATTTTTCTTATATCTATATATAGATGTCTTTTATTCCCTCCACCCATGGCTCTGTGAGCATTCAGGTGGTGGGAAGACATCCTCCATGTTGCTGTATTGGGGATTATGTTATGATATTTCTAATTTTATAGGCGAGGAAGAAATCTCTTACCCCCCCACCTACCGCTATGAGAGGGGTTCCCGGGACACCTATGTGTGGCACAAACATAAACCCACCGGGGTAAGTCAGCTTTTTATTTACTGTTTTTCTGATTCCACTGGCCATCTCTCCACTAGGACAGCACCATATTTGTCCAGGTGTCATCCAGGGGCACCATATAATTCCTGGACTGAGATGTCGGCTCAGAAATGACACAATCATCTAAATTCTGGTGTGTGTGTGCACAAATGTGTGACACACATCAGCCCCTGATCATGAGACTGGATGCAAAGTTACAATGTTGCAGTCTGATCATTGGGGGAGAGGAGACTGAAGAAATGCTTCCACCTGCCTGCAGCAGACTGATGACATCATTACAGCCTAGGCAAAGTCACTTACTGGAGCTGCAAAGGTTTGTTATACAGTTTACATAAGGACACAGCGCCATCTAGTGGTGTGATGTGTATATAAACTGAGATTCTTTTTCTAAAGTCATGTTTAGCTTATGTGTTCATGATTTCACTTAGTGACAACACTTTGCACTTTTTATTTCTTTTTAATAGAATATAAGAAAAGCAGTGAGAATGACAGCCAAAGCATCGACAATGTCAACTTCCTCAAAGTCCAATGGTCGTCCAGACAGCTGCCGACGGTAAGTGACCACACCACTTACCTCTCATCTCTCATAGATACAGATTGAACAGAGACACCAATGAAGCATCTCGCTGCATCTGAAGATTTTTGCACATTGCTAGTTTTTTTCCGGGGTATTAATCTCACTGCTGGGGTCACTATGGAGGCATTGTGATCATTAAAATAATTAAGGATAATACAATGGGGCCTTGTCTACTAAATGCCGATCTGTGGATTCTATGCTGCCCCCTGCTGGGCAATAAGTGTTTTACCGGATGGAAATGTTCTCAGTATTCTGTATTATCTTCAGAAATCGCTAAAATATTTCTTGTAGATTTTTTTTTTTATAGTCATTTAATTTATTTTCCACTTTACCTCTCAGCTGCGGCCAATCGTCTCTGAGATTGAGTACCTCCAGGACCAGCATTTGCTGCTGACGGTTAAGTCAATGGATGGATACGAGTCATACGGTGAGGCTTGATACTGGCTGGATGTTGCTGATTATTTTTTAGTGACCATACTGATAATATTATTATTGGCCCCGGCCTTATTGGATGGAGCAGCGGGCATTACCTCCGGCTGTATTATCCTCCCAGGTGCAGTCATGTGACTTCTGACGTGTTCTCTTTATACCCCTTCAGGTGAATGTGTGATTGCCTTGAAGTCAATGATTGGCAGCACCACTCAGCAATTCCTGACTTATCTGTCTCATCGAGGAGAGGAAACCGGCAACATCCGCGGCTCCATGAGAGTGCGTGTACCTGCGGAGCGCATGGGCACCAGAGAGCGGCTTTATGGTGAGATCAATGGGCCATATGGTGATATCATGGACCCAAAATGTCAGACAGAGACCCTATGATGGTGACAGTGGAGACCCAGAGTCCTTTTTGTAGAGCGGAAAAACTAAACTTTGCATGCAATGTAACAGAGAGGTGACATGGAGAAGCCGTAGTCTCTGCTGGTGGAGGAACAGAAGATTTACACTTTGTATCTAAGGCTTAATTCACCCTGGTGAGGTATAGGTGCATTTACCACTAGAAACTACCACTTCTCCATGCAGCTGCCCCATATCAAATGAATAGGGGCACTGCCAGTACCACTTACTGCCGCCAGCCTTCAAATGTGCAAACGTGTTTGACGGGCTAGTAAGGTGCCAGCTGTGCGGAATGGTTCAATATAGAGGCCATATGAACCTGCCCCAGGAGGGTGGCATTAGGGTTGGGGGGTAGATAAAGCTGGTTAGAGGATAATCAATGGCAACAACTGGAAACACTACATTTGTTATGCATTGCCCACCTATTTGACCACCTGGCTACAGATTCCCCCCACCTGGCTGGAGACTTACTGTAATCCCTGCAGAGCCGACACAAGAGCACCTGTCATGTACTAAATACAGAAGTACACGGAGCTGTACAATTTATAAGAAGGGAAATGAATGTACCAGGGGCAACTTATTGCATGTCATAGGCAGCGTCTCCCCGACATGCAGGATATATTCTGACCCATCTGACAATCTTTTTTCTGTGCCCACACTTGCAACCAGCAGGAGCGGTGTGATTTTTAGGGAAATTTAGGAGCGACATTCAGTTTAATAGAATTGTTTTAACTCTTCATAATGTTAATATTTTCACCCTTTTTAAGAAATACAATGGGCTCTAATTATAAATGATTCCCCCAATCAATTCCTCCGAAATTTGCTGCTGGTGAATTCCTATTAAAACAATGACTCGTTCTGCCACCTAGTGGCTAATCGTCTAAATTGCACAGCTGTCACATTAATATTATTATTTTTGTTATATTGTTATTATTAGTGAGTTATTTTATAAAAGATGTAAAAATGAATTTGGTGAGTAAGTTGGTCTGGCTGTGATGAGCTCTGGTAAAGATATGTGGGTTTGTCTTCTTATGATCATTGCCAATGTTAGAGCTCTCTGCTCCTGCACTTCCAGCAGGTGATATGTGGAGCTGTCCCAGCACTGCATTTACCCTCTTCTCCCTTCCTTTCCTGCAGAATGGATCAGTATCGATAAAGACGAAACCGGAGCTGTGAAAGGGAAACCGCCGACGGTGTTGCGACCCAACCAGGATTTCAGCAAGTAAGTCTCTGTAACCCTTTATATGATTGGGTGTCATATTCCCCCCTCACCCCAATGCCCCAGAGATGCAATGTCCGTGCATGGGTTCCCAGCTCCGCCCACTGGTCACAGCCATAATAGGGGTCTCTTAGGGTTGGGCTCAGCCATTCCATAGGTGGCACCCCAAAGATCACAATAATAATAATTTCTGCCAATATTTCAGTGTTATTTCTAATTGCAAAGATAATATTTGTCAGTGTGAATCTAAAATATTGTTCTAGGTGAGTGATGAGTGGGAATTCAGATTTCTGCTTGTAAATATTTTCTGTATTCTCTGTGCCTGGAGGTCAGAAAGGTTCTATAGTGTATATTATGTATATGATAATTTACTATTATAGGTGGGGTATAGGAAGATGGGAAATAGTGGAATATTTGTTTATTTTATTCAATATTTTACCGTTTCTTGTAAAATACAGAATTGTAGTTAATGCGCTCTATTTATAATTTATTTCCCCTAATTCGCTCTGATATTCGTTTTTCTTTCCTGCGTAATTTATATATTTACTGTCTAATAATAATATTGTGACAGCTGTGCACTGTTGATGATTGGCCACTAGGTGGCAGAACGAGTCATTGTGTTAATAGGAGACCTGTAGAGAGATTGGACCATCTGTCAGTGAATTTCTGAGGAATTGATTGAGGGAATCATTTATAAATAGAGCTCATTGTATTTCCCAATAGGGTGAAAATATTCACACATTTCATTATGAAGAGTTAAAACAATTCTGTTAAACCTAATGTTGCTCCTGAACTGGTTACAATGTTGGGCACAGATAACATTTCCTTTTAGTGGATCATTCACCATCATCTTTCCCCTTTTAGAAGTTTTAAAAATTGCATCATTTTATGGAATCTCTGTGCTGGTCCAGGCGATCATCGAGTGACTCATCTGGTTTGGCGTTTGTTTTTTGTAGATCTGCAAGTCGGAAACACCCAGTCACAGAAGCTCTGGGCCCGACCCTCGGAAAGCTGTTTGAAGAACCGGAAAAGGGTCCGGGTCTCACTACGGGTCGCCCAACGGCTGTGCTGCCCACCTCCATTATTGAGGATCCAGCACTGACACGGTACGATAGGTAGGAGATAGGACAGGGATGGGATAGGTGTACAGAGAAACAAATGTGTGACTACACGCTGATAGAAGCAGCCAATTCCCACATTGCTGAATCCTGGGCAATGCTCCTGAGACTTGCTTGCCGGGCTTTGGGCTGAATCTGGAATTAGAGTGTTAGCTCCTCTGTACAGAGACTGATGGGACTGGCTCAGTGTTCTCTGTACAGCACTATGGTATATGTCAGAGCTATATAAATGTATAAT
>NC_092858.1:2108397-2117975 GCF_032062135.1 Pyxicephalus adspersus | reverse complement strand
GCCAAGAACAAGGTACAAATCACGGTCCCTGCGCAACACCTGGACAAACGCCGCCAATACTCGCCATCTGCCCGAGGAGAGGACACGTCTTCTGATGACGAGGTCGGCACTCTGAATCTTCCACCCCCAGATTTCCCTCCCCCACCCCTTCCCAAGTCGGCTGAATTCGAGATGCTGGACAACCCGTTTTATGTGACGTCAAGCGAGCTGCATGTCCGGCCGGCGGTAGATGATGGAGAATCCCGGCCTGGAGCTGGAAAGCCCCGCGTGGGCGTCACCTTCAGCGAACCCCCAGAGACAAAATTTCATCTAAAGAGCCAATCCCGGCCTCCTGTGCCGACCCCCCAGCCCTCCTATATGACGGAGGCTCACGGGACCATGCAGGATGACCGCTCCTGCTCCGTCTTGCAGATGGCCCGTACACTTAGCGAAGTGGACTATACCGGGAACAAGGAGACCCAGGGACGCCCACCGCATCTCATGGCCGGCAAAAGTAAGATGGAGCTGCCCAGCCGCTGTATGGACTATAACCGGCCCCTCGTCTTTCCTCCTCACTGCATCAGGGAAAGCATACAGGAGGATGAGGAGGTAGGTAGCCATCTATTGCCCTGACCCTGCTTCTGTTGGGAATCACCTGAGCCAGGTAGAGGACATTGGGCTGGGTTGGGTCCAACAGTAACACAGCAAGAAAAAAAGGTTAAAATATCTTCGATCAACCGGCACTATATGGTGACTACCTGACCATCACCCCTATTAATATGGAATTGCCCCAATGGTCAATAATATGAAATTGCCCCCCATGGTCATAAATATGGACATGCCCCCATGGTCATTAATATGGAATTGCCCCCCGTGGTCATTAATATGGAATTGCCCCCCATGGTCTTTAATATGGAATTGCCCCCCATGGTCATTTTATGGAATTGCCCCCCATGGTCATTTTATGGAATTGCCCCCCATGGCCATTAATATGGAATTGCCCCCCATGGCCATTAATATGGAATTGCCCCCCATGGTCTTTAATAGGGAATTGCCTCCCATGGTCATTATTATGGAATTGCCCCCCATGGTCAGTAATATGGAGTTGCCCCCATGGTCAGTAATATGGAATTGCCCCCCCCATGGTCTTTAATATGGAGTTGCCCCCCATGGCCATTAATATGGAGTTGCCCTTTGTGGTAGCTATTACAGCCTCCGCTTTGCCTTTTTGAGGTCAGGTATTGATGGATGAGAAGACCTCACATCCGCCATTCCAATTCACCCCAAAAAAGCCCAATAGGGTTGAGGTCAGGGGGCTCCTTTTTGTTTTGTCATTGGACCCCAGAGCAGGTTGGGTTTTGTGATTTACATTGCAGAGCACAATGAGACCTGTAGGGGGCGCAATGGCTGAATGTCCATGGCACATAGGAAGATGGGGATACAAGTGTGACATTTATAGGAATATTGGCCGCCATTGTACCATGGGTGGAAGGTTTGCTGGCCTCTTCTGTGCTGATTGCCTCTCATGTCTCCCACACGGCTCCATGATTCCTAGACATTCCATAGGCGGGATTTTATTCTGTAACACTTCCAGGCTCCTCTTATTACTGGGATGTCATCATTCTATAACTTATATCTGCAGTGATGTCACTTCCTGTATATGTATGATGTCATCGTTATGATGGGTGTGTCTGACGCTCTCCCCCATACACAGGCTCTGTATCACGGTGGGCGGAGTTCCTCCAGCTTGCAGGGCTCCAGCGTTGGCGAATGGCTGAGAGCGATCGGCATGGAGCAATATGAAGAAGGGCTCATACACAACGGCTGGGACGACTTAGAATTTCTCAGGTAATGTGAAGCCTTTCTGTGCTGATTGCCTCTCATGTCTCCCACACGGCTCCATGATTCCTAGACATTCCATAGGCGGGATTTTATTCTGTAACACTTCCAGGCTCCTCCTATTACTGGGATGTCATCATTCTATAACTTATATCTGCAGTGATGTCACTTCCTGTATATGTATGATGTCATCGTTATGATGGGTGTGTCTGACGCTCTCCCCCATACACAGGCTCTGTATCACGGTGGGCGGAGTTCCTCCAGCTTGCAGGGCTCCAGCGTTGGCGAATGGCTGAGAGCGATCGGCATGGAGCAATATGAAGAAGGGCTCATACACAACGGCTGGGACGACTTAGAATTTCTCAGGTAATGTGAAGCCTATTACACGTAATTCCCATCATGCTCCATGTACGTGGAAGATGATTTCTAAATGTTTTTAGCCCTTGTGATAAATATACCGGCAGTGCTGCTGGAGTTACTCTTTATTTTTATTACATGATGCAAAATGATGACAGCGCTGCCCTTTACTAATTTCCTAACTATGTGATGTGTTGGTGGAGAGGCAGAAGTCCTCTGTATGTCTCATAACCCGAACATCACATGGAAGTTGACATTTAACCTTCATGTGTATTCTCGTTTCCATCCAGTAGGTGGAGCCTGAATTCATTTCTTGTGTTTTCCAGGCTGCGCTTCTCTACTTTGCTGGGGAAAAAAAATTCCCCTCCTTTCCCTATCAAAGCAGCCTATGACAGCCAATGCTCTGTGTGATTTGCTTTCTATCCTTCAATATAACGCTGCCCGACTCCGATACACTGCCATGCCATGCCCAGATATACTCAAGTATAGCGTTTAATAGTAGACAGCATCCAATCCCATCCTTTGCTGCAAATTCCACATTTTCTAACCACTTATTTTTCTTTGCAGTGATATAGTGGAGGAGGACCTGGAAGAGGCCGGGGTGCTGGATCCCAACCACAAGAAGAAAATTCTGGACAATCTGCAGCTCAGGAAATGACCCGTCACCTTCTAGATCCTTCTACATGTGGCCTTATCACCATTTCCGTGGCCTTCATCACGCGGGGTTTTTATGCCAACGCACCTTTTCGGGCTCTGGCAGCCCCGGGGCCTGGCGAGGATTCCTGCCAGCGTCCATTCCTTGTTGCTGGACAACCGGTCCTCCGACCTTTCATCGCTGTCCTTCCATACATTTCCATCTTCGAGTTTTTCAGCGCGGAGATTTTTTTTTCACGCGGGGTTTTTATGCCAACGCACCTTTTCGGGCTCTGGCAGCCCCGGGGCCTGGCGAGGATTCCTGCCAGCGTCCATTCCTTGTTGCTGGACAACCGGTCCTCCGACCTTTCATCGCTGTCCTTCCATACATTTCCATCTTCGAGTTTTTCAGCGCGGAGATTTTTTTTTTTTAATTTTTAAGTTTAAGAATCTCTTTTGTGTATTTAAAATATTTTCTCAGCACAATGTTAGACCAAAATTCTCCGTTATTTCGCCACCGGTTTTTGATTGGTGGGTTTGGAGTCCTTGCGGAGGACCTGCAGAGTCTGTGGCTGTCATATCAGGAGCACCGGGGAATTCTGGGACTGGAAAATGTCTACAAGGAGCCAAAAGGGAACTCGAGAGTCACTCTATCAAGTCACCAGGACAAGACGGGGCGGAGGCGTTATTTAGGGAGAGCAGCCCGTTATAAAAGGGAACACCGCCTCATCTGTAGAGTTCTATGACAGAATTTTGCCATATTCCTGTGTCATGATGCTGGTCCATGTTGGTCCTATAAAGACCAGATTCAGATTTTGTCTAGACAGGCACTACAGCATATGTACCCGACATATTGGCACCGACAGCTGTATATTTGGGTCAGCACCAGTGAGTGCTCAGGGCAATGCATCGTGTGTGCGGAAGGAATTGAGTGTACATTGAGTGTATGTCAAAGTGAATCTGATGAAGGTGCGCATGGTGCTGGTACATCCGTTCTATGGAAATGTTTGGAGCCCTAAATTCAGAGGAGAATTTACCTGCACCCTGCCCCTCCACCCTGCACTTCCTCCCTGCACCCTGCGCTTCCTCCCTGCACCTCCTCTCTAGGCCCTGTGCTTTCTCCCCGCACCCTGCACTTCCTCCTAACGCCCTGCACTCCCTCCCCGCACCCTGTGCCTCCTCCCCATTCCCTGCACTTCCTCCCTGCACTTCCTCCCCGCACCCTGCTCCTCCTCCCTGCACCCTGTGCCTCCACCCTGCACTTCCTCCCTGCACCCTGCGCTTCCACCCTACACCTCCTCTCCAGGCCCTGCGCCTCCACCCTGCATCCTGTGCTTTCTCCCTGCACCCTGCGCCTCCTCTCCACTCTCCTCTCTCCGCACCCTGCACTTCCTCCCTACACCGTGCACTTCCTCCTTGCACCCTGCGCCTCCTCTCCATGCCCTGCACTTCATCCCTCCTCTCCAGGCCCTGTTCTTTCTCCCCGCACCCTACGCCTCCCCCTTACGCCTTGCACTCCCTCCCGGCACCCTGCGCTTCTTCCTTGCACCCTGTGCCTCGTTTCCACACCTTGCACTTCCTCTTCGTTCCCTGCGCTTCCTCCCTGCACCCTTCACTTGCTCCCCACACCCTGCACCTACGCCCTGCACTTCCTCTCCATGCCCTGCACTCCCTCCTTGCACCCTGCACCTCCTCCCCACACCTCCTCCCGTTCCCTGCTCTTTCACCTAGTTCTGTGTTGCAGATTAATGTAAAGTGATAATTGTCATTATTTACTCATTCTGTGTTTGCCATGTCCTGCAGGATCCAGGTTTTCACGCCATCCCTTGCCATACCCACCACACCCCCTCACCAAACCAGCTTATCATTTTCATGAGGTTAGCAGCAGAATCAGAATCAGGACACCCAAACCAGTGACAGTTTGTCTGGGCAGAGATTTATCCCATTAGTTTGGTCCTCTCTCATTTCAGTCTGATGTGTCCGCCCTATAGAAAGCCCAATGGGACCGGTTTCTCTACAGAGAGCCAACTGTCCAGCAGTGCCAGTCTCTGGCTGGTAAGAAAACTACAACCAGTCACCACTAGAGGGCTCTCCATGGAGGCTGAGCTCAATGAGTATCTCCTGCCTCCAGAGGGCGCTCATTAGTGGTGGGCAGCAGAATCCAGACACCAAACATGCAAACTGCTTACCCGCTGCCACCGGCTTTTCTATGAGGGCTATGTACAATTATAATAAAAGTGGCATTAACAATGAAACATTTCAGTAATGGGGGGCCAACGGAAAGCCTTGCCTTAGTGCCTGGGGGAAGAATGCTGCACCACTGAAAACCACAGATAATCCTGAGCCATTGTATACCCTGACATGTATGGAACTGCTATATTTATTTCATGTGTAATATATGGGGGTGAGGGGAGGCTCTTCATCATTTAGGGTTTGTTCAGACAGGTGGTGAGGTTGCGGGGGGGTTGCGGCAGGGTTGCGGCATCCTCACACCTGTTACCCCCCCAGTAGCTTCTTACCGTTGTGTGCCTATAGGCATTGAATGGGGGTGGGGGTTCAGTGCCGCCTGCTGTACAATGTTGAAATGCTGATTTCTTAGGAACCCGTAGAGCGGCTGCCAAGGTGCCAACTTCTGGGAGCCGCCCGGGAACCAATGAACCAATATTCCCTCCCCCTATCCGACCAAACCCTTCAAGAAGTAATAACTCACATATGTAAAGATACGCAATTGTGCAGCCCCCACACAAATATCAGAAATGTGCAGAACTTTTTGTACTTTTTTATTATGTGCCTGTAGCTGCGTTATACAAAAGCCATAAGGCGCGGGTGCCAGGAAATGCGCCGATTGTTTTGCACCAATTATACTGCAGCTCCTGAAGATGCATAAAGAGACATTTGTGGTTTTAGCTGCATTTATATAGCTGCAGAAGACCGCACCCGGAACTTTCCCGCTAATTTTACCCATGTGACTATGGAACTGTATGCAAATGTCAGAATGTGGGCGTGTCCTAACATTTCTTGCGGTCTTTTGTTTTTTATTACTATTGTTCTGCCATGTTCCGGCAGCTCTGGGTTACTAAACGCTTTATATGAGCAGATGGTGAATAAAACATTGCAGTTACAATAGGAAACGCATTGATTATATTGGATTTCCAGGGATCAGCAGAACGCCAATAAACAGCCGACTGCGCCTGCCTTTACCTGATTGGTCTCCATGTAGCAGTACAGGCTGCACATTGGTTGTTCACCTTTCCCTTGGTACCCGGGGGATCCTCTGCACTGGTCCAATCAGTGGTGCCGCGGATCTTGGTGCTGCTTACTGACTCAATAAAAGGGAAGAGAGGTCTGACACTCATCCGTCATGTTATATGAGACGACTCTTCCCAAATCTGCCGGCTGTATTCTCACTAACACAGATACTGAGGTGTGATTGTCAATAAAATGTAAAAGTGAAACCGTGTGTGCTGTCCTCTGTAATACCCTGCTCTGCTCCGGGAGATCACACAGAGAATTGTCCAATCAGATTGTAGAATGTGTGGCCGGCTGATTGTACAGAATGAAGGGGGAATACTGAGCATTGAACAGGAAATACAGTGGCAACAATGTAACAAGATGTTATATCACATGACCCATCAGTAGTCCACATGACCCATCGAAAGATCACATGACCCATCAGTAGCCCACATGACCCAACAGAACAGATTATAGATCTGCAAACTTGCAGTCAGAATACAACATAAACCTAAAATTGCATCAATCCCCCCCCCACCCCCCACGACCGGAGGGGGGCCACTGGCACCTAAAGGTCGGCCTTTTTTTTTGCCTGACTAATGTCCACCAATAGCAGGCAGGGCTCCTCTGACTGAGTTACATTATTGGTGATCATAGAGGAGGGGGCGTGGCATCCATCTGTCAAAGAATGGGAATTCCTGATCAATGTTGGATCAATCCCTAGTCATTGTACACTGCTGGAGGACTCTGCTCCTTCCTCTATAACTCTCCTCTCCTGAAATACTCTGCTCTGCTGGAGGACTCTTTCCTCTCTGTGTGTGAAATCTGATGTTTTGTTGGTTTCCATGCCCAGAGCACAGTGCAGTTTTGGTAAATATGAAATAATTATCACAGAGACTTTTCAATAAATTATTCTTTATTTGGGATTATAAATTGCAGATTTATATGACATATTGGTGATTTCCCATCATCCCCTCTATGATCTCTATACATTGCCGTCATATTGGACATATTGAGGTGAACATAATACATGGATATGGTCAGGGAATGTCCCCTGGTAGCATTCCTATAACTGGGAATCTCTCCATCCCCATTGGATGGAATATATTGAAACATTGTATCATTTTACATGTAATCACCAGGTTTACCACCAGGGGACCTCACAGCCCATTTCCAGTCCCCAATCCAATGGCATCATTCTGTGCCTGCTGCATCCTGCCATTTATAATATGCAGCTGATTGGTCAGATAGCTAAATCCTCCTCATTGGCTGATGTCTTTTCAAATTACAGGCAGAGGTTCAGCCTCCGCCCTCTGTTTTGGGTCTATATGCACCCATTGGTAGACCCATTCCTCTCCCATATGATAAGCAACCTGGTATTGGGAGAAATATTTGGATTTAATCGCAATGGAGAGATTTCAGTATTTACTGAAGAAACCCACCTGGAACAAGCCTGGGAATACCTGCAATGTGCCAGGCAGATAGCATTTTCAGCAATGGATTCCATGGGGTGCTATAGGAGGAAAATCCAAAATGAGGAACACTAATTTCTATTGGCTGTCTCTCCCATCTGCAGCCCTGACCACGCCTTGCTTCAGGAAATAGGGGCGGGGTCCGGGGATTATTTTAGACTCAGAAAGTGTAGTCTCGCTCTCAGGGGAGAGGGCTGCATGCTACAAATGATTTAAATGCGCCATTATAAGGATCCCCAATGTTCATTATGGCTGCATTGACTATTTGTAAAGCTTGGGATATCTTCCAGCCAATGGTTGCCCAATATTGCTCTGCCACAAAAAATAAAGCTTTCTGATTGGTTGATGGCCGGTTGTGTTTTATGATTGTACGTCAGCACCGTTGTAATGTTAATGTTCCCAAATAATCAATCTGACATTTATTTACAGTATTTGGGACCCATTACAGCAATTATTGTTCCCATGAACCTCATTGGCTGTCTGGACATCTGGGGAGGCGGAATTCAAAAACTACCAATCTCTTCCTTCTGATGGCGCTGTGTCAGTGAGCCTTCCAAAAATACCCCGGGGTCATTTGGTTGCCTTTGTTTGCTAACATAACACAAATATATACAACTTTGGTGGGGACGGGGAGAACACCAGGCCAACCAAAAAAACCTCACCAAAGCGTGATTCACCCGTCTGATTGGGTAAACGCTTCCATGAGCTGAGCTCTGTCTATGGCAAGGATTTCAGGTTTATTATTGTATAGGAAATCCTTACCTGCTTCTGGTCTAGTGGTTTCAATGATATGTCTGCAGGTCACATGACCCTGCCCCATGGCATCACAGTATAACAGCGCCTGCTCACTATTTGTCCTCCAGCTCTGTGCTGATTTTAGGACAGAATCAGCCAATCAGAGGCCAGGGGGGAATTCTGGTTGGCTGCAGCCAAGGCCGCATGGGGTATCGATAATCTGGGTATATAATTGTTGTCTAATAGCCATTTATTGTATTGATGGAAGTCTGAACTTTGCTCGTTAGCGATCCATAAGTTTCATGTCGGCTTAGAATGTGGGGGAGGAGCTAAGGCTCGGGGGGGGGCTGTGACACATTAATTTGAAAAAAAACTTGTTGCTCTATAAGATGGGCTATACCTTTATTATATATTTATATATATTACCACATAAAGTCTTTTGTATTTCAGCCCGGTGTTCTCCTTTAGGAGGTAAAAACATTTCAAACATATTTAACAGAAATCCTGAATTATTAAAAGTAAAAAGTTTAAAAGCTACTTAAATACAACAATAAATAATAAATAAAAATGAACCAAGGCTGCTGCTGCATGATGGGGGCACCGCAGCGTACACGAAGGGTTAATGTACATCCGCCAGTTTCTGCTCCAAACGCCATTTGGGTTCCGCAGTCTTATTCTGTACAAGTGGGTGGCCGGTGGTCTCTGCGTCCGTGGAGAACACGTGAGGTTATGAGGATGTATACGCAGAAGGTCCTTACCCCCCTCCCCCCAAAAAATGTACGGTTTAATATATATATATCATTACGAAGTCTCTAGTTCTGGTTTGGGGTTCGGGTCACATTTGGGTTTCCATTGATTGGTACCATTGCCCCTTGGGCCGCCTTCTAGAAGAGATTTGTTTTCAGGGCGTTCGGCTTCCGGTGAAAGGTGGAAAGGACTCCGGCGAAGGGTCCGGGGACGGCGTCGGCCGGCTGCCAGGCTTTGAGAAGGTCGGCTGTGTTGGCGCTGCTGCTGGTGGGGACGCCGGGCCACACGGGGGCCTTCAGGCTCTGGGCAGAGTGGTTTGGCACCAGATTGGTGGCTGTGCTGGGGCTGGGACTGAGGCTGGGGCTGTTGAGGCTTGCGGCGGTGGGCAGGGACGCCGTGCTGTCGGGCGTCGGGCTGCAGTTGGACTCTTTGGACTCGTCGTCCTCGGAGGAGGATCTGGGGTCCGACTTTTTACCGCTCGAGCCGCCGCTGGAGCTGCTCCCCGATTTAGAGTTGGCCGCTCGCTCCTGCTTGCGAAATTTGGCTCTCCGGTTCTGAAACCAAACCTAAAAAATACAAACACAG
>NC_092858.1:2106780-2108159 GCF_032062135.1 Pyxicephalus adspersus | reverse complement strand
GGTTCTGCCCAGGGGCCACTGTCGGTTATGTCCACCACTGGTGATCACCCATTCCTCAGGATATAAAAGTGAACAGAGATTCTGTGCTGGGCCTAAACAAGTGACACGGCATGCCCAAGAGTCTCTACTCCCAGAAGCTGCTATAGTATGGAGGAACAGGGCACCAGAGTGGTGATCCTACTGCTTATTCCAACCTGGATCTTTCCCCCTGCAGTACCTTATATTTGCCACTAGATGTCAGTAGTATTCAGGACTGAATGACTCCCAGAATCACTCAGCCTGGAAGACTGAGGACATACTATGAGTGCGGCCCACGAGTCAAATATATATTACATTTCAGTGAACCTGAAAACATTTCAAAATACTTAATCAGCAATTGTACCCCTCAATACTGACCCCACCCCACTTCCCTATACTGGGGTCAGGTGGGCCGTTACCTGCACTCGGGCTTCGGTCAGGTCAATCTTCAGCGCCAGCTCCTCGCGTGTGTAGATATCGGGGTAATGGGTTTCCGCAAAGACTCTCTCCAACTCCTTCAGCTGTGAGCTGGTGAATGTGGTCCGGATCCTCCGCTGCTTCCGCTTCTCATTGATGCTGGACGGGTCCGAGAAGAACTTGTAGGGGACTGTCAGAGAAGAAGAGACAAAGGAGGTGAAAACTCAGAAAATGTATGTGAACCCAAACAATGAACTCCTCTAATTGGCTGCCATTTGATCTATTTATAATCCCATTAATATAAGCATTTATTTCATCTGTTCATTAGGTAGAGAAATCAGGATCCTGCCAGAAGTTTAGTGAAATAATAACTTCCTGTGCTGCACATTTATCAGTCCCATTGTTCCCAGCACAGAACCCTCCCCCCATCCTAAGATGACAACGCAGCTCCTCCATGGATGGAATGGTTTTTCTGGTAAGCGAATATTCATCCTTCTCCTCCTTATATTCAGCCCTGAGGAAGGGGACAAGTGGAGCTCCAGAAATGTGTTGGCTTCCCTTAATGAATAATAATTTCACTCTATTCTGCACCCCATATGTTAATGTTCCCCCAAGGACCCCACACCAGATTGTCCAACCTATACCCAGACAATCCATGACTTCCTCCAAGAACCCAATATTGGCTCCATTAGCATATCTTACACTAAACACCATTTCCCAAAGAAAATAAAAATCCTCTAAATGAGCAAAGAATTCCCCTTCAGATCTCAGTGTCACACTGTACGCACAGTCGGGCCCCTGCGGTGCCAATAATGGCTGCACCGGGGCAGTTCAGTGATGCAAATTGCCGGGGAATTAGTGGTGGCTTTGAAGCCCTAATCCTTTCCAGCATCTAAATCCTCAGCAGGGGGGCGATGGAGAGCAAAAAGAGGCAAAAAAACAAA
>NC_092858.1:2098231-2106598 GCF_032062135.1 Pyxicephalus adspersus | reverse complement strand
CAGATTGCTCCATAGGGTTAGCCAGCGGTGAAAATAAATTCATTCCTTGGCTTGATTGGCTGAGGGGGTTTATGAATCATCTATGAATCAGACATTCAGCAAACATTCCCCGATGGTGAATCAGTTATTGCTGTATAAAATACACGAACTTGGAAGATTCACCTGCAGAGAATTTTTGCTGAATTTTCCGATTTATAAACAAACCCCAAATTATTTTTAAACCTGATAAATATTCACTCCTTTTTAGTGTGATAAATATAGCAAAGCCTTTTATATTATCTGTAGAATATTGCAGAGAAATCCAATGATATCAATGATAGGTACATGGTTTCTGTCTATGGAATACAAAGCGGACCATAACAAAAGAAAGGTTTTTACAAAATAATTCCAGGTGAATGTTTCTACCAATATCTGTCCTGGGTCCCTTTTGTTTTATTCACCCCAATTGCACTGCCTGATGCAAGGAAAAGGCAATAAACTTTATTTTATATCATTCCATACTATTACGATGCATTAAAAAAGAAGAATATTGCCCAGATGGCAGCGTGTGGTGATGCAATGAAATGCGCTGCAATGCGGTATTGGTATAAAAGTAACAAACACAAAGAATTGCATGCCAGTGCACATGTGGGCACACTAGTACCAATGAGCCCTAAACAGGATCATTCGGATATTTCACATTTCGGAACATGCCGACTAATCGTGGTGCATGGGCGGGAAGGGGATGGCGGCTGTTGGAACAAACGCACTTCCGTTAGACCGCCATTTTCTATGGGCACCATATTAGCTAACAAAGTCAGGCTTAATATCGGCCATCACTGATACAATAAGGATAATAATGGATCATAATTGTTTCTACAAATCAATAAAAGTCACCAAGCACATAGAATAGAAAAATAAAGGCGTCAGATATTCCTTATGTGATCTCCGCCTTTATCTTGCATATTTCATGCCAGGGTGGATATTTGTTCTTTATGGCATCATATACTTATTATTGGCTCTTTGGATCAACGCGGATTATTTATAACGAAGACGTCACTTTATGTGCACATTGGGGTTCTTCTGTCTTCCTCCATCATATTACACTGACTGCGTGTTTGTGGAAGCCAATTGTTTGAATTCATACAATATGACCCGGAAAAAACTTCTGCTTCACCCCAGAAAGGTTCAGCCAATCATGCACTGGAATACAAAGTTTCTATTTTAATTCTCTTGCACATGATTGGGTAGAACAGGTGAACCGCCTTAACCCCAAAATCTCCACCAAGGAATCTAAATCGGTGAATTGTGCACAACTAAATGAGAATAAACGTTCATTGCCAGAAAATGGTCCAGGATGATGGAAAACATCAACCATAAGAAACATGAGAGCTCTGATGGAATCATTCTAACACTAAGACATATACAATAGGGGGGCATTCCAATAATCCACTCAACATGCCGCCACCATGTTCAGGTGTGAAGACGTTCCTTATAGGAAACCAATTGGACCTCGGTGCATTATTCTTGCTGCTGGGTGAGGCTTAGTCTAAAGTTGATCCACAAATGGGGAGCAAATTTGTGCAAAATTTAATCATCTTACAATTGGTTTTAAATCTCAGAAAGGGCTGAATGGATCAATGCAACCTACAGCTGAAAACGTGAAAAGATTAATATATTTGGGATAGTTACCTTGCTACATTTATTTTCTTTTCACCCTAAACAATAATTGAAGGAATTCCAATTCTCATTAATATTTTGCAGCACTTGAATCCTGGTTTCCACTGACCACATGGGATCAAATCTGTCCTGATTGAGAAACATAAAAAAGGATTCTTATGGATCTTGTCTTTTATTAAATTGTAATAAAGCCGCTTTTGCAGATTCTGATGATTGATCAGTTAGTTAATGACGGTTGTAAATTATCTAATGATCAGCTGGAGTTGTGTGCCAGGTGAATGGAAACATTTTTAAAACTGACTTTGTTTAATCTCTGTAAACAAACCCCAGCTTGTGCCACTGATATCATTTGCAGAATGTGGATGGGTGGGGGGGGGGGGGGGGGTTGTTTATAATTCAGTAATTGTGTTCCCCAAAGTGCCCATACAAACCAATCTGATTGCAGCTGTCATTCCTCTGGTGGAGGATAACAAAAGCATGCATTTCAGTGACCTGCACCCCCCTTCCCCAAATAGCTGTGCATTATCTTCGCAGCAATCACTGCAGCACTCCAGGCTATAGCGGAGTACAATATAAAGTTCCTATGTACTCAGTATGAGCAGAACACAAAAATCCCAATTATCTTCTTTTCATACAAATGCAATTAGCACTAAAACTGCTTCAAATTTAAAAAAATAAATTTAGATTCTGAGCCACTCCAAACCAGACCCACAATTTTGTATTTGTGCATTGCTGGGTGAAATATAAATATTACATTAAAAAAGATTTAGAATCAACATAGTAAAACACGAATTATGATATATTGTACAAAAACATTCTGGGCTTTACAAACGAATATCCATGATTTGTATTTTACCAAAGAAAAATTTGTTGTATGATGTTAGTACAAGGAATTCTGTAATTTGCAAGGATAAATGATTGATTTTATTGTAATAAACAAAATGAATTTATAAAAAAGAAGATAAATTATTATTCCACGATTTGCTTTATCATCAGTTTAAAATATTTATTCCATTAAGATATTTGATTTTTTTTATAAAGATTAAATAATCCTTGTAATTGTATAAATATGTAAAATAAGATATACAATACAGATAAATATATAGATGCATAATAATTTACAGATATTAAATATCTGATATTTTATGAAAAAATTAAGTTTGGTTTTTTTTTTTTACTAATAGTATACTAAATACTATTTTCTTGTGACGTGAGAATTTGTTAATATTATAATAACTATTTGTTATACTCTGTACAGAAAGAAAATTGCTTTTTAAACACTGAAATTGTATGTTAGAGATTTACAATTTTTTTTGCTCAGCAATATTTTATTTTAATTGCCTTAGTTAAAAATCTTATTGCTCCAAATGTATATGATCTTTTATAATGTTTATATTTCTGATTTTATCTTTATTCTCATCTTCCATGTGCTATGTAAAGCGAATGTTACTAAATAAACCCTACATACAAAATTCATGTACACAGCGTCTATTGTAATGCAACTTACTAATATATTCCCAATATTATTGTTTTAATAATTTGCTAGTATTAGATGTAGCAGTGGAATTATTTGGTAATAAATGTATTTATTTTATATTTATATTTATTATGAAAAAATTGAAATTATTTAATAGCAAGAAAGTATTTTATTTATGGAACATGAATAATTCCATAGTGATAAATTATTATATTATAGCAATATAACAATTTCATATTTTGTTGGTAAAACAAAGTTAAAAAATTAAATAAAAAAAAGAAACAAAAAGTCATCAATTATATTTTGAAATGTACAATTATACAAAATGTTATGTACAATGTACAATAATACAGCCTGATACGTCATTGTTAGTATCACTTAATGGACCCCAAATAAATAAAAATATAATTGTTTCTATAATAATTATAGTTCAGTTTTAGAGTCATGCCAAGGCAGCACAAAATAAAAATTTTCTGGTAAAAGGAGAATTTAATAATAATATTTTTGTACAGAGGTTTTTGTTTTTTGGTGATGTAGATGTATGATCGGCAGTCAATCATGATCTATTCAATGATAAATTTATTAAACCCCCGATATATTTAATATATACCAATGGCCACTCTTACATGAAAAATTAACAAAGGCGAGGGAAGGTTACAATTTATTAAGAGATCTGGTTATACAACATCACAATTATTTATTATAAATAGACTTTATATCATTGCAGAAAATAATTTATATATTATTTGCTATATTGGAGTATTGGAATTGTTAATTTTTGTACATTTCTCAGTCCCCCCAATATTACAATTGTTTAATCGTCAGGTGATATAAAGCAGCATTTGAAGATCTCATAGTCAGAGAATTTATGGCACAACCAAGAATTCAAACATGAGCAGGACATTGTATTAATCATATACTCTGATGTAATATTATTATCACTGAAGTATTATGATGTCATATATTGGTAGATAATAATATTAATCATTTGTCTTTAAATTATTGAGTGAGAGGACAGAAAGAGGCGATCATAAATGGATAATGGTGGAAATAAATCATGGGGGTTTTATGGTACCCCTTTGCATTGAGGAGGGACAGTCATCATTTTGTGGTGCTATATAGTTATCATGGTTGATGGAATATCAGACTGCTTGGAGTTATTGGGGCATTAGGAGGCAGACGTGATGTTGCCACATAATAAAGTTATAATAATTGAATAAACATATCACACCTCAGAGTTATTGTGGAGATGGGGACAGTTAGCACTCCGCAGTGTAATAAAGTTATAAGCATTGATTGTGTGAATTATTGGGGTGAGAGTGACACACAACAGTAATAAAGTGCAGATTGTGGAGATCATGGCAAATATTTCTGAGATGCTGGGGTGGGAGAGGGGAAGCTGTAGTTTGTAGTGACAATGAAACTAGAAATATTCTGCTCAATTTTTGGGTAAATGGTTTGTAGTGTAATAAAGCTAAAAGTTAAAGAATATAAATCTCCACCCCTGAGTTATTAGGGTATTAGGAACGGTTTACACTTGGCAATGTCATAAAGTTACAAATATTTCACTTTATTGGGGAGGTATGTACAATATAACAAGGTTATAATTAGCTGAATCTATATATTTATCTCAGTTATTGGGATATAAGAAACAGTTTACGCTTAACTATGTCAAACTGATACAATAATGTTTGAAAATATTGTGGACAGGTTTATAATGTAACAATTATAATTAGATGCATCTATATCTGCACCTCAATGTTATTGAGTATTACGAACAGTTTGTTTTTGGCAATTTCATACAGATACAGCTATTCTTTGGAGATATTGTAGAGAGGTCTATAATGTAACAGTTATGAATTAATTAATCCATAATTGCACTCCCTGAGTTATTGGGGTATTAGGAACAGTTTATCCTAGGCAATGTCATACAGATAAATCCATGAAGGTATTGTAACAAAAATGAAATTGAACAATATGAAATAAAAAAGTCAAAATAAGCTATAAAGACTTTAAATTCAAATCCCATTTTGAGCTTTTTTCATATTTTAAATGACCTTTATGTTACTGGGATGTGGCATATGACATATTGCAGCCCTATCTAGGAGGTTAAATATAAAGATATTGTAACAAAGTCATGATTTACTTATTCTATATTTTCACCTTTGAAGTTTGTAGGGTAATAGGAACAATTCGTACCTGGCAATGCCTTGTAGAGTTAAAAATATTGTCTTAAATTCTTTGCAAAGGGGTACAATGTAAGATGAATTTATAACTTCATCTCTGTGTTATTGGGGTAATAGGAAGAGTTTACACTTGGCAATGCCATGCAGATACAGTACCTATGTAGGAAAGGTCTAAAATGCAACAAAGTTCTAACTAGCTGAATATATTCCCCTGTTATGAGGGTATTAGTTCACTCTTAGCATTGCTATATAGGTACAATTATTCTTTCCCAATATTGAGGAGAGGGCTGCCATAGAACAAGGCTTTAATTAGATGAATCTATTTGACTTTTGAGTTATTAGGAGTTAATGTTAATTCATGTTACAAAGTTACAATGAAACACATATAGAACAGACCAGCATGAAAAAGTTCTGACACAGTACAGCCCTTACCTGTAGAGTAGGGAGAAGGTTGGTGGTCCCTCAGTGCCCCCAGGGTGCAGTTGGCAGTGGTGAGAGGTGGGCACCCAGGGTTGGCAGTGAAGCTGCTCCGAATTGGGTTGTACTGGAAGCTGTTGGGTTGGCTGCACGAACTGAAGTCAGCATAGGCTGAAGCTTCCATGGCTGCCATGCAGGAATCATAGGAATTCAGGTAGGAATAATCCATTTTGTACATAGAGAGTCCTGGAAGGAGAAGCTGCAGAAAGTTGTGGAGGGTGCTGTGCTCCTCTTCCTAGGGGTACATGTCCTGTACTGGGCAATGCACGGAGCTGCCTCTAATACACTGCCTGCTGGATGGGCACAATGACAAGGAGGATCTCTGCTTTACATGACAATACAGGACAAGTGTGGAGGAGGCGGGGGCTAATGTATGACCCGCCCAACAACCAGGGCAATGGTTAACCCTTCAAAGTCCCTACACACTGCAGATTATCAGGATCGCCCCTATGCACCCTGTCCAATGTTTATTGGGGTGTGTAACCCCATTCCTGGCTGCAGAGACCCTGCAGAGGACAGTTCTATTTAACCCTTAACCTACTCCTGTCCCCCCTAATTACTATTACCCCTTCACCTTCATTCAGATCTTTTACCTTCTTAGAGATAATAATTGCATTTCAGCTTTCCTTGCATGAAGTCCACCCCAGATTGCCAGTCCTTGGAAATAGAACTCTCTTTAACCCTTACCTGACTGCCAGAATCTCACAATAGGTAATTTAACTTTTTTCTTTTAATTCCCTTCAACCCTTCTCCAGCTGTCTCTCCTTCACAGAAATCTAGGTCTTCCCTGACAGATTACTTACCTGCTTTAATAATACCAATTGCTGTTAACCCTTTTCATCCCAAGCCCCATACACACCCACACACGTTTGTTGTTTTTCCCAATCCTATCTGTAGGTGATTGTGGTAATTTGCCCCTTCTAGGGGCAGCTAGTCCAAGCAGCGATGCTAATTTACCCCTGAAATGGACAGGTTACCCCTAAGTGTCCTGAAGTTGAGAAGTAACATTTTCCTTGCTGAAAGCCTCTGCAACTATTACCTGTTTGTATTTAACCCTTTCTCTGCACACTGATTTTTATGATCTGGTCTTCATTAACCCTTTCCTTGCTGAACCAGGTTTCCCCAAGAATCCCACATTAACCCTTTCCTTGCTGCACCCGGATCCCCCCAGCAATCCCACATTAACCCTTTCCTTGCTGCACCCCGATCCCCCAGCAATCCCACATTAACCCTTTCCTTGCTGCACCCCGATCCCCCAGCAATCCCACATTGACCCTTTCCTTGCTGCACCCCGATCCCCCAGCAATCCCACATTGACCCTTTCCTTGCTGTACCCGGATCCCCCCAGCAATCCCACATTGACCCTTTCCTTGCTGCACCCCGATCCCCCAGCAATCCCACATTGACCCTTTCCTTGCTGGTTGTCCTCTGCAGATTTGAGGATTTCTTTTTTTTATGGAAAACAATTGGTTCTGATTGGAGTCTCCCCGGACCCCTTCCCCCTCCATGACCCAGAAATGTAATAAACCAGGAACCTTCTTCTTGTGAATGGGAAGAGGGAAATATCCCGACAATTTAATAAATGACGAATATGACGATGAGGTGTGAATGGGCAGAGCCATTAATTCATTTTCTACATTCCAGGACTGATTCCTGGGGGCCCCGGGCCCCTCTGTGTGCAAAGACCAGCGAATCCTGTCTATCAGAAACGAATATTTCACCCCCAGAACATAGAAAGAGAGGAGAGATCGGGACAATTGTTCAGGATTTGGATGGAAATATTCATTATAAGGAAGCAGAATTACCGCAGCGAAATAAATGTGTATCGTGTGTGAAAGTAAACTCCCAATATTCACCTCTCCGAATGTTTCTGTCTTCTATTCATCTACAAATGTCATTTTCTATAATTTATCTCTCTATATACAGGGCTTCATAGAATTCTAAACATTGGGGGATTTATTGATGGAAGAAAACTTTAGCGAATATGGCCAAGTTGTTCTGATTTCTATCATTCACTCATGTCCTAGGAACAATTCAGGTTTTAGGATTTTTTAATTATTATTTTGTATTCTGCCACATTATTTTCACCACATTCCCTTATTTAGGTCAAAATTCACTTTGCAAAGAATCATACACCTACAATGAATGTGTGTGCAATACCTGGAAGATCTGATCATTATTGGTCTCATTATCTGCTGTTCCAGGTGTATGGAGGTGACCACATTCACCCTAAATCCTATGGGCCAATCTTTTGGCACCATTATGTGTCCAGAATACAATTCAAAGCTCATGGAGGCTGGGAAAGAAATCCCATGTGGAGCTGTGGCCAGGGGCTGGCAATGATGGCTGATAATACCCATAGAAGATGGATTATGGAATAATGACTGGAAGGATCTGGGGGATACTGGAGATATGATCACATGTATGGCATGGTACCATGACCTCCTATATATACTTATATATATCTCACAGACAAGGGTATATAAGGGAATTAATACACCCAATTCAAACATTGCCTACAGACAAAGGTGATAAAGTGAAATAATACACGAGGTAGATTTGCCTTTT
>NC_092858.1:2036203-2097086 GCF_032062135.1 Pyxicephalus adspersus | reverse complement strand
GTCCCCATCCAATCCGAATGGAGATCCAATGCCCCTATTCAATCCCAATGGAGGTCCAATGCCCTCATCCAATCCCAATGGAGATCCAATGTCCCCATCCAATCCCAATGGAGGTCCAATGCCCCCATCCAATCCCAATGGAGATCCAATGTCCCTATCCAATCACCATGGAGATCCAATGTCCCCATCCAATCCCAATGGAGATCCAATGCCCCCACCCAATCCCAATGGAGATCCAATGCCCCCATTTAATCCCAATGAAGATCACTGCCCCCATCCAATCCCAATGGAGATCCAATGCCCCCATTCAATCCCAATGAAGATCACTGCCCCTGTCCAATCCTAATGGATATCCAATGTCCCTACTGTTGTCTACAATATTATATGGCCAGTTTGCTTAACTTAATAACCTAGAAATGCAAAGCAAAGTAGTGCAGAGGGTAGGCCAGTGGGGGTCACCTGTTTAGATATAGGGGGGCACAAGTGTGGCCCTTGACATCTCCCTGAAGCTAATACAGAAAACTATCACATATTGCAGATAGTAAATGGTTTAGGACTATGGGCATGGTGCACAATATGGTCAGAGGGTGCATACAAGGCTGCAGGGCCACAAAGGGCCACAGGATGGGCAGTATATCAGGTATATAGACCGGTATGGGGTAATTATATGGATGAAATATCACATATTTACCAGTTACTTTATTAGTTTTTCCTTATCTATTAAAGATCTGCAACCATGACTTGCAAGGAGCATTATGTTGTTTCCAGCTTGTATGGAAGTAATTCTGATTCCCAGTCTTTTAAATGTGGCAAACCTTACAAATTAGGTAATATGAAGAAGATGATGTTGTAGATAGAAAGATGGTAAAAGAATTGTGTTTCACTCATTGTCCCAGTCCAACCTGCCATTACACATGTGGCCACTAGGGGACTCTGTTTAGTTAATTTAATTTCAGTGTGACCTGGCCAGCTGCAGCTTAGACCTTAGAATGACTTGTTGGGACAGAGACCATGGGGGGGGGGGAGGGGAAGTAATATATTTCCATTTACAGACGTGAGGCTGATAGATTGCAAGCGGCGTGCACGGGGCGTGAGAATTGGTCACATGACAGAACTTCAATGTAAAAGAGAATTAAACATAAAATCATTTCATTCTTTAGGGGTCTTTGTGCTTCTTACAATCTCTTGTGAGTGAATTGGAAATATTGGGATCTGTGTGTGGCCAGCATTCTTCTTGTGTTTGGTATTGGTGGGGAAACAAATGAAAAGTGTAATGAACCATTTGTACCTTTCTGTGCCCTATGGTCAGCCCGGTTGGTGCCATGCTGGGGATGGGCATAGGTGCATTAGATTTTATACCTGATGCTGAGCCGCCTTCTACAGAAATGAAATTGGTTATAATTGGGATATTAGTATTCTGGGAGAGGTAAATGTAGATGTGATAGAATCATCAGAACTCTGAGAATGTCAAGGTGTCAGCTGGATTCTATAGATTCTCCGGAATACTGGCAATACTCAGTGACCCGCAAACCCTTTCCATTCTATAGGTGGGATCAGAGAATCTCTGTGATCATCTCATATAAATGACCAATATAGAAATCTCAGCTGACCTCTCCGGTCCATTATTTATTGTACAGCGCTGCTTAATATGTTGGCGCTATATAAATCCTGTTTAATATTATTATTAATAATAATAATAATAATAATAATAATAATTGCAGCTCATGTGTTAATGTGGATTATGTTAAAGCCCAATTTATTTATTACTGAATTGCAGCCAGGCTGCCTATACATTGGATCACCACCTGGCTCCCTATCCCTTCCCAGGTGTGTATACCTGCTGTGTCAGGGGGGGGCAGAGGGGGCATCAATGGG
Source organism: Pyxicephalus adspersus (assembly GCF_032062135.1). Taxonomy (NCBI): domain Eukaryota; kingdom Metazoa; phylum Chordata; class Amphibia; order Anura; family Pyxicephalidae; genus Pyxicephalus; species Pyxicephalus adspersus. The sequence goes on along the minus strand of NC_092858.1, from coordinate 2,095,211 downwards.
GGGACCAGGGGTACTTCTGTTCTGGGACCAAATCAATGAGTTTGAATTTTGCTATGCTGGAAATTTTGGACATGGGGGGGGGGTCAAGAAGTATGGCACCCAGAAATTTCTGGTGTTAGCCCAGTTTGGGCCTGATGTGTCCATTATTAAATATTTTTTATTATAAATAAGGACCCAGAAGTAGCTGGAACACACAAAGGTGGGCAAGAACCCTCCTAGCTGTGCTGGGAATTATGTCAGGAGGATCACATTGATGGCCAGGCCTGACTCCACCAGCCTGCACCCCTAAATATGGCTTTTACATGGACTTTCATTGTATCATTGGCATGTTTCTTGCATCCTTCTACACAGAATCCCTCTGGTATCTGTCACATCGGATTCTCGGGGGTCTCATTGACCCAGACTGCCATGAATGGATAGAAGGCTCATTAGCCCCCCCGCAGAGCTGCTGTGAATGCAGAGACCCCCTCCCGAGGGTCTTTGTGCCATTCAGGGACATCACAGGGGGATTTGATGGCATTAACCCTCTTCAGAAGAGAAACACTTTCACTAAGCTGCATTTACAAGTCTAATTGTTGTAGAAATGGCCCGGCTCACCCTCAGCCTTTCCCTGCCGGATCCTCTCCTGTATGAATCATGAGGAACTCTTCTCTTGTGTCCGGTCACACGATGGGGTCTGTGTCACCCCGATTCCTTCTATAAACCGGGGCAATTGTTGTGGCAATATCACACTACTTTGCTTTGTAACACCAAATTCTTACACTTTCAGTTTGACACCATTGTCGTTGGGTTCAGCTCAAACACATAGGGCTCTATTTATAAAACAGGGAATCAGACATTCCCTCATATGAATCTTCCTATGATTCTTACCAAGGAATGTTTGAGGGAATGTCAGATTCCCTGATTTATAAATAGAGCCCATAGAGTAGTTAGGATATTTGGGGGTTCAGATTGCCATAGATCATTAGACTGGAGTTCTTTATTATTGGGGGTAATATCATGATTGGTGCAGATAGTTCATTTATCGGGGGGCTCCTGATATCACCAGGGGGCTGCACATAATAATTGGTAAATGTAAAGCTCCAGGAAGCGGCACAGACAGCAGGATATGTCTAGAGAGCTTCCACAGCCTCCATACAAATCACTTGTTCCATATTACAAGGAATGGAGGGAAACAAAAGATAATGATGATATAAAAGTAATAAACCAAACTATGCATATACTACAAACCTGTCTACAGAAGAGATGTAACTCACTGGCCTAAAGTGAAGCTTTGAAACTTTGTGAGAGTTTTATTGCAGAAAAGGACAGGTGAGATATCTGCATGATTGCCTTGTTCTCCTGTCAAAAAAGTTGAGCGCATGCTATGCATATGAAGCTTGGCGTAGGAAGTTGGGATCCCAGGTGCATCGCAGGTTCCCCTGCAACTGCAGAGACTGAATGAACTCCCATGCATTGGAGTTAAGTAATCTCAGCCTGGCCAATCAAGATGGCCAAAGGGTAAAACAAGGGAGATAAGGAAGAAGATGAGTGCCTGCAACTGAATGGGGACAGGTGAGAGCATTTAAAAAAATCATGATCAAGCAGGTGAGGTTTTTTATTGCAAAAAGAACATTGCCTATGCCTTCTGCAGTAAAGGACCCGACTAGTCACAAATTCTGATTTAGGTAAAGACTAAAACACTGAATGTTTTCTGTAGGGGCCCCGGGAGCTGCTCTATAAGTGCCAAAGGGCCACATGTTGGGTGCCATGGGTGTCAGTATAGATGAATACAAATGACTTGTATTATAGGTATAGTATGGTGAGAGTTGGGTCTGTGTTTGTCTTGGGGTTCAGATTGGCTGCCATATACAATGTTCGGGAAGTTGGATGGGTGATCAATGCAAACGTGATAATTGAGGCTTTTTCTTTTTTTAACTTTGTTGTGTAAAAATGTAATAAAAATCTATGAATAACTTGAACACGTTGAATCCCTGATTGACTGACATACAGACAGAACACTGGTTGAGTTTGCACGTTATTTTGCAAAAACTGGCGGATGGGTTGTTGGGTGTGGGGAAAAGTTTGGGCAACTGACAACCATAAAGCAGTTAGCAGAGGGAGCTGGGAATTCCATAGAAAAATAAAGGAGACAATTCCCAATGTATTCCTACAACTATACCTCTGTAATAAATCTGATCAGGTGTCAGTGCAGAGAGAATCCAACTTACCAATCAAATCATTTCAGTTACCTGGCCATGAACAGATCACCTGTGTATGGCTGGAGGATCACTTCCTATCTGGATTGGGGAGGAGATGAGGGCGCAGTATAAAGTTTGGATTTACATCAAATAATTACTAATAATAGGGAGAGGTTATTATAGGAAAGACAGGAAAATATAAAACAGACAGCAAAATGTCTGCATCATCAGGAAGGATGGGGATAGAAAGAGAGAAATGAGGGAGGAAGGAAAGTGAATGTAAGGAAATGGGGAAAGATAAAATAAAGAAAGAATAAGATGATCGGAAGAAAAATAGAAAAGATAAATGGAAGGGATTTGTGAAGAAATACATTTCTCCTCCTGAGCTCCCCATGTATTCCCCATGATTTGTATATCATTACAGAAGATAAAGGTGGGGAGGGGCTGCCCATCAGAGCTGACACTCTAATAGGGAATCATACTACATAGTACATTATCTCAGCATCGCATTAGAGAACTTCCAGATGCTCAGAAGAGTCCTGGGGCCCCCGGGGCCCCTCCCTGTCCTCCAGCTCAGATGCTGGAAAGGGTCCTCATGGCAGATTGTGCTGTAATTAGTTTACAGAGGGAAAGAAATCCTAATTGAATTAGGTATCTCCATCCTTCACAGGTCCGCCCGGCTGGCAGTTGGGGCTCTCATCCAGCAGACGCGGAACATCTTCTTGATCTAATTAACTTGTTTAGCAACCTGCTCAGCACAGAGACACCAGGGTGACACCAGCAGCTGGAGGGACACAGACCCCCCCAAATGTGCCTGACATGCTGAACCCTGAGAGCAGGTCACCCATCATCCTGGGGACAATAGAGGGGCAATCATTCCACTACTACCCCCACCATCATCCCTCCCTGCTGTGATTCAACAAACACTCCCAGAATGGAAAATTCAATTATAGGTGACATCACAGGTGCTCCTTACCTCACCAGATTCCCCCAATATGCTGAAACATTCTTTCTTTTATTCCCTATATTATTATACTGCCAACATATTCTCCAGTGTTGTACAATTAATTCCTGACACTGACACTAATGTTTCTCCCGTCATACACTAATAATATACATTTATATATCTCTGACATATACCAAAGTGCTGTACAGAGAACACTGAGCCAGTCCCATCAGTCTCTGTACAGAGGAGCTGACACTCTAATGTCCCCCCACAGTAGGAGCTGACACTCTAATGTCCCCCCACAGTCACACACTATTATTATACATTTATATAGCTCTGACATATACCACAGTGCTGTACAGAGATCACTGAGCCAGTCCCATCAGTCTCTGTACAGAAGAGCTGACACTCTAATGTCCCCCCACAGACACCACGTTTATATAGTGCTAACATATACTGTAGTGTTGTATAAAGAACACTGAACAGCTCCCTGTATCTGTGATGTGCACCCATTTCCCTCCCCCCAACCTCCATGATCGCCATTTAGGCCGGGGCACCATGCCTGGGCCCTCGGCAGACCCTGGGGGAAGTTTCCCTGACACTCACAGTGCCTGATTGAGGATCGGACTGATGGCCCCATGCATGGATTTGGTAAAAATGTTGTGCAGAGGATTTTGTTGGATGGAAGTCATGACATGCACAGCACGGGAGGAAGATTCCTGGAACAGAACTATTGGAAGAAGAGAACAAATCTTTATTAAAGGAGATGAAAGATTTCTGCGGCCCTTTTATTGAGAATATTGGGAAATAAGCCGAAGGTTCCGGCAACAGAAAGAACTGAATGTTTCCTCCATCATCAATGTGCAGAATTTGGGGGTCAGGGGGGGCTGTGCTGGGGTCATGCAGCGCCCTCATGGGGCAGGAGATGGCACAAGGAGGGTAAATTACCCCATGGTCGTGGTAAAGGGCAGAGCGGCCCTGGTTTGGTCTGCGAGTCTGCTGGAGAGACCCATTATAATGGCAGCCATGAATATGAATTTGGGTGAATATGATTTTCAGTTTTCACTGATGTCTTGAAAAGTTTTTTAAAGAGGAAATGTATCTCCATTTTGTTTCTCCTGGCCAATAAAATACCAATGGCCTTTCATATTAATTTACTGACCCATGATTGGCCTTCATTGCCCTTCTACCTAACCCAATACTTTCCTCCGCCCAACAACCTCCGCCCTGTATACTGCACCAATCATAAGTAACCAAAAATAATCGACACCCCGATCTTCTATAAGCCGGCCCTCGCCCTCCTCATAGGCCACCTGATTATTTAGGGGCCTATAGACCCAGCTATGACAGGTTCTCTTTGCAGCCCTTTTCTATACATCGTCTATAGGTCTCTCCCGGCTCAGGAGGTCAGCCATTGTGAGTGAGGATTTCATTATCGCCCTGATTAGGAGATTATATCTTTACATCTGTGACGTTAATTGTCTTTAGTGACAGAACATTTCTCTGTCATATTAGCTGCAGCAAAAAAAAAAACCCAAATATTGCAAATCCAATACAAATCCGATTAGCCGGAGGAAATCAGATGCTAATTGGATCGGGAAAAGTCCGTATAAGGTGGATGATGGCTGCGGGGGGACAGGAAGAGAGGCAGCTGTTCCGGAGCGATCGATATGGGATAGGATGCAGAACCGACTCATAGATTGCAAGCTCCTGGGGTCACTGCTTGCAAGGAGCAAAATACGAGGCCTGAAGAAAGAGATTTGTCAGCCATGACTGTATAAAATGTAAAGGTTGGGGGTGCAATGGGGGACACAGGGGTGCAATGAGCGACACAGGGGTGCAATGGGGGACACAGGGGTGCAATGAGCGACACGGGTGCAATGAGGGACACTGGGGTGCAATGAGGGACACTGGGGTGCAATGGGGGACACAGGGGTGCAATGAGGGACACTGGGGTGCAATGAGGGAGGGGTGCAATGAGGGACACTGGGGTGCAATGGGGGACACAGGGGTGCAATGAGGGACACTGGGGTGCAATGAGGGACACTGGGGTGCAATGAGCGACACGGGTGCAATGAGGGACACTGGAGGCTCAGAGAGTCATGCAGGGGGCAAAAGGAGACTCAGCTGTGGGGGTTCAGATGAACATAGGAAGGGGGTTGGGTGAGGTTGTGCTTCATTTTTTGGATCTATAGGATGGCCTACTGAATAAACTCCAGACACATGGATAGGCCCGGTGTTCCCAACTCCGCCCACTTTCCCCATATTATTGTCTCTCACTGGGGAGATTTGGGGTCTGCATGTTATGGGGTACCCAGAGCAGCCAGAACACGGCTGGTTTATTTTAGATTTTCAAGGGGGTTACAGGAGGGGTAATGAAAGGCCAAGGTGGGGGAGGGTAGTCATAGAAGTGAGGTTTAGTGTTGGGGTTATAGGAAGGCTTGGGGATACCAGCTGGGTTACTGTTTTGGAGGATTATTCTTGGGGTTATGAGGAAGGTTAGCATTGGGGTTATGGGGTCGATTATTGTTGGGGTTATGGTTGGGGTTTTGGGGTTGTTTTGTTCTTGGAGTTGCAGGAAAGTTTAGCATTGGGGTGACAAGGAGGATTATTCTTGGGGCTAATGGTAAATGTTAGGGTTAGTGGTGGGGGTTATGGGGGTATTGTTAGGGCTACAGGGAAAGTTATTATTGGGAATACAGAGAGAGTTAGCCCTGGGGTTATGGGAGAGGATATTCCCTGGATTTGTTGGGTTCATATGGAGGGTTAGTGTTGGGGTTACAGGAAGGGGTAATCCCAGGGTTGTTGTGGGTTACAGGGAGGGATATTCCCAGGGATATTTTAGGCTTAAGGGGGGAGATATTGCCGGGAGTGTTAGGGTTACAGAGAGGGATAATGGGGAGGATTATTCTTGGGGTTGCTGGGTGGGTGTTAGGGAAAGCATTGGGGTTACAGGGATTGTTACTCTTCAGGTTATGGGGAGGATTACCGTGGCTTGGGAAGGGTTGGTGTTATGGGGGAAATATTAGGGCTACAGTGAGGGTTAGAGAGTTATTTCTGGGGTTACGGGGAGGGTAAGTGTTGGGGTTATGAGGTGGGTTGTTCTTGTGTTTACAGGGTTTGGTATTACTGGGGTTACAGTGAGGGTTACAGGGAAGGTTTTTATTGGGATTAAGAAGAGGGATATTCCTGGGGATTTTTGGGGGTTACAGCGAGGAATATTTGGGGGATTGTTGGGGTTACAGGAAGAGATATTCTGGGGATTGTGGGGGGTTACAGGGGGGATATTCCAGGGATTGTTGGGGTAACGTGGGGATATTCCAGCGATTGTTGGGGTGACGTGGGGATATTCCAGGGATTGTTGGGGTAACAGGGGGATATTGCAGGGATTGTTGGGGTAACGGGGGGTATTCCAGGGATTGTTGGGGGTTACAGGGGGATATTCCCTGGGATTGTTGGGGTAACGGGGGGATATTCCAGGGATTGTTGGGGTAACAGGGGATATTCCAGGGATTGTTGGGGTAACGGGGGGATATGCCAGGGATTGTTGGGGTAACAGGGGCAATTTCCCTGGGATCATTGGGGTAACGGGGGGATATTCCAGGGGTTGTTGGGGTACACGCGTGTTTGCCGCCGCCCAGACACATCTATCGCCCAATGCTGGGGATAAATCCGCCGCGTCATGTCAGCCCTCACATTGGCGTGTAAGCAGCGGCATAAATTTCATGGATTGCACGCGGGGAACGCTTCCATATTTGCAATACACAAATGTGTCACCATAAACGTACATCAAGCCAACGCCGCCGGCCTGCGCAGCGACAGAGACGTCAATCAACATCGGCGTTCCATAGACCAGCCGGAGAACGAAGACGGAATGCAGCGCAGAGCGACAATCCGACACCTAAGTAATGTGACCCCGCCAGGTGTGTGTCACCCTCACAGACATCACATGATCAGCCTGGCAATGCCACATCTCCAGAAGGACAGAGCCATCTTTGTTCAGGCATCACCCAGGGTCACCTGAAATTCTTAATATTCAGGTGTAAAACAGGAAGCTATTGGCAGGATCACCGGGTGAAAATAAAGAGAAAAAAGCCTGAAAAAGAAAACTAATGCAGCCGCCACATCTGACGCCATTTTTGTTCTTGCAGACATTGATGGAATTGTACGCCATGTCGGTGAATTCTCTGACATCTGATTGACCTGAATGATTCCCGTCCTTGGAGTGACGGTGAATTTCCTGAAAGTCACTTCCTGCCCCCCCTCCCCCGGAGCCTCCAATAAGATTCTAATAAATTCGGGATATTCATCACCGGCGACATTAACACTTTACTTAAAGATCAGACTCATCAATAGCGGCCAATTAGAGGCGGAGGGAGGCCGCAGGCTGCTCACAGAAATGAAACCTCATTATTCATGGCGTCGTCATTATCTGAGCTGGCCGGAGGCCCTGGAAGATGGAGGAACGCAATGACACAAATGGCGGGGGGGTGACCCCAAACCGGGCTGAGGAATTAAAGCGGAACTTCAAACACCAGCATTGGGGAGTGAATGTTTTACCCAACAAATGTACAAAATATAAAGACCCCCAAACCCCTGCACCCTGCTGTGCTGAATGAGGGGAGGCTGGGGGACAAAAAATTTAAAAACGGGCAATTCTGTGTCACCGGCCCGCCCACTCCTAGCAGATGACATCACCACATTGTGAATCACTGCCCCGCCCCCTCTGAACATGACATCATCATACTGTGTGTCACTGCCCCTCCCTCCCTACACATGATATCACCACACTCTTATCATTGCCCCGCCCCATCACATATGACATCACCACACTCTTATCATTGCCCCGCCCCATCACATATGACATCACCACACTCTTATCGATGCCCCGCCCCATCACATATGACATCACCACACTCTTATCGATGCCCCGCCCCACATCACCACACTCTTATCGATGCCCCGCCCCATCACATATGACATCACCACACTCTTATCGATGCCCCGCCCCATCACATATGACATCACCACATTGTGAATCACTGCCCCGGCCCCTCTGAACATGACATCATCATACTGTGTATCACTGCCCCTCCCTCCTTACAAATGACATCACCACACTTATCATTGCCCCGCCCCATCACACATGACATCACCACACTCCTAAAATTGCCCCGCCCATCACATATGACATCACCACTCTTCTCATTGCCCCGCCCCATCACATATGACATCACTGTATTGTGCACCACTGCCCCGCCCCCTTCCTGCACATGACCAAAGAACTTGCAGTCAATCAAGGTGTTGTATAGCCAAGGACTCATAAGTCTCATCAATATCATTTGTGAATGCAGTGAATCCTATGTGAATGTTGTGTGTATCCCTCATGTGCAGTTTTATCTTCTTCCCCTGACTGCGTCTGTGTATGCTGAGATCTCGGCCTGACGTGAACTCTTCCATCGTATTAGCGCTGATTGGCGATTATCCTGGAAATGGCTCTTCCTGGAATTATTCTCCAACATTTCTTCCGGAGTCATAAACTCCCCAGGCCCTGCCCTCAGCCATGGGTGAATCATTCACCCAGGAGATGACAATGTGCGGTTCTGCATAATAATCTCTTTATTTGTTGCGGTGGATTTGTTTTTTGAATGGATCACACGGGTGAGCACATCATCAGTGACTACAGAACACCTTCCCCTCTGTATTATAAGGGAAAGAGACAGGGAGGTGCTTTCTAGTCCTGTCCTATGGTGACAACGTTGCTCCTCCATTCATACAATACACTGAGTGTTGTCACCCTGGCACAGAAATGAAACTCATGCAGTCTCCTCCTCTCAGGATCGCAATATATGTCATCCCTGGATATAGTTGCGCTGTATATGAGACCCCCCCATAATCCCCGGGACCCCCCCTTCCCATAATCCCCGGGACCCCGTGCTCCTCTAATATCCCGAGTATCTGAGTGACTGCCATTGTGTCTCTGCAGGCCGACTCCCCTAATCGAATTATTGGGGGGGGGGGGGGGGGTAATTTAATTGCCCCCCCCACCACCCTCCCCCCCCCCCCCCATGTTATTGTTTCTGCGGAGAGCTCAGCTCTCCCATTCATTTGAGGTGTCACCGGCGGCCCTCACGCTGCCTTTTTTCTGCCACACAATTAAAAACAAATAAAGCAATCTGGGGCCCCTCCATTATTTCCTTGTAGGTCCAGGCGGCAGGCAGAGCGCATTCCTACGCAGGAAATGGCGTGTGCGCCAACCGCAACATTCCAGACAGGTGGAGGAAACCTTGTGATAACCTGATATCGCTACATTGTAACACTGCCAGGAATGGCGGGTGTGGGAGGAGCGCCACCTAGAGGATGGGCACTCAGAATGGGCCATCCATGCTACCTTGCTGCATTCCCACTATATTCACCCAGCCTTTCACCAAGACCCCACATACTACATCGCTCTGCCATCAATCTAGATCCCAAACTACATACAGGTGCCGGACATGTCAATGACATGCCATGACTACATGACATGGGGGGGGGGGGTTCTATAGTCCATAGCCAAAGCTTAGAATAACGGAGTCAAAAGAGTGAGAAGAAAACAAGGAAATGTATGGACAGAGCTCACAGGCCATTGCAGGGGATTGCTGTAATCTGCCCCCACGTTCTGTGCGGACCGATGTTTACCATTTATATTTTTTCTGGATGCAGATTTATATTACGGTTAGTTGTCACCTCTCCAAATATTAAATCGTCTGATTTCTATTGTTTTCTGTGGTTGTAACAAAAGCCGACGCAGCGGAATCCAGAAAAGCGGCAATATAATCGGGGGGGTTGAATGGCGCCCCCAGCAGACCGTCAGCCTCTCAGCCCAGATCCCCCCTCTGCTGCAGCAGCATTTATCTCATTTGCCTAAACTGCGGCCTGCAATCCGCCGACATTTACATTGTAATGCAATTTGCGAGGCAGCGGGACACCTGAACTCAGAATGGGGGGAGGCAATGATCTGGGGGGGGGGGTACAAAGGCTGAGCAGGAAATCTGTCACATCAATGGATAGAAAATAAAGTCCCAACTTCTTCCTTTGTGTGTATTGTACCGCATGATCATTATACAGCACCATGATTATATGGCATGGGGGTCACATGACCTCCTCCTATGGAATACACGCTGCATGGAGATCACATGATTGTCATCACAATATTTCCTGCGACTCCTCTTCCATATTTTACCATTCACACTGACAATGTCGCTGCAATAAAATAACCTCACCTGGCTGATATTTTCACTCACCTGTCCTCGCTCCGTTGTGTTCCTGCACCTTGATAGGCCAGACGGGGGTGTATGGAGGTGATTCAGTCCCTGGGATACCTGGCGTGTGCAGCTCAGTGTACGCAGGATACAAGATTGTCAGGCTGGGAGTTTGTTTATTGCAGCAGGAACAGGCCATGTCTCTCTTGCAATAAAGGAACCAACCTGCTCCAATTTGTTCACTTTGAAGCTAAACTCACAATTTTTACTTTACATTAAAAAAGTTTACAAGGAAACATTTATATTTTTTAATGCTGCACCGATCAATGGGAGCACAGAGACCCACAGGGTCCCAATCTTCATTGGCTTTCATTTCACCCGATACACAAATCCCTCCCCCACCTACCTACCTGATACACAAATCCCTCCCCTCCCCACCTACCTACCCTATACTCAAATCCCTCCACAGCTCCTCCCCCACCTACCTACCTGATACACAAATCCCCCCTCCCCCCACCTACCTGATACACAAATCCCTCCACAGCTCCTCCCCCATCTACCTACCTGATACACAAATCCCCCCACGGCTTGTCCCACTTACCTTTCTGCCCAGATAGATGAATCCCCCCTAGCCGCTCTCTCCGCTCCTCCAATGACCTACTAATGACTTCCTCACTCATAACCTCATCACACGCACGGTTCCAAGACTTCTCTAGAGCTGCCCCGACTCTCTGGAATGGTCTCCTCATCCTATTCAGCTTGCTCCTACTTTCTGCTCATTTAAAATCCAACGCTTCACCCTCACCTACCCGTCTTCTTCTGTCTCTCACTCACCCTCACTACTCAACAACCCCTATGTAATGTACAGCGCTGTGGAATATGTTGGTGCTATATAAATCCTGTTTAATAATAATCATACATCACACATCCCGGGAGGCTCTTGGCTTCTGCGCAGGTCTGATCTCAGGGGCATTCTTTCCATGCGCAGTGAGATCGCCTCTTTTTCCCCCACCTTTTCAGGGACTACTTCCCCCAATGTCACACCTGTGCAGTGCGAGGTGGGGTGAGGTTGCCAGAAAAAGCAAGAAGATGCCCGGCGCAAACTAAGCAGAATTCCAGAACTGGACCAGATTGAGGAAAGCAGATGGATCTGCCGGATTAAAGGTGTGATTTATTTATTGGTTTATTATTATCATATACAGGATTTATATAGCGCCGACATATTACATAGCGCTGTTTAGTTCCGCTATACTGGAGGGAATCCTCTCTAATCACATGACCAGCAGACCAGGAACTCCGCAGGAACCGGCCCGTCCCAGAGCCAATCAGCTTATTGGTTCGGCATCATCTGAGCAGGAAAGAGACGAGATCTTTGTGAATAAATTACCGATAAATAAATCTTCATATATTCTGCAGCTTTTGGTCGTTGGTGCTGCTTCCTAAGCGAGCAATGGCGCAGGCATTTTGAGCCAGCTCTAGGTCGGTGGTTAGTTTCGCGGTTTATCTGCTGGTCTTCAATGTGGGAGGGCGAGAGGACAGGGAAAGCTCCGGCCACCCATTGCAGGGACAATGTCAGAGAACAATGGCAGCCGGTGGGATACAAGGCTGAGGAATGAGAAGGAATTGTGGACATCATGTCTGACAAACTGGACATTCCTGTGGACATCTCTGTCCTGCCTCTTCTATTTAGCGCCCTTCACATGCAGACAGGGACATTGTGCAGTCCTGACATTCCTCAGTGATGGTTTTACCCCTGCTGACCCCATAAAATCCATTACAAACAGGATATAGTGATGTGACAACCCCGGGCAGTCCCATGTCAGGGTCCCCATTCCATATAATGAATGTTTACTAAACAAGGTCACAGCGCTCTGTGGGAGACATATTTTCAGGCAATGAAATAATAACTGCGTCAACCAGAAGATCCATGCCAACCAGGCCAAGGAAATGACAGCTGGAGCATCATCGCGCTACCAACTATACCTAGGCAGGTTATGGTGACACAAGGCTGACCGAAAATCATCCATGGGGGAGCCCAGCAGAGAAATCTGAGAACAAATGAAATCTCCGAATCATCAGAAATCCAAGAATTACTTTTGATCTGGAAGCAAACTGAAATAATATCATTTTGAAGAACATTCGGTTAAAACAAAGCTTCCTATAAATGATTAAAGCCCAAACTTGTCATCCCTTGTTTTGTATTGGACAATCTGACATATTTTATCATTATAATATTTATTATTAGAACTGAATTCTCTTTCACAAACTCTGATAATAGAGTCTACACATAAAGCAGTGGAGGGGGTGTCATGTGACCCGATAACCTCCAATCATCTTCCAAATTGCACAGGAAAATGGCGGCCATCGATGGAAAGTCTGATTCTGGTGTGATGGGATAATGATAACGGTCATTGCCGTCTAAAGTTTTGGTCACAGGCGGAATCTGGTGGGCTGAGCCACCCAATGGCAGGATTTTGGTGCCATAATACCCAATAATATCAGTGACTTCTACCATGGCGGGATCAGGAAAATGACATATCGTCTAAGGACAGCGGCTCCATGATGTCCAGTTTCCGAGCGCTGCGTCCCTGCTCCACGATCTCCAGGCGTAGGCGAGGCTGCTTCTTCTCCACTCCGTCCTCGTCCTTCTCCAGCCCCTTCAGTAAGTGTTTGTCCGAGTCCTCCACGGCAATCCTCAGCGTGCAGCCGCGTGGGAGGAGGTCCTGTTCATATGCAGCCGCCAGCTGATTGACAACTCGCCTTTCCACCTGAGGGGACAGAGAAGTGTTATACGGCTGCAATCATAGCCTTGGGGGTACGTCACAGCAACCAATCAGCTTTCTGTGCTGAAGTCAGACTGGTGAAACATGACTTTTGATTGGTTATTATGGTTTACCACACTTTGCCTGAGCCTTAATGTGACAATGTTGCTTTAGTGAGGGGCGCGTTCTCTGCTTGCCAAGATTTCTGGGCCCTGGGATCTCAATCAGCAGTGCTAATGTGGCCCTCCTGCTATCCCACAATGCAAAGCAGTGTCAAGGTTTAAAAACATGTATGGACTCCAACCGGACAGCCTGGTGATATTGGGATCAATATTTGCATTTTGTATGTGCTCCGGGTTCAGTAACATCTGAAATCTCATGGCAGGTTTATTCACTTTCTATATACAGCACTATCCTGTGACAGGTTCACTTTATAGAATCCTGCCATTGTTAGTGTTCTATTCATAGAAAAGTTTGTCTTTGTTTACTCCCCAGATTCACAGAATAGAAAGCCCAGACCCCCATTATACGGCTCTGATACCTCATGCTTGATGGAGCGGGCCCCGTAATGGACGTTTTACCCTTCCGTCAGGACGTCCATCACCTCGCAGTCCCACAGCAGGGTGATGTCATGTCGTTGCTTGGCCTGGGAAGGACAGAAAGGAGAGAAGGTAGCAGAATTAACAAACAGCAGCTGATTGGTTCCATTACAGGGGCAGTACAGTGGCTCAGTGGTTAGTACTCTAGCCTTTGCAGTGCTGGGTCCCAGGTTCGAATCTTGGCCAGGACACTATCTGCATGGAGTTTGCAGGTTCTCCCTGTGTTTGTGTGGGTTTCCTCCCACATCCCAAAAACATGTGGATAGGATAATTGGCTTTCCCCCTTAGACTGTATTAAAGACATATAACTAAGATAGGGTCATTAGATTGTGAGCTACTTTGAGAGAATGCTAGTCACATGACTATAGACTTTGTACAGTGCTGCGTAATATGAAGGCGCTATATAAATACTGTGTAATAATAATATTAACCATAGAGCACCAAACCATAAAATTACACTCAGTACATCTATACTGAAATGAATACAATTCATAGATTGGATCCCTTGGGGACGGGTGAGGAGAAGAGGAAAAAGTGAAGAGAGGAAGGAAGGGAAGATTGGAAGAATAAGAAATGGAAAAAGAAGGTGAATGGGAGGGTGAAAAAGAGAGATGAGAAGAGGAGAGATAATGAAAACAGATGAGGGAAGAGGAAAAGTGAACAAAGAAGGCAAGCAGAGGAGTGGAAAAAAGAGAAGAGGAGAGAAAAAACAAAAGGAGAGCAGGGAATGGGAAAGGAAAGCAGAGGGAAACTTTGGCTCCCCTGTATATAATCAAATTGATTTTGTAAATCGTGATTGTGCACATTCACACGTGTCATATACAGGGTCTGCTCTGTGTGATTTATACCATTTCACTGCCTCTGGATTGTAACTGCCTGACATGGCTACTGCAAAATGTACAAATTTATGTAACAAATATAAATATAATCACCACATGTAAAATTTCTGATCACATTTTATTTTGTGTAACTTTACACTAATAATACAAAATGTGCAGTGACCCCCAAACCTCTGCGCTCTCCTGGAGTCAGAGACGGGATGATACAATACACAATAATACATTTCTGCCTCTTCTGACATAATTACCTTCTCACTCCGAGCTGTGTGCTGCTCTATGTCAGGGGGGAGCCAGGAATCAATGCCAGGTCTGTTCTGAGCACCCAGCCAACACAACAGACTATTCTGTGATAATGAGCCTCTCTCAGGGGACGCCTGGGGGTCACCCCAAGACCAGGAACCCAACTGAGAACCCTCACCGCCAGATCACCAGCAATTATCCTGCATTGTATAACCTGCCCAGAGCTAACAATGAGAGGACCTGTCTGACCCACACAGACATCACATGACTAATCCTACATTCACTTCTATCTATTTATAGGACTTATATATGTCTATGGGCTGAGGAGCTGACACTCTAATGTCCCCCCACAGTCACACACTAGCCGGGGGGGTCGCACAGTTGCAGTATTTGCTGGTTACCATCAGTATGTCACTGACTGGTTGCCTCTTTGCCTGGCACTGCTCGTTAGGCTCCTCATCTATTTCCTGTGGGGGCAATGAGTGGGGTGGGCAGGTAGTGAGGGGAGATCCCATCGATATTACGAGCCGGATACGGCCACTCACAGGGGTCCTCTTACTCCTCTTCAGGGATCATTTAGAGGAAATCTGAAGTTGGCCGGCCAAATCACAAAGCCCCATTCTTGTGTTATTATTGCAATGAAAGGTTGCGGCGGGGCGTCTGGAGCACAGTTACAACCATGGAGTTGTCGCTTGTAGCTGTCCTCTGACACCGGCCGCTTATTACACGTCCCGAGGGGGGCGCTTCAGCGCTCTGGTGGTCATGGAAACCCAACATCAGGGTCAGTTATGTCAACTGCAGTCTCCAGGATCGGACATCGGCCCTTTAAAGGAAAACTGAGAGAAGAAGGAAGATGGCCATTTCCAGGCTTCTACAATGCAGGTTGCCTGGCTGCTAATGGCAGCGACACGTCTGAAGTTCTAAACCTGAGATCCTGCCAGTATCACACTTCCTGTCTTAAGCTGACAACACTCCAACAAGCTGCACAACAGAACACCTTCCTCCCATTTCTAAAACATAAGGGGGGGGGGTTCTAAAATTCCTAAAGATGGAAGAAAACAAAAGAACTGAAAAGGGAGCAGCACCGCACAACAAGTCCATCGGAGGTCTGCCCTCCGGGCAGATGGCTGCGGTCTGGAGGGGCAAATGGGGTAGGATAGTTGCCCCATTTGTTTTATTTCCCTAAGAACCCCCCACACCGATTTCACTGATATTACCAGAGACAGCCAGCCAGGGACAACGTTCCGGACCCAGTGCCCACTGAGCTTAAATATAAGGCCGGCATTGTATGTATAGATTGTGTCACCCTCATCCCATCATGGTAAAAATTACCCCCCCCCCCCCATTCCAGTGATCACACTGTATATGGGCCAAAACACCAACAAGTGCACAGACCACAATATCCATCCATTGGTCCCCCCCAAATTATGGGGTTCAGGTGTCCTCGGTCCTGGTAATCCTCCATCATACAAAGACATCATTGTGCTCTTCCAGCTTGTGGTCACAGTTTGGTGAAGACCCCTTTCTGTTCCCCTATGACTGCACCCCGGGGTACAAAGCCCCCGCCATAAATACATGGTGTTACCAGTTTGGTGTGGAGGAACTCAAGTGCCCTGCACAGAGCCCTGACCTCATCCCCACTGAACAGTTTTGGGATGAAAAGGAATGGTGAGCCAGGTCTTCTCATCCAACATCAGTACCTGACCCCACCAATAAGGGGCAAATCCCCACCATCAGTACCTGACCTCACCAATAGGGGGCAAATCCCCACCATCAGGACTTCATATTGGAGGGTGGCTTATTTTATGGCCATGGTTTATGAATGGGATGTCCAACTCTTAGTAATCAGATCTCAGAATGTAATATCTATTATTCTGCACACAATATCAGATCATCATAGGGAGGGGTGACGTGTTGGCCCTCCATTTTGGATATTATACCTTTTTGGCCCACATGTTCAGCTCCTTGGAGACCAGCTGGGAGAGCTCAGAGCGGCAGAAAGGCAGGAAATAGACAATCTCATTAATCCGGCCCAGGAACTCATCTCTGCGGAAGTGAGCCTGCGAGACACAAGGAAGACATTTATAAAGAAGTAAAATCAAAGTTTTTTTTAATTGAAACTTATTTTTTATTATATAACATTTCTGTAGATTCCACATTTAGAGGGAGTGACCCTCTTTCTTCCACATTGGTCTCTCTTTTCCTTTGATGTATACACATCTCTATTATTATTAAACCGGATTTATATAGTGCCAACATATTATGAAGCGCTGTACATTAAATAGGGGTTTCAAATGACACACAGATACAGATACAGACAGTAACACAGGAGGAGGGGAGGACCCTGACCCATGGAGCTTACAATCTAGGATCCCTAAAAATTGGACTTGCAGTTGCCCAAATGTTGATACTTCATCAAACCTCTCATGTAAATCTCTAAGTCAGCACAAATTAATATTATAGAAACCTATTTGGGTTAAACCCAATCACCTTTCACATAGTCATCACCTGTCCTGATCACCGTGCTATGGATAAAAGGTTTGCATGTCACCCGTCACTGCACTCCCATATATAACTCTTTTCTTCTTTATATTATTTTGGACATGGCTGGCTGAAAGCTACCTGAGCAGCGTCGGCAATATGTGATTGTTGTTGGACAGTTCCCGGCCTCATGGAGATGCGGTAATTCCATCAGGAACAGGCTGCGCCCGTCCAGGATTTCTGTCCCCCGGGGCCATGACATCAGCAACAGATGCAAGAAAACTGAATTAACTGACTGCAGGCTGAGCGGCTCTGGATATTGTCACATCACCGCAAAGGAATCGTCTGCTACTATCCAATCACTGAGCATGACACGGGAGGACGGGAGACTCTGATCAGTCACAGGGAAATAAATCCAATTCAATAAACCACTGTCTGATTTATATACCACCAACATAGCCAACGTGCTGTACAGAGAACACTGAGACAACCATATCAGAGTGCTGTACAGAGAACACTGAGCCAGTCCTATCAGTCTCTGTACAGAGGAGCTGACACTCCAATATCCCCCCACAGTCACACACTATTATTATACATTTATATAGCTGTGACATATACCATAGTGCTGTACAGAGATCACTGAGCCAGTCCTATCAGTCTCTGTACAGAGGAGCTGACACTCTAATGTCCTCCCCACAGTCACACACCTTTATTATACATTCATATAGCTCTAGCATATGCCACAGTGCTGTACAGAGACAGTATGCCAGTCCCATCAACCTCTGGGCTGAGTAGCTGACACTCTAATGTACCCCCACAGTCACACTATTATTATTAAATATTTATATAGCTCTGACATATACCGCAGTGCTGTACACAGCAGTTTATCCCAATGAGCCATTAGATAGGTTTATTTTTTATTCTTTCACACGCCCAGTTCTGATATAGTCTTGTGTCCTCCGTCAGAGCAGTGGCAAAGCATCCATCCAGAACGGGTTAATAGTCACAGTTGTGCCATGCAGTCTTGGCATCACGATATACCCGCATGTAACTGAAACCTCTGAATCAATTTGCTGTCTATGAAATGCTCATTCATTTGGTGCCCTGTGCATTAGACTCTCCAACATTAACCCAGAATTAATTCCTTAGACATCCACCGCTCGGGGAAATCAGATTTTGGTTATAAGCAGTGGCCGCCTTGGGCAGCATCCAATCCCACCACATGAGGAGTATAACGGTAGAAAGGCGCTGGTCCTGGGAGGGGAACAACCAACCATTGCAATGTGCAGCCAATAACCCTGGTAAACTCCTGCAGGTTTCACTGGCACAAACAGCTCCTAAATCTACATTTTGTCCTTCCACAAATGTAGAAAATTTAGGATCAAAAACAGAAAATGTGATAGTTTTCTGCAAATATGAATTACTGCATATTACAATACCTACTTCTAGATGAGAGTTACACAGCCCTGCCTGCCTGGGAGGGCAGAAGACTGGATTTTCCTCTGCCGCTGATAAATAACACTTGAAGGTCTTGTCCTTTCCCCACCCTATTACCAGACAGGACCCCTTGTTAGAATGTACCCCCATTTATTAATCCAATGTAACAAAGTATTTAAATAAATTATACAAATAAATAAAAAGAGAAAGTCATAAAATCCCTTTAAACCTTCACATTGTTATGCGGTGGGAATGCAAAGTGACAACTTCCCATGATTATCTTTTTTTCAATTTCACCAGGAATGGTGAATCCTTTCTAACCGTTCTCTATGGCCTGTAGCTGCTGATTCACAGAAGCTGGGGATGGGGGTTAACATTTAGGTGAAGGGAGACCAACCTTCAGGATGGGCCGGATAACATTCTCTTTGAACTGCTTGGAGATGGTGATTTTCTCTTTGATCTGAATGTCATCTGCAAATAATGAGAAGATAAAAATGTCAGCGAATAAATAATATTCCCCCATAGTCTGCAGGGCATAGACCATAGGACTGAGCGGTCTTACACCTTATGTATTGTCTGCTAGTAAAATCCTAAAAATGGGTGCTGGTCCCAGATCTTCAGGGCTGCAGTTGGAAACCCCTGCTATAGGTGGGGCAAAATATAATGGGAAAATTCAGGGGTATGCTGGGGGGGGTGGGGAGTGCATTGAGGTGAAGTCCAAGCTTGTAATATAAAATAACAGACATTGCATCATTGTCTGCTGTGTGACCTCATTTCCTGCAGGCTTGTTCCAGGTCAGTTACACAATGTACATGGATATGTTTTTATACTTTTATACTACATATAATGCTGTAAATTGTACAGAATGGCATCCAACACAACGGCTGTTAATATACCAGAGCCCCATAGCCGCGTGTTGTTTGAAATGCTGCAGGTGTTGGATCTTAAGGCATTTTGATTGGCTGGGACAGAATGATGTCACCCAATAATTTCTGGTACCTTGGCATACCGAGATTGTAGCCTGAGCTGTGCATTCATCAGAAGATTGTGATCAGGCAGGTAAGTTTTTTTTTATTGCAGTAGGGTGGCAGCACAGTGGCTCAGTGGTTAGCACTCTGGCCTTTGCCTTTATGTCAATAATACAGGCTAGGGTCAATGTATGGGGGGAACCAAATAACATAACTGCTTGTTTTTGGAATGTGGGAGGAAACCAGAGTACCCGGAGAAAACCCACACAAACACAGGGAGAACCTGGAAACTCCATGCAGATAGATTCCTTGCTGAGATTCCAACCTGGGACCCAGTGCTGCAAAGGCCAGAGTGCTAACCACTAAGCCACCCTGCTGCCCAAATATCACTACTAGAGCTCCTAGGAGACCTCTGGAAAGGACCCGCACATCAGGCAACACACTCAACATATCAACCTGGTTTATCTACAGGTGACCCCGAACTCACCCAGGTTCTCTGCCAGCCGGTGTCTGTTCATTTCCTGAGCTTCCTGCCTGAGCTGCAAAGCATGCTGGGCAATTTCATCGCTGCCAGCGTTGCAGGTCATGATGAAGATGGCGTCTTTGCATTCAATGGTCTTTCCTTTCCCATCTGTCAGCCGGCCCTGGGAGAGGAGAAACGTGGATCAACTAGGAGGGTGGTTCACCTAAAAAGCAGAACTCTGGACACAGAAACACTTCCTGGCCTAGGGTGACAACCCTTGTATTGTACTATAGAGGAGCAGCATTGTCACCCTAGACTGGTCTCCTGATTTGGGCTACAAACACCTTCCCCTCCCCTCATACACAGAACATAAAAGGAGGTTTTGTTCTTAGGTTTGTATACATAGTAATAGAACGATTTACACCAATTTACCGCTCTCACGCCATGACCGGCTCATCCTCACCTCTTGGGCGCCGCATACACCCACTACCAGGAAATAATAACGGCGACTTTGCTGCTCCCCGGCCACTCTCACACTGACAGATGAAATCTTTCCCGGGCGTTGAAGATTAACACGGCGTTTATTAGCCTGCCGAGCGGTGCGCCAGGAATTGATTTCACATTTGGCTTCTGTAGCGATGATCTATGCACAGAGGATTACTATAATAATCCCGAGGACGGGGAGAGGGAAATAGCGCTTTATGGTTGGGGAGCGTCCTCGGAGGAGACGTACAGAAAAACTCATATGGTGCAGGCCGAGATGACAGTGGGGGAGGGGCATTCTCCACTGTCATCATTACCTTTCCCTACCGGACCTTCTGCCCTCTGTCCTGCCCTTACCTATCACTCACACAAATCTTAGCCCCCTCACATGCTTTATCATCATCTCCTCCTAATTCTTTGTTCTTTTCTGGGGTCTCTTCTGTTTATCTTGCCCTTACTCTTCCCTTTATCACCCATTATCCTCCCTTCCTCAAACCCACTCTCTCACTTACCCCTACCCCTTTACCCCACTCTGATCCTCAGCCCCCACTCTTCATCCTTTATGGATCCCATCCTCCGTCACCTCCACTTTACCTTGCCCTTACCCTCTGCCTTGTATACTGGCATAGTAACCAGTCCTCTGATTAGGTCCTTACCTTCTACCCTAATCCTGCCCTCTCTCTTATTAACCCCCTTAACCCCGCCCATACCCTCATCTGTTCTAAATCATGCCCTTACCCTCACTTCACCTCAAACTTAGCCTTACTTTCCACCTTAATCCTGCCTTTCATTTATATGTCTCACCTTACCTGCCCCCCTTAATCCTGACCTTACCCTCATCTTCTTTAAACCCTACCCATACCTCTCTTCTAAATCCTGTCCTTACCCTCACTTCCCTTAGCTTTAACTTCAACCTTAATTTTGCCTTTCTCTTCTCACTTCCCTAAATCATACCCTTACCTTTCCCCTTAATCCTATTTCCTCCTCCTACTGTCCTAATCACCCCTTTAATGGCTCTCACCCCCCCCATTTTACCCTACCCTTACCTCTCATTGACACACAATTGGTGTGAATTATTTTTCATGTTTTCAGAATGTGGACAATGCCTAGGAAAGGCGTTTACTCTTCTACTAATTGCAGCCATGTTTAGAAATGAGACCATAATACAGCCTCACCTCCCACCTATTCTGCACCGCACCAATCCGACTGATCGCTAATCAATCAGTTGGAAAACACGGAGCGCGCATGTGCAGGATATTCTGCCTTCTGATTGTATGGGGTGAACCACAGGATAGATCGGAGCCTCTGACTGGTTGTTTGTATTGTTCTGTGAGTACTACAGTCACCCCAATGAGCC
Source organism: Pyxicephalus adspersus (assembly GCF_032062135.1). Taxonomy (NCBI): domain Eukaryota; kingdom Metazoa; phylum Chordata; class Amphibia; order Anura; family Pyxicephalidae; genus Pyxicephalus; species Pyxicephalus adspersus. The sequence goes on along the minus strand of NC_092858.1, from coordinate 2,073,215 downwards.
CCCGAAGACCAGTAACTGACCTCAATTGGCTTTTACTGGCCAGTGGCTTACCCACACCCCCATGGACAGGCCGGTGCTGGAGGGGTCATATATAGAACATACGAATGGATGCCGTGCAGATTTAGCCCTGCTGGGAACTGGAAAGCGGCCGGCGTACCTCATCGAAGAGTTGCAGCATTATGGTGAGCACATCAGGGTGCGCCTTATCCACCTCATCAAACAGGACCACTGCGTTGGGGCATTCCTTCAGCTTCTTGGTCAGCTGACCTCCTTCTTCATGTCCAACGTACCCGGGAGGGGAACCAATGAACTTGGCCACCTGCAATACCATTGGCACACGTCAGTTCTTTTATATAAGACTGGCACTGCATGCTGTACTGTGGGTACAGAAAACATCACCCACACCTGGGCCATAGGGGTTATGGGAGATTCTCTGTCATCTCTCTTCCTAAAGGAATTCTTCTTGCACTGCAGCACCCCTGATTGGCTCCTTATGCTGCTTCTCCTACTCTTAAATCTGAGCTCTGCTGTTACCACATCAGATTCACAGCTTGCTTTGAGAATCTTATATTTATATATATTATATATAGAGCTGCACTCATTCACATCCTTCATATCTGCCTGTAGCTGTAACAGAGGAATTCTGAAGTAAATCCTCCCAGGGCCTCATTAAGGTCCAAAGGTGACAGGTTCTCTTTTGGAGCTGCATATACAGAGCGGCTGTGTAAATCTCCATTTTAATTAAAGCTGAAGCCTAATGGTCCAAGTCGGCCTCTGTTTTTTTCCCTGGTGGATGGGTAAATGCACCCTCAGGGGCGGGTCTTCCATGACGCCCTTCATTCATAGGATGTCCTTGTATAAAGCCCGGACTCATTTCAAATTGAAAACTGAAGACCTCTAGTGGCGAAAAAGACTTGCTGAGGAGAACAAAACCAGACAGGAGGTGAGTTTTGCAGCTCAGATAGGGAACCCTTAAAACAAACAGCCCAGAGTTACGATTTAGGGACACTTTTTTGGGTGTTCTCACTGTGGGTCTCTACTCATCAAATATGACTGTCCCCCCAACCCAGAGCCTGGAGTGGGGTATCAGGATTTCCCGAATCTGCTGAAAATGACTACACCCCCATCTATTGTGCGTACCTCGTGCTTCTCCTGGAACTCAGACATATCCAGCCGGATGAATCCCTGTTAGGGGGGACAAAGATGTTACATGGGCCACACATAACCAATCACAGATATCAGTCACTAAGATAAAATGCAGAAGCGTGTATTATAACAATCGTTCTTTGTCTCCACGATAGAAAAATCAGCCATTAAAATCTGATTTGATATCAACAGCTAGACAGTATCTGTGCTCTACCTAAACAACCTGCTTGAATGACATGCAATTAAGCAATCCCCCACAATACAGACGTGTTGTGGTAAGGTGTGCGAATATCATAAATAATGAGAGCGAGAGCTTAGAGAATGGTGGCCAGTGAGGGGAGTTCACCTTCTTGACATCCTTGTGCAGGTAGCGAGCCGTCTGCTTGGCCAGTTCAGTTTTACCTGATGGGAAAGAGAATCAAATATACAAACATCAGAAATCTGGGATAAGAGATGGTCGGATATAGCAGTGTATGGTGCACATGAAATTGTCTGACAATCTTTTCAATAATGGAGGCTCTGCTATTGAGTTCCTGGGTCTCTTTACCAGCTGTGCCCAATATAAGGGGTTCTGGCCATCCCTGCACTGAGATCCTGGGTTTGTACCCCTGCTGTGCCCAATATGAGGAGCTCTCACCCTCCCTGCACTGAGTTTCCAGGTCTGTGCCTCTGCTGTGCCCATTATAAGAGGTCCACATGCTCCCTGTACACATTTCCTGGGTCTGTACCCCGGCTCCTCTCATTATGAGGCATGCTCACCATCAAAGATCTGTACATACTGTGTCAATTACAAATACACACCGCCACTGCCTCTGTAGGCGCAATGGGTGTGTTTAAAATACCTAGCCAATAGCATAGGAAAAGGAAGGGCTGGGTGGGCACAAAGCTCCTAGGGGCTGACAGGGGGAGGTACAAAGTGTGACACTGCACAAGGGCCCGGGACCCTCCTCAGCCATTAGGGGTCTCCCCCAACAACCCTGTATCACCGATCGGGGGGGGCCTTGTGTTGGCTATGTCTGGCACTGCATGCATCTACTTATGCTGAATTCACAGAGCCTCCATATTATCTCAGCTTGACTTTAAAGTGGACCTGTCATGTCACTATATATTTTACATGTGTCGGTGTAACACCTTCATTATCCCCTCAGGGAGGTCACATGACTCCCCTGACTTTATTCCCCAGGCTAACAGTACCATCATTGTTCGGGTATCATCTACAGTCACCATTTAGTTCCTGAACTGTGACTCCAATGGTGAGAGAATCATTTAAATCAGAGTTTACCAACCAGGGTTCCGGCAGACGTTGCTGGGGTAGTTTGTGCCTCCTAAGTGACACCAATGGCTATCTGTAGGGGTGACATTCTTCCCACTGACCAACACACTAATATACTGTGTGTGGATATGAAAATTATAGAAGCCGTTCTCTGGAGACCTGAAAGTTATTTTAAGGACCTTGCAGGTGAAGGGGAATAACCCCCACAGACAGGTGACAGATTTATATAGGGAGAAGAAGAGATATCAATGTATAAATGGGTATAAAGAGAACCTGTCACTGTAAGACCAGGAATGGCAGTGGGGCCCCTGGTAATTTGTCCTGTGATCGGAGAGGGGGGGCATGAGAAGGGTTAAAAAGGCAGCAAAACTCTGATTTAAATCTTGGTGTCTGTGCAGCTGTTGGCTGATTTAAAAAATCGTTACAATGTTGCAGTTTTATCCTTTCTGGATGACATCACAGCCCTGGGAAGTCTCTGATTGGTGGATACTTTCTCCATTGTGACTTTATTGTATTGTAACTACTGACAGGTCCACTAACCAGCAGATTTCCTGCCTGGATACAAAAATGTTTTTTATTCACTTTTACTGTAACAAAAAATCATTTGTGGAGTAAAAAGTGTTTACCGATTCCTGAAGATCCCAGGAACAGGAAGACCAGGGGGTGCTCCTCATCGTACCAGCCGTTTTCCTTGCGGCGTATGGCTGGAAATGGGCGGCATATGGAGGAGAAGAAAGGAGAGAGAAATCCTTATAAATCAATGCCACAGAAGCCGCTCTAATTATCACTAAGTATACACGAGGCTTCGCTGCTCTGCGCTCACTCCAACTCCACAGGACCATTACAGGGCCTAATTCCATTAGCTGCCAGTGCCCTGCGCGCCCATAATCAGGTTAGTATGGATATGGAGGGCTGCGCAGGATCAAGTGTTCCTGGATGTGCACTCAGGGTTGCTGGGGAGACGGGTGTGCGGGGTGGAGGGTGTGGAGAGGGGACAGGGGTGAGTGGAGGGGTCAGCCTGCCATTGTCTTGTTAGGAGCGCCCTTTCCTTGTCTCAGGGAGATCTGAAGGGCGAATGCCGGCCGCGCAAGGTACCCGCAACCAAAAATAAACCAACGGGTGGGGTGGGGGGGTATGGAGTTGTGTTAACTTTTTAATCCCGGGATGGGTGGGAGAGCGTGAGAACGGAGTGACAAATAGAGGAAATAAATATCAATGTATCTAATGATAACAATGTATAAAGGGGTATTAAAGAGGACCTGTCATTGGGAGAGAAGGAACGGTAGCAGGGCTCCTGGTGTTTTGTCCTGTGATTGGTGGGGAGGAATAGGAATGGAGGGTGGGTGGTTATGGGCAGGGACAGATTTATATAGAGAGAGAAAAGGTAACAATGTATAAAGGGGTAATAAAGTGGACCTTGGGGGACCAGGGGGTCATTGGGGGACCAGGAATGGAAGTGGGGCCCCTGGTAATGTCCTGTGATTGGTTGAGAATGGAGAGTAGGGGGAGGGGGGTGCAGGTAAAGGGGGATAACCCACACACACAGGGGACAACTTTATATAGAGAGGAAAAGACAACAATGTATTAGGTATTAAAGTGAACCTGTCACTGGAATGGAATGGCAGCGGGCCCCCTGGTAATCTGTCCTGTGATTGGTGGGGGACATGAGAGCAGAGGGTGGGGAGGTGCAGGTGAGGGGGTATAAGCCCCACAAACAGGTGACAAATAACAATTAATCTAATGATAACAATGTATAAAGGGGTAACAAAGAGAACCTGTCATTGTAATCTAAATAGATCACCAGGAAATGGCAGTGGGGCCCCTGGTGATTCACCCAATGACTGGCTGGCATCTCCACGGCTCTTTATTGGTTACAATTTTTGCCCATCATGGAATATCAGAATTTACTGATATTGGGGGTTGTTAATGACTCTCAGTGACCAAAATGTCAGAGACTTTACTGAAAAACCAGCCCCATTCAACCAATCAGAATGTCAGGATCATCATCAGCATCTTTCTGTCCATGCAGTGCTGAGATTAGTTCAGCTCAGCCACACAGCACAGTCTATCATGGAAGAGGACCTGATTATACTTTGCAGCAGGAGGAGGGTGCAGTGGTCTCTATCACTGGTGTCCCCACTGGAGGAATTCTACTCAGTTCCTGTTATGGTGACAACGCTTACACGTTGGTTCCGCCATCATTTTCACTTTTCATGACAGCAGAAAGAGAAAAGAGTGTGAATCTGTTCATTGAGAATACAAACCCCTCCCTCCACTTGGAGTAGCCCCACACCAGCTGAAATCAGGCTTTCAGTGAGCGTGTCTAGGCCAATAGGTGGCAGAGGAGTGGGCTCAGGGCAGGTGACACAGCAGGTGCACAGATTCTGCAGAACTGGAAATGCGTGGTCACCTTCATGTAAAACAATTCTCCTCCCACAGGATTCAGCTCTTCCTGCCTGGTACACACTGACACACAACAAGCATGCAGCCAGCAAAGTCAGCAGACCTGCATAACAAGTCACCAGCATTTTGCAAGGCTCTGTTGCTCCAGCAGAGGTCCCCTTTAGGATATGGAGGGTGTGTGGGGTGTTTTGTGGGTGACCCCGGGGTAATCAATGCCTTGGATTGCTTGTTCTGTATCAGCAATGAACAAGCCCCCCCCAGCCGCCTTTATTTCTTACATTTGTATGGCGGCCCTTCAGCGCTATATTGAACGGATAAATTCTGCGGATTGTTTTACACAAATCGATAAAGCTGCAGTCAGTGCGAGGTGCGGAGAGCCATCGGGCGCGGCCACCTTATGGAGGGGGAATGTGCATTGTGAGATATGATTGGCTATACAATGAAGAGGACCGGTCAACATGTTTACTGCTTTGCATGGAAACACTCCCAACAGGACCTGGCATCAAAAAATATTTTATAAAGCCGTTCGTTAGCTCCAATCACTGATGATGTCATCAGTCTGCTGCAGGCAGGAGAAGCATTTCCTCAGTCCCCTCCACCCCCAGTGATCAGACTGCACATTGTAACCTTGCAGCAAATCCCAGAGAGAAAGAACTGCACAGGGCCCGGGATTTACATGACTCATTGAGCTGAATGATGCCTGAGCAAAGATGGTGCCATCATTCTAGAGGCGTTGTCTGTGGAGCACCAACATAACGGTGATCGGTACCTGTAGGGGGGTTGTGGGGTGATCTGACTACAACACAGCATACACAGAATCTTCCCGAAAACCCCAATGACCCTCACAGGCACCAAATCGAATGAGTGAAAGGGGCGGGGCCAGAAGTCAGGCTGTGGAGGGAGGGGCCAAAAGATGCCGGACATCCTCTAATCCAGGGATCGGCAAACTTTTTGGACTACTAGGCCATTTCAGGAGGTGAGGAAGGCGCACTAGGCCAGAAGAAACAAGATGTCCAAGGAAAGGTCCAACCGTGACTGCAAGCGAGCAGCCTCAGTCTTCTGCTCATCCGCGGTGTGGTCTCTGTATGTGTGCGCATGCTTGGCATGGAAATGCCCCTTGAGATTTGCCCGCCTGATAGTGCTGTTGGTGTCGTTGCACACTAAACACGGCTTTGTTGCTGCGTTGGATGAAGAACAATTCGTCATTCCATTGGGGGTTGAAGACACGACGTTCGGGGTGACTGGTAGCTGCGCGTTGCTTCTGCACTTTAGGCAAAGTAATTGGGGTAACTGTGCGGGAACTCGGTGATATCGCGGGAACTCGCAATAACGCAACAATTCAATTAGGCCGGATCCAACAATAAATAACTAGAGGGGCGTTAGGCTGGACTGAAATACTAGCTAGGCCGTATCCGGTCTAAAGGTCGGAGTTTGCCTACCTCTGCTCTAATCCAATAAATGAAAGCGGCGGGGGCAGGAGCAGTTAGGCTGGAGTGGGAGAAGCTAGATGATATTGGACATCCCCCAGTCAGGAAATGAGGTGGAGCTTTCTCTGATTTGCTGCAGCTTCTAATGCACATTGTGAGAAGCTCACAGTGTGCAGTGAAATCAGAGGAAAAAGTTTCAGTCCAGGAGAGAAGGTGGTGCAACGGTGCAAGACTGAAGGGAAGGACAGGGGGCAGATTTCTAAGATGGGAGGCTGGAGGGCAAATTTAATGAAAGGGGAGCTGGAGGGAAGATTTTATGGAAAGGAGGCTGGACGGCAAATTTAACAGAGGGGAGGCTGGAGGGCAGATTTTATGGAGGGGAGGGCAGATTTAAAGGAAGGGAGGCTGGAAAGCAGATTTATTGGAGGGCAGGCTGAGAGGGTAGATTTCATTAAGGGGAGACTGGAGGGCAGATTTCGGTATCCTGAATGAATTCTTTCACTTGTTTTTATACTTTAGAGAAAAAAGTAAGAACTTTCCTGGCGCTCCGGCTGTAATTGACATTTGGACCCCTGAAGGTCATGTGACCATCAGTGTTATGGCAGCACAGGGATACCCAGGAGTCTGTGCTAGGTGTCAGGGGGTCTCCCATCTGCTCATGTGATCTGTATGTACATAACATGGGACCGGTAATGGAACACTGACACCAAATTCTAAACCTCCCCCCCCACCGTGTGAATCTCCACAGCCTTTTCCTTGGACATTCACTCATCTGCCTGTAATGAGGCCTCATTCACTGAGTGACTTTTTCACAGCTTTGTCCAGGTTTCTATCTATCACCCAGAGAAGTGTCGCTCCATCCAATAATTTGGTGTCTGCACCCCACTCCCTTCTTTCAGTATTCTGGGAACACGGGCTTGTGATGCAGGAGAGGTTCCCAGCCACGCCCCCTCAGGCTCCTCCCTCACACACAGGAAGCCAGAGATATCACTGCCAGCATCTGCAATGCCAATAAGTTTGGGGAAACCCTCAGAGATCATGTGGCTTATCAATTAGAAATCTTGATTGAGACGAATGAAGAGTAACAGAATGGCTGCCATTTCTTTTCCTGGAGAAAATCCTGCCCCGGGCTCCCGCCAGTGTTGTACACAAAACCTGAACATATTGGTCTGCTGATATCTGCTATAGAAGGATATTGGCCAATCGCAATCATGTAATGCCAGAGATGCCGAAATGCAAACCCATCACTGGGAGGAGCCAAACTTATGGCAATCCCAGACTCTGACCTGAGATAGGCGGAGACTCGGTGTGACACTGCCCACGAGGATCCGAAGACTTTTTTTGTACAACAAAACAATTCTGTTTCTCAATTTTTGCCCCAAGCTCCTCTTTGCCTCCCCTTCCCTCCTTATCTATACCCGAAAATAACAGAAAATATATGCCGACTCGTCCGCTATTTATGGGCAAGATTTCTGGCCAATCAAAAGGCAGCACAGAACGAGGGGTTAACCCCCCCCCACCATGCACAAACAGCTGCAGTGCCATCAGCTTTCAGATCTCTAAATGAAATTCTGTCCCTTCCACTTAGCTGAGAGCGCAGCACAACGGCCGTGGACGGCGATATCCCGCGGCTGCCGGGGAGAGGGCGATCTCAGGCACGTTTCCCATAATTCAATCAGGGGGCCCATAAAGAGAACAGATCTAATGTACAGAGACACCACCCCGTGTCACACACAGACACACAACATTCATCACGCCACACCAATTACCCAGCACTGCCTGCAGGCACAACCCAGAACCGGCTGGGGAGCCGAGCTGGAGATACAATGAATGGACTCGGTGCTATACATCAGTGCTGAGTGTAATACCCCACCCCCCATGATGGGGGAGCACTAATAGATCGCTCGCTACATCCGAGATAGGAAATCCAGGAGACAGCACCAAGATAGGGCCTACAGTAATATGGGGATGCGCTATATAATGTGTGCAGAATGCTCAGTAATATGTCAGTGTGACCCCTACAGGTACATATCTCCTCTCACCGAGATAACAGCACCAGCTTTGGTATGGTATCATCAAGGGTCACCATCTACTCCAATGAGGACACAATTATGTGCAGTTCTGGCCACCACAATGCTGCAGTCTGATCACTGAGGGGGGAGAAATGCTTCCTCCTGCCTGCAGCTCTGCATAGGTAAATGAATGGAGCTCAATGGAAGCTATTCTGTTGTTTTTTACCCTCTTTGTCTATTTAGAAAAAATGATCTATTCACTTCCTAACCTGAAAATACAACAGGAAGTGACATGAGATCTCTGCAAAGCAAAATTACTAAAAGCAAAAGATTTCTTCTCCATTCCTATTCATTGAAGGGGGACAGACCGCAGAGACACGGGAGACGGGAGGGGGACAGGCCGCAGAGACACGGGAGACGGGAGGGGGACAGGCTGCAGAGACAGGGGAGACGTAAAGGGGGACACGCCACAGAGACACGGGAGACGTAAAGGGGGACAGGCCGCAGAGACACGGGAGACGGGAGGGGGACAGGCGGCAGAGACAGGGACAGGCCGCAGAGACACGGGAGACGGGTGGGGGACAGGCCGCAGAGACACGGGAGACGGGAGGGGGACAGGCTGCAGAGAAACAGGAGACGGGAGGGGGATAGGCCCCAGAGACACAGGAGATGGATAAAATGGCAAGAAGTAGAAACACAGGAGAAGGAAGGAGGGGGCAGGAAGCAGAGACACAGGTGAAGGAAGGGGGGCAGGAAGCAGAGATACGGTAAGGAGAAGAAGAAACACAGGTAAAAGAAAGGTTTCAGGTAGCAAAGACAGGAAAGAAAGCCAAATCAGAAAATTAAGTGAAAATCAGAATTCACAGATAAAGCCAGATGAGAAAGATGTCATAATGTCACATGATCTCTGGCCATTCATGGGCCTATAACCCATGGCGGCTCACAGAGACAATATGCATGGAGAGAAAGGGATTTGTTGCTGTGCATTGCCCTATGGTCAGAAAGATACAGAACTTCTTATAGCCCTCAGGAAGTGTCATTTCACTGACTGAAGTCACATCACTGACTCCTTAATAATATAGGATGGCCCCCTTCTACATAATGCAGAATGTCTGTCCCTGGTCTGTGTGTTTCTTTGCAGGACAGGAAGTCAGTGGTTATGCAGAGTACTTGGGATAACTGTGCACATTAATCAGAGAAGCCGTCCCATTCCCCTAAATCTTTATTATTGTTATTTTGCTGCACCCAGGACACTGCTCAGTCCCGTGTGTGGGTCCTGCACATGGACCATTGCTGTGACCGGCCTCCTCCGCACCCCGATGTACCCACATTACAGACACCACGTAGTGTCACAGCGGCTGCTATAGATTCAGACACCTTCATGGCACCTCGGTGAGCAATCATGAAGCCACAATATGGCGCCCCGGAGAGCCTGAACCGCGCTGGATGAGGAAATGCCCTATATTTAGAAATGGGGAGGGGGAGCACGACAAGTCCGTGGAATTGGCCACCGGGGGGATCTGGAGAATTTTACGAGGGCTCTATAAAGCTCCCAGCTGTATTAGCTTTGCCTCAATGCCTGCAGACCAGCGCGTGCTGCTCGGATTGCAATATGGTACCGCTGTATATATGTGAGGAACTTCTCTGGTTCTTGTAATTCGCACAATCCTGATCAAGCACAGGCGTAACGCAAACGCTGCCGCACGTCAAAAGTGGAAAAGATTCACATGACCCACCATACCCGAAGTACGGGGAATCTGGTGGGAGGGCAAAGGGAAAGGCTCTATATGCAGAGGGGGACCTGGTCATTAAAGTGAGCCTTGCTCTGTGTGGCGAAGGTTCGATGGTTCCTTGTAACAAATTAAGAATTGATTGAATTGGACTGCAACCAATGGAATGTCAAACTGTAGTTTATGGGAGAGCTTAGCGGAGCGCCTCTTTAAGAAATGCCCAAAAAAGGTGTGGTGGTGTTACCTGCAGCCACAGTGGCGATGGCGCCCTCCTGACCCACAATATGCTCCTTCAGGCGCTGCTCCAGGGGGAATCGCCTCCGTTCTTCCAGGTCCCTCCTCTTCTGCTCCACCTGAAACTAAATGAAGAGGACACATGGTCAGACCAAGGTCTATGTCGTACCCCAAACTTAATATTTTATTATTTAGTGATTATAACAACCAAACATCTGAGCTGCACAATGAGAGCTGAAATAAGGCTTACAGTGGGAGTGTCTACAGGGCTTATACATGGGAGGAGACTGTAGTAGATGGAAAGAGTTGGGGATGGTGACAGGAGATGGAAGGGGGACAGGCTGCAGAGATACAGGAGATGGAAGGGGGACAGGCCGCAGAGACACAGGAGATGGAAGGGGGACAGGCCGCAGAGACACAGGAGATGGAAGGGGGACAGGCCTCAGAGACACATGAGATGGAAGGGGGACAGGCTGCAGAGATACAGGAGATAGAAGGGGGACAGGCCACAGAGACACAGGAGATAGAAGGGGGACAGGCCGCAGAGACACATGAGATGGAAGGGGGACAGGCCACAGAGACACAAGGGATGGGAGAGATATAGGCCGCAGAGACACAGGAGATGGAAGGGTGACAGGCCGCAGAGAGACAGGAGATGGAAGGGGGACAGGCCGCAGAGACACAAGAGATGGAAGAGATATGCAGAGACACAAGAGATGGAAGGGGAACAGGTCGCAGAGATGCAGGAGATGGAAGGGGGACCGGCCACAGAGATGCATGAGATGGAAGGGGGACCGGCCACAGAGATACAGGGGATACAAGGGGGACAGGCCGCAGAGACACATGGGCTGGAAGGGGGACAGGCCGCAGAGAGACAGGAGAAGTAAGGGGGACAGGCCACAGGGACAGAGGACAGGAAACGGGGACTGGCCGCAGAGACACAGGAGAGGGAAAGAAGACAGGTGGCAGAGATACAGGAGATGGAAGGGGGACAGGTCACAGAAATAGAGGGGATTGGGGCGGGGGGGCAGGGAGCAGGTAAATTTTAAGAAACCTCTACAACCTCAAAAGGAACCCTGGCAGAAAATGGCTAATGTAGAAGTTATGAATATGGGGCTGTGCTGCCCTACTCTACAATTCTGCACCTGCCCTTTTCCAGAAATAATACAGAGGGCTCTTGGTGGTTCTAGGGTGTCAAGGACTCATCCCCGGTGGAGGGGGGGGGGTACAATGGCCCAATATATTGATAGTACTATAATATGGTGTGGTCTTGCACTGAGCAGCTCATTTACATATTCACACATTACTATATATATAATTGCCAGCCAGGGTTCCCAGCTCTGGCTTGTGTCTGGAGGAGAAGCTGAGACTCCTCGTTACATATTTCCCTCTATATTGATTGATCATTGAGTAAAGGACACCATTGAATGCATTTCTATAGGCATTAATGCAGAATTAAAGTGCTGAATGTGGTACAAGGTTGCTTTCGGTGACAGCCATGGAGAGGATACACTGTATGGATTGTAAAGGAGGTGATGGAAGCAGCGTCACAGGAGATTATAAGATAAATTATTATAATGTTGCAGTACTGGGGGGGTGAGCTATACACACACATACAATGAGGGTCCTCTGCTGGGACCTGGCGGCTTCATATGAGATGTCAGGCGATGGGAAGATGAGTGATTGCTGAGTGCAGTGTGTTACCGTGCATCGGGAATTGTGTTTATTGTAAGAACATTTTCTCATGACACAGAGATTGTGTGATACCCCGCGGCCTCCCAATACAGAGTCAGCCCAACTTAAGCCTTCCTCTCGCAGTAAAGGAGACACACCATTGTAAACTTCATTCGGTGTAGTAATGCCAATACCTGGGGTCTTACAGTGTAAGAATCTTCCTGCTTCATCTGCTCTGTGATCTGAGCCCCCTCCTCCCCTATCATTACCCACCAGCCATCAGATCACCAATCACTGGTGGAGAAGCTCTGACATGAGAATCAAAGCCCTGCTTCTACCAAGATGGCCGCCTTCACTCAGACACATCGCAGTCCTAGGCATCGGATGGTCAGTAATGGGAAAAGGGCAACAATGGGAGGTATTGGGAAATTTAGGGTATTAGAGCACTCATGCGATTCACAAGCACAGCGCCATCCCCTAGAGAACAGCACCCAGCATTGGGCCACCATGACGTCCCGGAAAGTAGGTCCCCCCCACCCAGAATGAGAACCAGATGATTGTTTCCCCGGCCCGCACTCTCAGGATCCGCTGTTGGGTCACGGGCAGTACACACGGAGGAGACACAACAAATGTAAATGTTTGAGCGTGTCAGCTCGGCGTGTCGGTGAAATGTATGAGCCGCCTCTGCTTTAAATACTTCCGTCTATTCATTCTCGTCTGTGATTAAAATGAGCCATAAATTGCCGGGGAGTCCCAGAAGAGAGCCGATGCAGAATTGCCGGCTGCCAGCGTCCTGTCCCCCCCAGCTGGATGTTCATCACCCGGCCGTCACCGCCCGCCGTAATCTTATAAGCAGATTCATCTCCTGTGCACAGAGAAATACGGCGAGTGCCGGGCGCCTGCCACAAACAGGTTGTCTGCCACTGATTGGCAGTGTTGTTATTTATAAAGCGGGGGGAGGGGGTACAGAGAGACATTGGGGGGCAAAGACGGGCACAGAAACGAAAAATACACAAAAAATAACCATGCCCCCCCCCATAATGTGTTCCAACTACTGTTACAATGTAGCCAATTTAACATTAGGCATCAGCAGGCTTTTTAATGTGTTCCTGGAGAGGACTGCAGCCTCCTGTCACATGATTCTGCAAATTCCTTTTAGCTGGGTGCACCGCCTGGAACATTACAGTAACCACCCGGGTGTTTTTGGGTAGGGTGACAATACCGGGGCTGCCACCCCCCTACAATTTCCTCCCAGCTGAACGCTGCTCACCTTGGTCTTCCATTCCTTCAGCATCTTCTTCAGCTCTCCCTCTCGGGCGTAATCCTCAGGTTTGTGGCCCATATCGTTCACCTGTAACGGGTCGGCACCTGGATGGGGGAGATCTGGAGAATCATCGTACAAAACCAATTACAATTATTGTCCCCTACATTCTGATGACTACATTTTCCCACTGGGTGTCACAGAAACAGGAAGTGATGAAAAATCTCCCCATTGGGGGCTCTGGAATAACACGGCCGGGGTGTCAGAGCCGATCCGGCACACCGAGGGTTAAGGAGCCGCCGTGTGTGGCACATAAAGTGGACAGGAAATAACGCCATTGATCGCCTCCCCGGGACCGGCTGACAAGACGCATCGTTTATCAGGGGCCGCACTCGTGTTAACTTCTCCCCGGCCTGATGACAGCCTAGGGGCCCCGTTATCTGTCCTGTCCTAGCCGGGCGGAGGATCGATCGATGGGCCAGCTCCAATATTAGCTTAATCCCCCTGTTAATGGCGGCGCCGAGGTGACTAATTGCAGCAATAATTGATAGAAGCCGACTGCTGAGGGCTGATCGATTCCCCGAGTCCGAGAAGAGCAATCACATCAATAAAGAGGTGTCAGCACCGGTGGGGGGGAGGGGGGACTTTGGTGCTAGGGGGCCGGACACAATCGGGGGGCAATAAAGAAGGGGCAGCAATATTATTATTGCTGGGGGGGGGGGGCAAAAGGCGAATCGGATACGGTGAGATTTTCCAGTATGATGATAAACTGCACCACACACAGAATCATCCAACCCAGCCATACACAATACAAACGGATTGTACAATCTCATATCAAATTATCTTCCCTCCTATTGTGTGATACTTCCTCCACCTTGGATTGTAAGCTCTATGGGTCAGGGTCCTCTCCTTCCCTATTTAATGTACAGGGCTATGTAATATGTTGGCGCTATATAAATCCTCTTTTAATTTTAATAACATTAATCGACAACAACCTGAAAACATTTATATATAAAAGCAGCGATTGGTCACAGATTCTATCATTTGGATTGACAGCATATAGGAACCAATAGAAATCCCCCCAATGGGGGCAACTACCAATCCTTGTACTGATAACGGTGGTGGTGGGGGGGGATTGGATGTCACAGCCAATGAAATCGTTGGATTGAGAAACTTTCAAATCAAACCACAATAATGCTTAACGTGCATTGAATGCGATACGGATCTTTAATGTGAGCAGAAACAGAACTGGGGAATTCCTCCGATCCGGTTGTAATGTGTGGGGACGGATCAGTCGGTTTGTCACAAATCACTGAACCCCCCTGACCCCCCCCCCCAATGACCCGGCCACAGACACAAAAGCCCCCTTTGATGGCAGCGGTGACACTGAAAAGATCAGATTGTCTTTTGTCCCCCTGCCGAAGGGGCTACAACCTTAAGACCCCTTAATAGACCGGGCAATTTGTCACCACCCACGGTGCGAGGGGGGGAGGGGGCACCTGGTCCGCACCCCGGGCTGTGGCCCCCCCCGCCTTATAATATTTGATAAATGTGGGCGAGTGGTGCAGCTGCGGGGAGGTCACTCATTGGGGAAATATGTTTCTGTCTGGCCTATTGAAAACAGTTTATGGCGGTGACAGCCCCACATTACTCATACACTGTGCTATCCGTTACATTCACCAGACTGCTGAGCTCCGTACACTGTGTTATACATTACATTCACCAGACTATATAACATTTTATTCATAATACTCATACACGTACAGCACAGCATACACAGCTCAGCAGTCTGGTGAATGTAACATATAGCTCAGCAGTCTGGTGAATGCAGCATATAGCACAGTGTGCAGAGTCTGAGCTCTGTAGTCCGGTGAACTACAAGGCAACGCCCCCAAGTGTAATGAAGATGGGGGGAGGTTTTCTTTAATCCTAAAACACTTCCTGTCCTAGGGTGACAACACCACAGTACAGAGAGCAAACGTTGTCACCTAAAACTTTTACAAACAGGATCAAAATGAAAAAAGTGAAAGGGAAACACAAGCAGCCGCCGCGTCTGAGGACCGCTAATCTGCAATATTAGGAACCCAAATATAACAATGTCCTTACTATGTCATAGAAAGAGGTTTATAAAAGGTCATTCACCAGGAGAGGAGACAATGGGGGCCACGTTCCCATCACTGGGTGAATGAACGGGGTTGGGCGGTTATGAAGGTTCTATTGATCGGTCAGAGGGAGCTGTAAATTGTGAGGCGCAGTGATTAAAGCAATAAAGTTGTTACAGAGCTTCGGTCATGTGACTCTATACTGCCAGCATTTAACCCCTGGGATGCCGGGAGCGCCCCTGACATATTAACAATGAGATCCTCTAATGATGCCCCTGCTGTGGTATGGTGACAACGCATGAGTGATTTCCATGCAGGATCGACGGTGTTGTCACCTTGTTCCAGAAGGATAAAAAATACCGGATCTCTTTTTGATATTTTGGGCAGATTTCTGGCTGCCATGGTCTTTAAATCACCGGGTCTGAGCCTAGGCAGCCCGGGGTGAGATGGAAGTGCCTGGGGGGGCAGATAGAGGAGGACAGGTGGGGAGGAAGCAGAACAATGGACGGGGCGCTCAGCCGTGCTGCACCTCACCTTCTGCTCTCACCCAATGAAGAACCCAAAACAAACATTTCATACGTGGCAGATGTCAGGAGCCGTGTTTGTACACATTTCCTGTGCTGCAGTGACAACGCTCACCCTACATTATGAATCTACAGGGGCAGCGTTGTCACCCTTCCACAGAACGGGTGCAAAATAAAAGAAAACAAAAGAAATTCAGCAAACTTTAATAATGACCCCAAATGCTGCAATGATTCACACAATCGTACTTCATGCACTGGTGTGCTCCATGAGCTGTATTTACATTCACATATGTGAACCTGAAGATTCAATTGTTACATTGTATCATTGTATTTAAACACCTTTTCAATAAACTTTATTGCAACCACAAGGAGGCTGACAAACTCACACATCAGAACTCCTATCTCCACTATAAGAGAAGAGGGGTGGTGTTTTGAAGTCCTGGGGTGACAAATCTGCTCTTTCCGAATGAGCGTTGTCACTGTAGGACAGAAAAGGTGTTATTGGATTACCAGAACAAATTGTGATAGCTCTACACACGGAGCTCCTATACAAGGTGAAGGCTGCACTCAGCTGTGCAATCATTACACTATGAGAGGAATTACTGAACGCAACAGTGCAGCAGCTGCAATACTCACCTCCTTTCCGACTCTGTCCTCTGCAATAATCCTTTCTACCACATGATGTCCTCAGTCTTCCGGGCTGAATGGCACCTAGGAGGTACTGTGATCAGCTTGATGAACCGGTCCAATGAGGGGGCCCTGCAATCACAGTGTATTGATGCAGAGAATGACGCTGGCTTCCTTACATCAGCTTCACTCCCTCCATTACTGAAGACCACCGACAGCCAGGAGAAGATCTGAAGAGGATCTTATGGGTTGCATGCTACCTGCTGATTTTGATTCAAAGCTTTACAATCTGCAAACATCAAAATCCCCCTATGAGAGTGTCAGACCTCTGCAGAGGGACCGCTGCTTTCACACAGAGAACAAGTATCATGCTGGCAGAGACAGACTTTTCTACTCAGACTGTGGCTGATTTCTATAACAAGACTTGGAATAATTATTTGTTTTACTTGCTGAATCAAAAACATTCCCCCCGGTGGGGGGACATTAGAGTGTCAGCTCCTCTGTACAGAGACTGATGGGACTGGCTCAGTGATCTCTGTACAGCACTGCGGTATATGTCAGAGATATATAAATGAATAATAACAGGATGACTGGGTCTGGTATCGCACAGATTATCCGGTGATTAGCACTGGAAGAATCCATTATATCTCTGCCTGGGGGCTGATTGCTCTTTGCTCCGTCACCCCGGGAGGTCAAACGCTCGCTGACACCAGAGAAGAGCAGAATTGTTGCCTCTTAACCTCGGTGTCACCCTCCATGATCACAGAATACACATCGTGTACACAGCATGGTGACATGTTAATAAACCCCCAGGATATGAAGAATGAGAGGCCACCGGACTTCGGGAGGATAAATGGGAATATTGACAGATTTTATATTATTTATCTGGAAGTGATTTGTTTGGCGGTGCCATTAACAATCAGTGTTACTGATCTGCCCCATCATAGCCACCCCACCCCCTCTGCTGCCAGGGATCCGTGCATTGGGGTAAAGTGGAACTCAAGTGAAAGAAGCAAAGAAAAGACTGGTGAGGGCAAAGCCAATGTATGCAGAGAATTAAAGGGCCATTCCATCTAAACTGATACTCCAGTGTATGCTGGAGAATGAAATATTGTGACATTTTCCTTAATCTCTGAGTTCCCAGGTCTGTGCCCATTATGAGGGGTTCCCACCATCCCTATGCCTGGGTCTGCACCCCTACTGTGCCTATTCTAAGGGGTTTACACCATCCCTATTGCCTGGGTCTCCACACCTAATGTGCCCATTATAAGGGGGTCCCACCATCCCTATGCCTGGGTCTGCACACCTACTGTGCCCATTCAGAGGGTCTCCACACCTACTGTACCCATTATGGGGGGGTCCCACCACCCCTATGCTTGGGTCTGCACGATCATTGCAGCTTTTTACATGCTTCTGCGGGCAGATAATTTCCATTAACAGCTGAATTCAGCCACAGGAAGCAGAGTAAGCCATCGGGCAGCAGACACCGCAGGATCGGATCAATGGTAACCAGCGCTAATGTGTGGAACATTGATATCCATTGTGCACAGCCATACGTACACCTGCCGGGGCCAGCGGCCCGGAAATAGAGACTGCACATGTGTATGCATTGCTGCCACCATACTGAAAACATAAGCAGACCTAATAGCAGATTTTATATTAAAAGGGATCTAATTATAAACAAGCTTGTTATTGCAGGACAGATGAGGTCTCTTCTCCACATACTACTGACTGTCTGTATGCAATCTTTATATAATGTAGATTGTAAGCTCTTCGGGGCAGGGTCCTCTCCTCCTCCTGTGTCACTGTATCTGTCTGTTATTTGCAACCCCTATTTAATGTACAGCGCTGTGTAACATGTTGGTGCTATTTAATTACTGTTTATTAATAATAATGTACAACGAGCTGTACATGTGCAGGAGTTATCATTCTGGCCTGGCCAATCAAAATGCTCACAGTTATCAAACCCAAAAGAGTACCAGAGCAGTCTGATCACTGAGAGACTTAGAAAATGCTTTCACCTGCCTGCAGCAGACTGATTATCTTGGCATGGGTGCTGTCACTGACTGGAGTTTAGTGATGGTGGAACTTTTCTGTATATTGGGAAATGCCAAAAAAGCATTCATGAAAACTTGTAGAGCTTCAGACAGGTTCTCTTTAAAATACCCACAAAGATAAAGTAGTAAAAAGTTCAAATGTTTCCACTTTATTAGACTGGAATAACAAGAATACTTTGCTAGCATTTAGTTCAGGTATACAAAGTGTGGCTCCTATGTGTGGCTGGCCTGACAGCTGCAGGGGATGAATGAATTGCAATGTGACTTGTACAACTTTGCTTCAATCCCAGCGCAGCTCACCGCATTCACAATAAAGCAAAGTCACTCTGTGCTACTCTCAGGGGGATTTTACCCCCAAAAACCAAGGAATAGTAGTGATTGCTCACTGAAGTGCAGCTCTGACAGTCACGTGTAATTGGAGCAAGGAGAAGTAACAAATATTTAGCCAATTCACAGAATCCAGACATCATTCATATGTGACTCGTACAGTGCAGAGAATTTTTATTGATGGAAATGAACGACGATGTTCAGTGATCAGTGTATTCCTATATCGTTCAGTGATCAGTATTTCATATATTGTTCAGTGATCAGTATTTCATATATTGTTCAGTGATCAGTGTATTCATATATTGTTCAGTGATCAGTATTTCATATATTGTTCAGTGATCAGTGTATTCATATATTGTTCAGTGATCAGTATATTCATATATTGTTCAGAGATCAGTGTATTCCTATATCGTTCAGTGATCAGTATTTCATATATTGTTCAGTGATCAGTGTATTCATATATTGTTCAGAGATCAGTGTATTCATATATCGTTCAGAGATCAGTATATTCATATATTGTTCAGAGATCAGTGTATAGATGTGTTGTGGGTGATATATTAAAAACAGCCATTGTAGAAGATGAACATATCCTGCTCTGTGTAGATCATTTTGTAATTTGCATATATGGTAAGTAATCAGGATATACAATATATAGATCTGTGTACACAAATATATTGATAGATGTATCTGTATATAGATCTGTGTACACATAAGTATTGATCAATGTATCGGTTTATAAATCAGTGTACACATATATATTGATTAATGTATTGGTATATAGATCGGTGTACACATAAGTATTGATCAATATATCGTTTTATAGATCGGCGTACACATATATATTAATCATTGTATTGGTATATAGATCAGTGTACACATATATATTGATCAATGTATCGGTATATAGATCGGCGTACACATATATATTGATCATTGTATTGGTATATAGATCAGTGTACACATATATATTGATCAATGTATCGGTATATAGATCGGCGTACACATATATATTGATCATATATTGATCATTGTATTGGTATATAGATCAGTGTACACATATATATTGATCAATGTATCGGTATATAGATCGGCGTACACATATATATTGATCAATGTATCGGTATATAGATCAGCGTACACATATATATTGATCAATGTATCTGTATATAGTTCGGTGTACACATATATATTGATCAATTATTGGTAAATAGATCAGTGTACACATAAATATTGATCGTTGTATTGGTATATAGGTCTCATTCAGAGATCTTCCATACGTCAGACGCGGCAGCGGTGATATTCTGTAAAGGGTTAATAGAAGAATGGGGATGAGTGCTGTGTGTCAGGGAAGATGAATCTGAGATACTAGGCAGGAGGGAGGTAAAAAGATTAAAGTCATATTATTATTGGGTGTCTGTTCCCCCCCCCTCCTCCCTGACAGCTCAGTCATCATCTGTAAGAAATACCGGCGCGGGACATTATGATGGTAAACTCGATAAAGCGTCAGGGGGAGCCTCTCCTCCCATCCATCACCAGAACGCCTGGAAAATTTCAGCTCGCTGCCGGCCCCGCAAATGTCTGTAATATATTTTTCCTGATGCCGCTGTTTGGATGCTTTTATGAAATAGAAATATGTGTGTGTGTGCGGGGAGGGAGGCTGCTCTGCTTCTCAGACAACAATAACAACGGCCGGGCCCAAGAGCTGACGATCAGAGGTCCAGCCTGCAAAATAGATGCTGCCGGGTTTACAAACGTTGATTGCTGTAAAATGCCATTCCCCTCTAAGTCTGCTGATGCGGCACAATACACAACAGTATTAGAAAACCTTCACCGGTTATCATTCTTCCTCTCCATTCAGTGACTTAGGCTGAGATGATGTCATCAGTCTGCTGCGGACAGCAGAAGCATTTCCTCAGTCACTTCTCCAGCAGTGTTTAGATTGCAGCATTGTAACTTTGTAGCATGCTCTGGAGTCTTCAGGGCCCCATGTGAATAACACCAATGGGGGGAACTCATGTTATCAGCCGGGGATGTGACCCTTCTATTCTGCAGTGCATAAGAACAAAATCTCTGCATCATGTGACCTCAGTTCAGGGGGGATTAGGGAGGATTTTTTAAATCATTGGGTTAGGGGGGTATCCCCATTGGTTATTTAATCCAATGGGCAGCCCCACCAACCTGGAGCATCATAAACCCTAACCTAGGAGTTACGAAAAACCTCTCTCTGCAGTGCTGACTAATTTGTCCCAGCAGTCCTTGAGCAGGGATGATAATCAGCTCTTCTGATCTCATCTATGGATGAAAAAAATAAATTCACATGTCTGTGGCCATGGGGTTGTGGTACAGTTACCACTCCCCCATTCCGGAGAACCGCGGACTTGGAGAGACCTCCTACCTGTATTCTCCCCAGAAATGTTTTTAAGCTGGGTGGGAAAAAGCTGTAGGTGGGTGGTGGCAGAGGTATTGTGACCCAACTTTTTAGTACCCACCCAAAAAAAGGCAGGTGGTTACTGAAAAGTTCTGGGTGGTGCACCCAGCTAAAAAGGCCTGGGGAGAAGAGTGGACATCCCTATACAAAAATCAATGTAGACTGCAGCAAGGCTGAACCTACCACATACCAACCTATAGACTATAATCAGAGCCTGTCTAATGACAGGTGCTCTTTAATGCTAAGCAGCACACAGGAATATCCTTGTAAGCTTTGCCAGTGCCGACCTGTGGCCTCATGTTCACCTTTTATCATTCCATGTCTCTAACCCGCAAGGCCGGCACTGCACAGCCCAGATTATGTGATGCATGTGCCGGCGTCGGTATTGTCCTGCATCAGGCAAGCGGAGCGCTCATTAAGCTTCAGACGTGGCTGCTGAAAAATAAGATGGCCTGGCAGCGATAAAGACTTGACGCTCTTCCCACGACAACCATGAAATTATTCCACGTCGAAATAAACAG
Source organism: Pyxicephalus adspersus (assembly GCF_032062135.1). Taxonomy (NCBI): domain Eukaryota; kingdom Metazoa; phylum Chordata; class Amphibia; order Anura; family Pyxicephalidae; genus Pyxicephalus; species Pyxicephalus adspersus. The sequence continues at coordinate 2,051,469 of NC_092858.1, read as the reverse complement.
TCGGGAAGGCAGACGCACATTTCCATAATAATAACCGCTTTGTGTTTCTTTGTCACAATATTTACAAAGAGCCAAAACGTTCCTGACAGGGAGATGGAAAATTGTACGGCTGCTGCGTGCATCCGCTTCACCGAGCAGGGTTGTAAAATATGTGGGGTCAGCGGCGATATGGGGGGCACAAAGGACAGGCAGAGGTGACATTTACTATATAAAATGACCCCCGCTCACTTCCTGTAGGGAGCAATAATCCGCCATCCAAGCCACTCCCACACAGGTGTGACTTACTGCAGGTAGGCGGGGCTACCTTACCTATGACATCACCTGACCGCACAGCTCAGCATCGGTCTTTTTAGAAATTCACCAAAAAGATGGTGGCACTCCCTATAATGTGCCCAATGCTGTACTGACCCGGGTACCCAGGTCAGGTATGGTGGCACTCCCTATAATGGGCACAGTGGGTGTACTGACCCGGGTACTCAGATCAGGGATGGTGGCACTCCCTATCATGGGCACAGTGGGTGTACAGACCCGGGTATTTAGATCAGGGATGGTGGCACTCTCTATCATAGGCACAGTGCTGTAGTGACCCAGATATTCAGATCAGAAATGGTGGCGCTTCCTATAATGGGCACAGTGGGTGTACAGACCGGGGTATTTAGATCAGGGATGGTGGCACTCCCTATAATGTGCACAGTGCTGTACTGACCCGGGTACTCAAATCAGGGATGGAGGCACTCCCTATAATGGGCACAGTGGGTATACTGGACCCAGGTACTCAGATCAGAGATGGTGGCACTCCCTATAATGGGCACAGTGCTGTACTGACCCGGGTATTTAGATCAGGAAGGGAGGCACTCCCTATAATGGGCACAGTGGGTATACTGGACCCAGGTACTCAGATCAGGGTTTGTGAGAGCCCCTTATAATGGGCACAGGAGGGATTCAAAGGTTTTACCAATCAAATCCCCAAGAGAAGAGACACAGAAATATCATCTGCTAGGTGGCGCCAAGGCACAGACCCAGAGACCAAAATTTGAAGGTCAGCGCTGTGGTCGCGGCTCTGCTGGCCTGACCCCACTGGGTTAGATATGTAGATATGAATTATTAATACCCCCCGTACCTTCCAGCGAGTGCATATTCTTCTCCTTGGCTGTCTCATACACACTGGCAAACTCATCTCCCAGGTTCGGATCCGCACCGGCTTGTAGCAAGGACCTGACAATGCTGCGGGGACAACAAAGACCAATGAGCCACAAAAACGTTTACAACAAGATAATGTACGAAGTATTAAACCTGCCCTTTGGCCTTCCCTGCATTAATTCTGCCCTCCGGCCTCCCCTTCATTACAGCCCTCCCCCCATTTCAGTGATCTGGGGTGACAGCTTCCTGTAGTACAGACCGGTCTCTGCTGCTCTCTCCTTGTGTGGAGTGTCTGGTCTTGTCTCCGCCCCTCCTCTAATTCTTTACAGACAGCCTGTAGTGGGTGGAGTTTGCTGGGCCCCTCCCACATTTTAGCACCCTGATACCACTACTACTTATACAAGGTAATATCTGGGTTTGAAAATGCATTTGGTGCCTATGGAGCGAAATACTAAAATTTCCAGCACCGATTTTAGCTTTAAAATGATTTTTTTTCACTGCCGGATCACACAAGCTGTCTCCCAGCTTCTGAATGAGCAGAACACAAGGCCAGGCGATTGTTATTTAATGGGGACACAGACAGCGCTCAGAATCGATGTTTAAATCTTTCACTGCTGTCTCTCTTTCACTCATCCTGTTCCGGTGACCACACAAGTCTGAGGTTGACTTTTAAAGCTGGACCCTGGATTGTGATTGGAGCAGAGGGCAGAGCTGCCATCTTGCAATGAATGAGAGGTAGGTGGACGGTATTGATCCTCTGGACACAAAGGTCAGTCGATAACACCAACACCTTGCCAGCAGCTGGGGTCACTCAGCAGCGATTCTCCCAGTATGTGGTGACCACCGGCCTCAGGCAATGCTCACCTTCCCTTAACTCTTCATTACCTGGGCTAAGGTGTCTCAGCCCCAGGCAAATGAGCTGTCTGGTCACGTGACCCAACCTTGCTGGTGACAGCTCCAGGTAAAAGTGCGGGCTGGTCATGTGACCCGTGCTACAGGCTGTGGTTGATAATTGCCTTTAATAATCTGCGCAGGAAGTAACAGGATTTCTATAGAACATTATATTTCCTCAGGCACAATCTTCACACCTTGGTGCTCCTATGACACGGGAAGTATTGACTCGTCCTGGTCGGGGTGACACTTGTGTGTCGCCGACCTCCTCCCCGCTGTCTTTTCTCCTTGGTCCCGCTCGGCCGAGCACTGGCCAAAGTCAACAACCTTCACAGTCCATTGGGCAGCCATTGTCCTCCCCTCTCAGCCGCTGGACGCAATATGAGGGCGGCTGCTGGAACATGAAAGTTAAACAAACAGCAGAAAGCCTCTTAAAGGGACGACCTTGAAGGGGCATTGATTTTGTCACGGAAGCATCTTGTCAAACCCCTCGCGCCACACACGAACTCGCCACATGGGGGGGGAGCTCTGGGCCCCCGAAGAGCGGATATCCACCTATTGTCCAGCTGGGACCTAATCCTGTGTTGTCCCAAGTCATTTGCCTCCTTTTTGTCACTTATGAACTTGCGAAAACATCAAAAGTCACCGGTGCTTTGACCAGAAATTGGATTTCTTTCAGTGAGACGGATTGAGATCGGCCAGGGGGGACGGCAAACATTTCCAGGGGAGGCGGAGGTCTTGTTAGATTTGACAGAAGGGACGACTGATCACCCTGGGAACAACAACGGATTTCAAATCTTTATAAAGGGGAACCCCCTCAAGTATTGTTTTATCTCAACATTATAAATCCCAGCAAAACTTGGTGGGACATTAGATTGTGAGCTCCTTTGAGGGACAGTTAGTGGCACGACTATCGACTTTGTACAAAGCTGCGTAATATGATGGTGCTATATAAATACTGTATAATATTAATATTAACTTACAGTACCAAACAAAAAGGTTCCTGGATCTTTAAATGAACAGGCCCCATCCAGACAAAGATATAGAGGGGCTCCTTTAGTGATCATCACTCTGACCTTTGCAGCGCTGGGTCCCAGGCTGGAATCTCGGCCTGGGCTCTGTCCGCAGGGAGTTTGCCGGTTCTCCCAATGTTTGTGTGGGTTTCCTCCGGGTACTCCAGTTTCCTCCCAAAAACATGCAGTTAGGTCAATTGGCTTCCCCCATGCAGTTAGGGTAAAAAGATTGTGAGCTCCTTTAAGGGATAGCTAGTGGCATGACTGTAGACATTGTACAGTGCTGCGTAATATGTTGGTGCTATATAATATGTGTTTAACCCCATACCTAGTTCTGCTCCCACCTGTTGCAGGCACAGTAAGTAAGTCTCTTTAAAGGACACCTCCAGCCCACTTATTGCCTTCCTTGGGCTTTCCTGGGGTTGTACTGAGTCTGGTGCAGCTTACACAGGATGGGCGAGGTGCCTTCTTGGTGCTGTTCATTCTGGTAACTGGCCGCTAGAAGAAAGCAGTGCATCATGGGAGGAGGTCACATGCTCCCCCACACCCACATTCAATGGATGTGCTGGCTATGAACAGGCAACAGGTTCTCTTTAAGGGTCACCTGCATAAAGACTGGGCTCCGTTGGTGGAGAGCCCAGGGCCGGGGCCATGTAAGATATGAAATATGGGCCGGGGGGGGGGGGGGGGGGGGGGATGGGGAGTGTCACCGAATTCTGGTGTAGGTGACATCTACATATAACAGAGCTAAGAGGACTAAGAGGACAAGCGCCAAGGATTGCCATTGGAAGTCCAGTTGAACCAAGTGATACCTCCTCCCATCGGACTGAATATAGGGCCAACAGGACCCTCAGCCCACCACATGTGGAAGGGAGAAGGTAAAAATGTGAAAAAGGGTCCAGGAACCTAAATCTGCAGCCAGCACCCTCAGCTTAACAGAGGTGCAGCCCTTGGTTTGTTTCTCGGGTTTTGGGGTATTTTCACATAAGGAGAAATCATCTCCTGATTGGTTAGTCTGCCATCCCTATGGACTTTTCTAGAGGATTTTAATTTCAAAGATTTCCCCAGCAATGAGCTAAGAGGGGCCGCCAATCAGAAAGCTTCCCGACCAATGAGAGGCTGTTTTCTAAGCTCCACCCTCAACTGAAGGGCAGCACTTCGGGCCGCATAGGCTGACAGAAGTTGGCACCAACTAAAAGCATCCAAAGTTTGCGTACCTGTGATTTCTCGCCATCGCTGCCACCATGAGGGGGGTCCACCCCAGCTTGTGCCGAATGTTGGGGTCCACCTTTTCCTGCAGTAACCTGAAATGTGAATCATCGGGTTAGAAAATACACACAGAGATAAGTTGTCTTCTCTTCATGACATACCAACCCAAAAACAATGGCGGTACCTACAGTTCCAGAGACTGGCTGCCCCCTGTACAAGGGACTATTGCCATAAATTTACCTGAGCTGCACCCGCCCCCTGCTGGCAATATTGACTAATGACATCCAGGTCATTTATGTTGGATGGGCCGCTCACCAATCACTTCTGGGGGTAAAGGTCGAAGCAGCTCTGGATTGGCTAACAAACGCTAGACGTGCAAACAGGAAGTGTGAATAAAATCCCCACGCATTCAGGGGTTCAGAAGGGTCAGGGGGTGGTACAAGGCCACTTGGATTGCAGAAGAGGAGCCCTGATAAAAGGGGGGTCACTGAACCCCTGAAAGGCATTGGCCTACTTATCAAGAACAGAAAAAGTTTTTAACTCCACACAACCACCATCCGCTGCCCCCCCATTAGTTAGCTTTAGGTCGGTGATGTCATAAAGCTCCTCCCCACCCCCTCATGACTAGGCCTATAGGCACCCAGAGCTGTGACATGAGAAGAGTCACATGACCCCCCATACCAGGAAGTACCGGAGAGTTCATGTTGTTTCCTTGTAGTGGTTTGGAGGGGGCGAGGCCGGAGGGAAGAGGGTAGGATCACCACTCACCTGTCCACATCCTGGAAGTTGCCGGTCCGTGCCGCCTCCAGCAGCTGCTCACCTGGGGACAGAGATCTCCGTTACACACACAGACAACAGGAGAGAGGAGGACAATAACACACCACGGATGCTTCAATGTATATTACATACAACATCCTGAGTCTAAAATATTATTATTATAACATGCCCCACTTTAGTAGAAATCATTTAATCAGAGAATAAGATAAACCTTTTATAGCATTACCCTTATGTGGATTTCCCTTGCTGTAGCAATAAGCAAACAAGCTGGCAGCTATAAACAGGGGAAGTGAAGGTTTTGAGTTGGGGTTCACGTTATTCTGTCCATAGCCTCTCTGGCGCCCCCCATTGGTGTATTTGAGGAGCAGCAGTTGGTCCTCTAGGCACGCATACGTCAAACTGGTAGAACCAGCGCGCCATCTACTGTCAGAATTATGCAAGTGCACCCTGCTCGTTATGCTGCACGTCGACGTATTACAAAGACCAGCGCGCCCTCTGGTGTCCGTCCGCTGAAACCGCAGTCTGCCGCCTGAGTAAAGATCTGACAGATCGATAAACCCAGCGCGCCCCCTGCTGTCTGTCTGAAACCCCAGCACTCCATGGCTTGTAGCTGCTATCCGCCACCCCGGAGCCCCCGCTCTACCGACCCTGGGTGCTAAGCCCTGGTGGGGGGCGAGGAGCCGGGATATACCGAGCCCGGACACTCGGGAGCCCCACATGAGAGGAACCAGCAAAATAAAAACAGGCTGTCAAAGCGTGAAACACCAAGATGGCCGCCGCCAGTGACTCTCACGCCGCTACGTTTGACGTCACTACGTATATTTAGATCGTTCGACTGGACAACCAGCAGCGTGTGCGTAGATGCCACTAATGCATGATGGGAAATGTAGTTCTGAAAGGGGAATTGCAAATGATTACACACAATATGCTTCACTATAATATATTATTATTATTATTATTATTATCATAAATAATGTTTTATTATGGTATAAATATTATATTACTGTTACAGACAAATTATATGTGCAATGTTTCTGTATAAATGTCAACCTATCAGAAACAGTAACCAGAGCAGCAGAATGCATTATTCCTGCAGGTTACATTGTAACCGGTAAGTCACCATTGAAAGTAGTAATGCAGATTCAGCAATGAACATATCTCTGAAAAGTCTGATGATCCAGTGATCACTGGACCCCAGGGCCAAAATCAGAAATTCCTGGCCCCACACTGGATTATCTTCCTGGACCCCCCTCCCCTATGTCTAAATGTTTCAGAATTGCAAAAGTGAACCTTTTTAGATTGGGTTGGGTAAAGAGGTACCACTTCAGGCCGTGCCTGATCCAGTAAGGAGTGGGCATAAACCTACAAAAGAAAGTCAGACTAGGTGATCAGAGCTGATGGAGCAGCACACCTAGGTGCCCACCCCTCCCCAGTGCTGAAGGAGCAGCTTTAATGCAAGGACTGCTGGCGGTTCCTTTATAAATGAGTAGTTTGCACCTCTCAGGTCAGTATAAGTGAAACCAATGATGTTTTCTGCTATCTGTAAGGGTGACATTCATCCCACTGGCCAGCAATGTAAGGGGAATTCTTCCCACTGATCACCTCACTAATATACTGGGAGCTGTGGATATAATTATAGAAGGGGTTCCCTTAAAACCTAAAAGTTATTTCCCCCCCCCCATGTTCTAAAGTATGACCTAAACCTCATAGCAGAAATAAGATATCTCTCATCACCACCAGAGGGCGCTCTAGGATTGCTCCTATTTCACACACCTGAGCCACAAAAATGGTGAAAACTGAGAATTGGAGGGTCACTAATTGGGGATTTATTTTCCTGCTTTCATATATCAATATAACATAAATATTTTTTGAATAAGTGATAAAGAATGATAGAAATCTGTAAGATAAATACATAAATAGATGATAGATTGATTGTAGTTACTTTAAAGAGAACCTGTCATCTAAAGAATACCTGAATGTTCAGGAGACATGAGCTACCACTGACTAGTAAATGATTGTCAGCTCAGAAATGTGCAGTCTTACTTTTATATATACTATGGCATTACATTTTTTATTGCATAGGAAGTTTCCTCTATCTGCCATTACCAGCAGATTTAGCAGGCTTTTCACAGTTCCTACGGTCCATGTTGTTGTCACAAGCTTCTATTTAGAGTCATGGGGGCCGGAGCTAGAACCAGGGAATAGGGTTAAAGGCGCTCTGCAGGCAGGTTGTGTGCAGATTATAAAACAGTCATAAATAGTAAGAAGTGAGCATGTCAGCTTCTCACCATGTGATGAGATAGTAAAATATTTCCCCGCCCCTGCGGAACATGGCTTTGTTTTTAAATAAAGTCATGTGATCATACAAATTAGGCAATAGGAAGAAAAAAAGAACAAACACTGGCCTCTAATTTTTTTATTTGTGTTTTTTTCCTATTGTTACGTTTTGTTAATCTCTCCCCACAGTCACACACTATTATTATACATTTGTATAGCTCTGACATATACCACAGTGCTGTACAAAGAACACTGAGCCAGTCCCATCAGTCTCTGTACAGAGGAACTGACACTCCAATGTCCCCCCACAGTCACACACTATTATTATACATTTATATAGCTCCGACATATACCGCAGTGCTGTACAGAGAACACTGAGCCAGTCCCATCAGTCTCTGTACAGAGGAGCTGCATAGGCTGACAGAAGTTGGCACCAACTAAAAGCATCCAAAGTTTGCGTACCTGTGATTTCTCGCCATCGCTGCCACCATGAGGGGGGTCCACCCCAGCTTGTGCCGAATGTTGGGGTCCACCTTTTCCTGCAGTAACCTGAAATGTGAATCATCGGGTTAGAAAATACACACAGAGATAAGTTGTCTTCTCTTCATGACATACCAACCCAAAAACAATGGCGGTACCTACAGTTCCAGAGACTGGCTGCCCCCTGTACAAGGGACTATTGCCATAAATTTACCTGAGCTGCACCCGCCCCCTGCTGGCAATATTGACTAATGACATCCAGGTCATTTATGTTGGATGGGCCGCTCACCAATCACTTCTGGGGGTAAAGGTCGAAGCAGCTCTGGATTGGCTAACAAACGCTAGACGTGCAAACAGGAAGTGTGAATAAAATCCCCACGCATTCAGGGGTTCAGAAGGGTCAGGGGGTGGTACAAGGCCACTTGGATTGCAGAAGAGGAGCCCTGATAAAAGGGGGGTCACTGAACCCCTGAAACGCATTGGCCTACTTATCAAGAACAAAAAAAGTTTTTAACTCCACACAACCACCATCCGCTGCCCCCCCATTAGTTAGCTTTAGGTCGGTGATGTCATAAAGCTCCTCCCCACCCCCTCATGACTAGGCACCCAGAGCTGTGACATGAGAAGAGTCACATGACCCCCCATACCAGGAAGTACCGGAGAGTTCATGTTGTTTCCTTGTAGTGGTTTGGAGGGGGCGAGGCCGGAGGGAAGAGGGTAGGATCACCACTCACCTGTCCACATCCTGGAAGTTGCCGGTCCGTGCCGCCTCCAGCAGCTGCTCACCTGGGGACAGAGATCTCCGTTACACACACAGACAACAGGAGAGAGGAGGACAATAACACACCACGGATGCTTCAATGTATATTACATACAACATCCTGAGTCTAAAATATTATTATTATAACATGCCCCACTTTAGTAGAAATCATTTAATCAGAGAATAAGATAAACCTTTTATAGCATTACCCTTATGTGGATTTCCCTTGCTGTAGCAATAAGCAAACAAGCTTGCAGCTATAAACAAGGGAAGTGAAGGTTTTGAGTTGGGGTTCACGTTATTCTGTCCATTGCCTCTCTGGCGCCCCCCATTGGTGTATTTGAGGAGCAGCAGTTGGTCCTCTAGGCACGCATACGTCAAACTGGTAGAACCAGCGCGCCATCTACTGTCAGAATTATGCAAGTGCACCCTGCTCGTTATGCTGCACGTCGACGTATTACAAAGACCAGCGCGCCCTCTGGTGTCCGTCTGCTGGAACTGCAGTCTTCTGTAAAGATCTGACAGACCGATAAACCCAGCGCGCCCCCTGCTGTCTGTCTGAAACCCCAGCACTCCATGGTTTGTAGCCGCTATCCGGCACCCCGGAGCCCCCGCTCTACCGACCCTGGGTGCTAAGCCCTGGTGGGGGGCGAGGAGCCGGGATATACCAAGCCCGGACACTCGGGAGCTCCACATGAGAGGAACCAGCAAAATAAAAACAGGCTGTCAAAGCGTGAAACACCAAGATGGCCGCCGCCAGTGACTCTCACGCCGCTACGTTTGACGTCACTACGTAAGTTAGGTCGTTCGACTGGACAACCAGCAGCGTGTGCGTGGAGGCCACTAATGCATGATGGGAAATGTAGTTCTGAAAGGGGAACTGCACATGATTACACACACATGTTTCTCTATAATATATTATTATTATTATCATTATCATAATTAATGTTTTATTAGTATGTTATAAATAATATATTATTGTTACAGAAAAAATATCTGCAATGTCTCTGTATAATTGTCAACCTATCAGAAACAGTAACCAGAGCAGCAGAATGCATTATTCCTGCAGGTTAAATTGTAATAGGAAAGTCACCATTGAAAGTAGTACCGTAATGCAGATTCAGCAATGAAAATATCTCTGAAAAGTCTGATGATCCAGTGATCACTGGACCCCAGGGCCAAAATCAGAAATTCCTGGCCCCACACTAGATTATCTTCCTGGACCCCCCTCCCAAATGTTTCAGAATTGCAAAAGTGAAGCTCTTTAGATTGGGTTGGGTACAGAGGTACCACTTGTCCCCTCAGGCCGTGCCTGATCCAGTAAGGAGTGGGCATGAACCTACAAAAGAAAGTCAGACTAGGTGATCAAGGCTGAAGGAGCAGCACGCCTAGGTGCCCACCCCTCCCCATTGCTGAAGGAGCAGCTTTAATGCAAGGACTGCTGGCGGTTCCCTTATCAATGAGTAGTTTACACCTCTCAGGTCAGTAAAGGTGACACCAATGATGTTTTTGGCTATCTGTAAGGGTGACATTCTTCCCACTGAACACCTCACTAACGTACTGTGAGCTGTGGATAATAATTAGAGAAGGGGTTCCCTTAAAACCTAAAAGTTATCACCCCCCCCCCCATGTTCTAAAGTATGGCCTAGAGAACCTCATAGCAGAAATAAGATATCTCTTATCACCACCAGAGGGCGCTCTAGGATTGCTCCTATTTCACACACCTGAGCCACAAAAATGGTGAAAAGAACTGAGAATTGGAGGGTCACTAATTGGGGATTTATTTTCCTGCTTTCTTATATCAATGTAACATAAATATTTTTTGAATAGGTGATAAAGGATGATAGAAATCTGTAAGATAAATACATAGATAGATAAGAGATTGATTGTAGTTACTTTAAAGAGAACCTGTCATATAAAGAATACCTGAATGTTCAGGAGACATGAGCTACCACTGACTAGTAAATGATTGTCAGCTCAGAAATGTGCAGTCTTACTTTTATATATGAGTACTATAACAATAAAACATTTTTTTTAAATGCATAGGAAGTTTCCTCTATCCGCCATTACCAGCAGATTCAGCAGGCTTTTCACAGTTCCTACGGTCCATGTTGTTGTCACAAGCTCCTATTTAGAGTCATGGGGGCCGAAGCTAGAACCAGGGAATAGGGTTAAAGGCGCTCTGCAGGCAGGTTGTGTGCAGATTTATTATAAAACAGTCATAAAATAGTAAAAAGTGAGCATGTCAGCTTCTCACCATGTGATGAGATAGTAAAATATTTCCCCGCCCCTGCGGAACCTGGCTTTGTTTATAAATAAAGTCATGTGATCATACAAATAAGCCAATAAGAAGAAACAAGAACAAACACTGGCCTTTCATTTTTTTATTTGTGTTATTTTGTTTTTTCTTATTGGTATGTTTGGTATTTAATTATATATGTGGAATATTGGCAGCTAAACCAAAACACAAGAATGCTTTTGTCATTACTTATCAACAGCACATGGCCCAGAAATTAGGATCCTTCCTAGCAAGAGTCTGGCTCCCCTTTTATATGTTCCCAGATCATTGTCCTCCTCCAGGTGTGGAAAATATACAGCATGGTCATCTGTACAGAGGAGCTGACACTCTAATGTCCCCCCACAGTCACACACTATTAATATACATTTATATAGCTCTGACATATACCGCAGTGCTGTACAGAGAACGTTGCCATGAGAGGGGCGGGGCCTGTGTCCAGGTGGTCTGTGCGGTTTAGGAATGTCAGGTGGGGTGTAGAGCCGGATGCAGCAGCTGCTTAGTAGAAATTCCCTCCTTTGGCAAACAAACCTGCGATGTGGAAAGCAGCTCATTGTGTACACAGCGTCCTCCCTGCTCAGAATATTCGGCATTATTTGTATTGCAGGGTCCAGCCTGGGTGATATTCAGGTAAAGGTGGAATAAAGCCCTCTGTGTGTCACCTGGGAGAATAATAACTCCTCATAATGGGCACATCAGGTGACATAGTTTAGCCAATGCTGATTGGTTCATTTATACCTGGATTAACCCTTTGATATCTTTTTACTGATCAGTTATAATGAGGATGAGGCAGGTGGGGGGTTAACAGGTAATCACCGCAGCTCAGCATTCCGCTGATAAGCCTGGATGACGAGGCGCAGACAGGTAACGCCACACACGCATTGACGTGGACATCCCTGTCCTGCCTGGCAGGTGGATCCGCAGGATTAGCACTTCTTCGGAAAAGGCGGAGGTGTCACCTGAAAACTTTAAAGCTGCAATTAAAACTTTCCGTTTAATCATAACTTCAAAGTATGGAAAGACGTAGAGTTGGGTTTCTTAATAAAGCAGCCACAGAGTAAAAAGCCTGTCCAAGGCCAGCATGCTGCGGAAATGAAGGATTGCTGCCTGTGTGGAAGCAGTGGTCTCTGTGCACAGGTCAGACTTACCCCCTGCTGAGTCAGAAATATAACTGTCCAATCAGTAAAGCTCATGCCTCCTGCCGATTGGATAACTCAAGCTGACATATCAGAGGGGCGTGTCTGACCTATGCAGAGAAACCACTGCTTCTGTACAGAGAAAAAGGATCCTCCAATGGCTGGTCACAGGCTTTTCCCCTTTATTTTCAGCTTTTTCAACAAATCCATTGTAAGTCTTTGCTCACCTCCCCGGCTTCACCTGAAATGTCTTCACCTAGTTTAAAAGTTTACTTAAAGTTTACTCCCCCTGAGGGATTTAATTGGTGAATGTGTGACCTCCTTGTGGTGAATCTGACCTGATAATGATTCTAGAAGAATAATTAACTTTTTTTAATGAATAGAAGCTTTGTGTGGATGTGATTGGAGGGACTCGGAGATCGTGCAGGTTTGGGTTCAGTTCATTACAACTTTCCCATAAAATAAAAGGAGAATCTGATTGGTTGTCGGAGGTTTGCTAATCAAATAGCCACCTACCTGTCCTCAGGTATGTACAGGGCTACCGGAGCTTTATTATCTACTAACAGGGATCTCAGGATCCCCCCCAATGCACATAACTGAGGATTTGGTATATTTATTATTTAGTGCTGCTTCTCTGGAACCCCTATTTGGGGGAGGGGTGATCAAGGGTACCTGTCATCACTGTCCTTGGTGGGGCGAAGGTGATCAGTGTCACCTTACACAGCCATTTCTGATCCCTTAGTCCCATGTATGCCATGCATGGTTCACCTGGATGTGCTCTGGGCCATGCTGGGACTTGTAGTTCCCCGATTGTTCCCACGTGCCAGGTGATTGGTGCCAGTTTTTGGCTCAGGAAGCGTCCCTGAACTTGGCTGGCTGAGTGAGGATCAGGATAATAGGATTAGTAGTCATTTATGTGTCACTGTAATGTGACCGGGGGGGGGTCACCTACCTGCAGCCATACGGATTAATTAGCAGAGTGCGCTCATACCTGACATTCCTCTTCACAAATCCTGCAACCTCATCCTCTGCTTTGTCTGGAAAAGAGCTGCTACGGATTTCCTTCTCTATTACCAGGCGCCATGTTTATTTCAGAATAAAAATCTAACCCGAGTTGGGGGGTCACAGAAAATCTATGGAACCACCAAACATTGCGGGGCCCGGGGCTCCTTGTAGAAATGTGCAGCACAATGCATGCAGAGATGTGAATGGTCCCTTGGGGCCCCCTCTGTATATCTGTGAATGGAGGGACACCCAGTGATGGGAGATGAAAATCACACACACGGTGAATGCTGCACTCCAGGGTGCACTCTGTGTTATGGTATTTAAGGTGAATTTGTCACCAAGACTTTTAGTAGCACCGGGGTTCTGCCCCCCGTGCACCTTGGTGCCATCAGCCCCCCCCCACAACACTCACTGTAGTATATCAGGCTTCATGCCTTCCCCATATTAGGGGTCCCAGTGTTGAGGGATGAAGGCTCTTCTTCCTACTTTCAAAAAGGATGTTGGGGGGCTTATGCAGATCAATGGGGATCAATGCAGCAACCCAATAGGAAATGATAGAAAAATCCAACATGGTGGAAATAAAAGGCGCCTGCATGGAAATCCCACCGCAGAGGTGCCGCTCATCTGCAGACCAGGGAACCAACACTCAATGCTGGATTGTGTAGAACATTCATCCGGCTCAGTTTCCCTTTATTGCTGCACAGATCAGCAGTGTGGGCAGCAGAGCTGACAATCCCAGGTCTCCTATATATATATATATAAATACCTGAATCTGTCTTTATATTATCTCCCTGTACAGGAGGAGAAGGTTGGGGGAGGGTATAAACCTTCCCAATACTGGACTCCAATCCTCACAAAGGGGCGTCCGATCAATTCACTTCCCTCCAGGATATCAGCATGATATATCATAAGGAAATCGCTCCTGAACTCTTCCATTATGCTGCTTCCACTCCCAAACAAATCTTTCCTATAGATAAATGTCCCGTTGCATTCCTTTCCCCATCTGGGTTCATTTCATTTTAGGAAACCATGAAAAGTCCAAATCCCATCCCCGGCGTCTTCATCTCCTGGCGGCGTCACATTATTGTCAGATGTTTTAAAGCATATGTGTCAAACTCTGGCCCGCGGGCCAAATCTGGCCCATGACGTTCTTCTTTTTCCAAATATGAATTGCAGCTGGCCCGCTACTACAATTCCCAACATCTCTTGCGTCTATAGACCAGCGGGCTCTCTGCCTATGCGTGGCCCCGCACTGTTTTCTTGACGCAGGGAATTGTAGTAGTGGTGCTATTTCAGTTTTAAGGTTGGCCCGCAACTTTGTCTAAGTTTTTAATTTTGGCCCCCTGTGTATTTGAGTTTGACACCCCTGCTTTAAAGCTTCCTAACCTGCTGGATCTTCTCTGGCATTGGGGAGTCCTGACCAGGTGCTCATTCAAGCGACATTCCCCCAATCTATAGTTGTGCCCCCACTCGGGGTCCTAGATGGGTCCCAGCACTAAGTTGCCCCCAGGGATTTGTGTGCTCAATGGATGTATGTAAGGCCACAAGGACTGGATCCAAGAAGGAACAGAGCATGGGGTCATTACGCTGGGCAGATGATGCAGAGGGTAAAATGGTAGCAATGACCGGGGTCATACAGGGGAGGAAGTCAGCAGGGCAGAATAAAAGGGTTCACATTTGGGGGTCAGGTAGGGGTACAGACAAGATCGGCAACACAAACAAAACTGCAGCTGCAGCATCTGCTCAGCTTAACCCTATCACAAAGCTATCCGGGGTTTGATTGACAAGCAGCGACTGGCACAGCAGGACCAGAGCAAGGCGGCACTGGGGGCCAAACCCCCTTGACCAACGTGTGACCCTGCTGTGACTGGCGGGCAGAGCTGCACCACTGGAAGCTATGACGAGCACCCCAGTGCACCTGCGGGAGATTTGTGCAAGAAATAGATGGCGGTCCTGTGTGCATCACTTACTGCAGGTAAGTGCACCATAATGACAAGCTGAGCTCTAATAAATGTGAGGGGCCGAATCCCGGACCCCCTGAAGTCACATTAGGCCCCTAGCTATAGATTCCCTGACATTGGGCATCATTCTGCCTGGATCACTTAGTGGCAGAGAAGTGGCACTGCAGGGGACAGCCCTGGAATTTGCTGATTGAAAGGCGATGAATTTATTATTATTATCATTATTATACAGTATTTATATAGCGCCATCATATTATGCAGCGCTGTACATAGTCCATAGTCGTGTCACTAACTGTCCCTCAAAGGAGCTCACAATCTAAT